>NW_016819953.1:17346-35800 GCF_001698545.2 Rhinopithecus bieti
GAGTGTTAATATCAGAAATTAAAATAACTCTGGGTCTCAATTGCCTTTGGTGGATACATATGGAGTAGTGAGTTCCCACTGATGCTAATGGGAACCACTCATGCATACCAAGGGTAGAAACTCCCCAGGGCCACATGCAACCTCTAAGTCTGAGGCACAACTATGACTTCTGTCGGTGGATGCTATACAAGAACATTTAAGGCGATATTCGGCTATAAAGAGTTCAATCTACTCTTTAATATTCTTTCCATGTAGATCACAAACACAATTCAAAATTTTATGGGACAGGAGGTGAGGGACAGGAGGTGAAAAGTCTCCAAACACTTTTAAATACCTTTCTCCACACAATTTAATGTCCGCATATTTACATAGGGGAATGTTCACACTTAACAACAATTTTTTTTTTTTTAAATGCAACCACAATTTTCAAACTTATCACTGTTTCTACAGGAATATCCTTGTTCTGATTTTCACCTTTTGGCCAACTTCACATTTGTCAGAAGTTTCTATAATTGGATTACTTACAAGCTTTAACAGCCTCTTTCAGTAGTTTTCCACACCAGTAAGACACTTCATCTTACCTTTTGTGGGATCTGGGCAAGGGCTGATGCAATTACATTGGCCCTTTCTGCTTTCATGTTAGTGACCATTGACCCCAGAGAAAACACCACAACACCATGTTCTCCAGAGCTCTGTACAAACTCTTCCATTTCCTGTGAAAAAAGGATTTGTTTCATCACAAAAGAGTAACAGTACAGCAGGCACTACTGAAAGAATTGGGACAAATTACTAAAGAGAGAAAATCAAGTATTTTGAGTAATCATTGGAGTAAATAATATTTTTTAACTGACTCAATCACTCAGGTTTTTTGCAATTAGATACATAATGTGAGATAGGTGGACGGTGCTAAGGATATTTGTGTAACTATGTGTGTATGCGTATGTATTTGTGTGCATGTGTGTAAGGGAGAAAAGAAATGGAGCTATTACACTGTAGTCAGGGAGATAATGTTAAAATATTACACACACACTCTTCTCTTATAATACTAAAATTACTAATATAAGTTCTTGGAAAGTGGCACCACTCAGCTTTAATTCTATACTGTTGTTCTACTAAGTCACTTGTGTTTATTTCAGGCAGGTTTTCTGTAGGATTCTTTTAGTAGGAAGCCATTAGTGTTTTCTTCCCTCACTATGAGCTCTGAGGATAAGCTGCTCACTGTTGGGATAATTTTATATCTACATTTATGTTTCTCTACAGTGCTTTATACTTCACTTAAAGTTTGTCAGAGTTTTCCGGTAGTTTTGAAAATTAAACAAAATAAAATCTGATGGTTAGAACCACTGACATTCTGGAGTTTGGTATTGTAATTTGGAATTTCTGTGAATTAGTCCAGGAGTCTTATTTATAATACAAAATTGTACAGTATGCAGTTACATAGTTGAATGATCATGTGTTCAGGTTATTGTTTAGGTGGAACACCTATTGACCTGAAATCACACTGTTAAACTGATGTGCTATTTATAACTGCATGTGAGGAACTCTCATCATCACTTTGTTGTGTCTCAGAGGCAGCACTTGCATCAGGATAGAAGAGGCCACCAGACCTTTTGCAGGGGAGATCTTGTCTCTCTTTTGAGCAGCTCACTCACACCACATTACACTCCTGGTGAAGATGTGCTTGGCTGCAATCGATTGCGAATTATTCTGACTTGCGTTCTCCAATGTATGCCAATATTTAAACTTAAATACTTTCAGATTTAATCACTGTGGAAAACTTTTCCTTTTGGTTCTTAACAAAACAAAGAAAAAATGTCCAAATGTTAACTGTGCAGACCACATATTACAGAGCATTTTAAAATGTGATTTTAATCTTGATGTAAGAGTCATTGTACTGCTATTCTAGGTAATACTTGGGGCATGTAGGTATTGTGCGTGACCGCAATTGACTGTTAGCCACGTTTCCTGTAACTGGTGTTCAGTGTTTCACCTCACTAGCTTGACGCCGAGAGCCATGTTTACCCATGCAGTGTTGAAGGAACCTATCCTCTGCTTACAGATTCATCACTGATATGGACTGGTTGTTTCTTCTTCTGTGATAACATAATAAAATAATATAAGATTAATGTAAGAAATTTTATAAAAGCATGAAAATTTTTTTTAAGTAAAATTTTCTAAAATTTTATGTTGTGATATTATTTATGTAAAATATATTTTTTCATCATGGCTGTTGTCCTATTTATATAGCTCAATGTACGCATGTGACACTTATCTAGAAAATGTAAATCTTATTGTGTATGCATTTTCCTCCTGCAAAACTTGTCATCTTGTTACATTTATCATTTTCTGACTCCCTTTGTTTGTGTTACGGCTGACAGTGTAATTGAATATTTCATTGATAAAATTATTGTAATGCTATTGTATGCACATAGTATAAGTTTTAATCATTCCTTCATTTAAGATGTTGGACTACTTCCAATGTTAATTTCATGCATATTTCCATAATGTCGAACAGGTATACCTTGATTAATTTTTTTCTCTGCATGATTTCATGTGAATATAGTATACAACTTACAGCAATATTCATTTCTAAACACCTGATACATTTTGTCGTGTCTTATTCTCTTATATAGAAATTATCTGAGAATCTAATATTTAATTGAAATGAAAGCAACCTGGGTTAGCAATTATTTTACATAATAAACAAAGAACTGGTTTCACAACCACTGACTTGCATTCAAATCTTTCTGCAAATTAGTAACAACAGCTAATAGTAGTAATCATCACTATTGTACTACTACCACTCCTTTTCTTGTCCTTCTACAAGCCCTACTCTCTTCCCCTTCCTACTGACACCATCGGTTTCCCTTAGTGTGAGTGGGGAACTCTTTCAAGAATAGGGCAGGGTGGCATAGATTTTTCATTAGTCTTACCTCAGCTTTTGCCTCTTGAGAAAGTTATCATATAAAGCCCATGCAATTTGCATTCAACATAGATATTGAGTTTTAACAATGAAATAAAATCTCAGTTTTATGTGGACAAAAATTATATTTTAAGAGATTACTTAATAATGTGATAAAGAATGCTTGCTTTGTACACATGTTTTAAAAGTGTGATATTAATTTACAATATGCAGGTTTATTTTGTTATTTCATAAAGAATATAATCTTATATGCTGACAGAATTTTTTTGGTATTGAAACTAAGGGCACTATTCAGATACAATAGGTATAAATTATTTGGTCTTTATTATACATGCATTGTTCATTATCTCTGTGCTTCTCTGTCAGGCAGCTATGATGTTAAGACAAGTTGACACAGGGAGTTTTAATGAGTTGCTTGTCATATGTCAAAAATCATCTGCTTTCATAGGGTATGTTTATGCTGTAATATGTAAACCCCTGGGGTCTCAATGAAGAATGATTTAAATGCTTTAGTAAGATCAAGTGAAACTGAGTTTGTCTGCAAATATTAAAGGAACACATTTATTTTATTGAGGAAGTGTTTTAAGCTGTGATACTAGTGAAGATCCTCATTACCTATGGGAGAATTTTAGAATTTCAACTAGCTCATTGCTGTGGGAAGTCAGGGACCCCAGACGGAGGCACCGGCTGAAGCTATGGCAGAAGAACGTAAATTGTGAAGATTTCACGGACATTTTTTAGTTCCCCAAATTAATACTTTCATAATTTCTTATGTCTGTCTTTACTGTAATCTCTGAACATAAATTGTGAAGATTTCATGGACACTTATTACTTCCTCAATGAATATCCTTGTGATTTCCTACGCCTGTCTTTACTTTAATCTCTTAATCCCATCATCTTCTTTGTAAACTGAGGAGGATGAATGTCGCCTTAGGACCCTGTGATTGTGTCAACTGCACAAATTGTTTGTAGAGCCTATGTGTTTGAACAGTATGAAATCTGGGCATCTTAAAAAAAGAACAGGATAACAGTGATGTTCAGGGAACAGGAGAGGTAACTTTGAACTGGCCACCAGTGAGTCGGACGGAACAGAGCTATATTTCTCCTCTTTCATAAGCAAATAGGAGAAATATCACTGAATTCTTTTTCTCAGCAAGGAACATCCCTGAGAAACGAATGTGCCCTGAAGGTAGGCCTATAGACAGCCCCTTTTTAAGGCATCCCATGTTTTATGGTCGAAGCCTAAGGGATGAAATAAGCTCCAGTCTCCTATAGTGCTCCCAGACTTATTAGGTGGAGGAAAATTCCCACCTAATAAACTGTGGTCAGACAGGTTATCTGCTCTCAAACCCTGTTTCCTGATAAGATGTTATCAATGACAATGCCTGAAACTTCATTAGGAATTTTAATTTTACCTCATTCGTGGTCCTGTGATCTCACCTTGCCTCCATTTGCTTTGTGATATTTTATTACCTTGTGAAGCATGTGATCTATGTGACCCACACCCTATTCATACACTCACTCCCCTTTTGAAAATTGCTGATAAAAACTTGCTGGTTTTACAGCTCGGGGGACTTCACGGATCCTGACGGCATGTGATGTCTCCCCCGGACACCCAGCTTTAAATTTCTCTCTCTTGTGCTCTTTCTCTTTATTTCTCAACCCAGCCAGATACTTAGGAAATAGAAAAGAACCCACGTTAACCATCAGAAGCAGGTTCTCCCGATAGCTCATCTTACTGTCAAAACTGATAAGTCTACTTTTAATCAAGTCCATAGGGTGTCTGTCAACTACGACTTTGCAAGATAATATAATTTTGATGTGCTGAAAAATCTGGCTCTATTAAATGAAGAATGATATCTCAAGTGACCTGCACATGTTAAGTAATTAGTAGTATTAGTAATAATAACAAAATAACAATAACCGCAAAATAAATAATATTTCTGAGTAACTGACTACAGGCTAGAGACACTTCAAGTGCTTTGTCTGTGTTAATATTTTTCCACACAACACAACATAAAGTTGTCACTATTTTTGTAAATGTAGGTATCATTATTTCTATCAACATACTAGTCCACTTTTCCATCATCTCTTACCTGAATCCATGCAAAATTTCCTGAATGGTTGACTCTTTATTTTGACCCTCCTGCAATTTAATCATTGAATATCTTGAAAGCTCTTCTTAAAGAAGAGAATCTTTTCATATATCTTTCTTTCTTAACTCTTTTTCATAGTTTTTTAATGTGCTTTATAAATATTTCAACTCCTAATATGTATCTGGTTCTAATTTGCCTCTCAGCATCATCTGATTCTTAATCTCTCCCTGCAAATTAAACCTGAGGACTTGAGAACTAACCTGACAACTTTACCTGCTTTCCTTCTTTTGTCTATCTCTCCTCGTCATTCTTTTACTTATTCCTGTTTATTGTTCAGCTCTCATCTTAGTAATCAGTGACTCCAGGATACTTTCTATTATCTCCACTGATGCTTTCTTGTCATTGGGTTTTTCCTTGAGATAATAGATTTCATATAATTTTTATTACTTGCACATATTCTATCTTTTGAAGTAGAATGTAAGGTATGTGGGCACAGAAACTGTGTCCATTTTTTTCACTGAAAATTCCGCACTTACCTGTGTTTTGTGCTAATCCCTTTGTAAATATTATTTGAACGAATGAGCAATACCTTCTTAGGTGTTAAATAATGAAGACTTTAATTTAACCAACTCTATTTTTGAAGTCTGCTTAGTATTCCTCTCTATTAGTAGTACTCATAAAACTCACATAACGTGTGATAGTATCACTATGTACATGAATTCTAATTGGTATCTGCTTTACCCCACCCACTTCCCATCTTTCTTTCAGTGTAAGTCAAACACTCTGAATGAAGATTGTAGAATCATTTCTACTGAAAATTCAAAGCCAACAAAATAAAACCAATGACAGTATGTTTACCTTAGGTAGGGGTTTGGCAGGTTTGCAGTGGAGTCCTCCAACAAAATCAACATTTGGTAACAGTGGATGTGGAAACTGAAAATTCCAGGAGTTTCGAATAAGCCATATGTCAGCTTTCCCCATTGTCTCAGTTAATGTAGTGGGTCTTCCTGACAAGAATAAAAAAAAGAAAAGGTGGATGACATAAGATAATTACATTAAGTAATTTTCTGAAAGGGGTTAGAATAATGAAGGCAAAACTATAGGCAAAGTGTCTGTGCTTTGAAAAATATATACATATGTTCATTTATAGACATAATTTAATTTTATGTATTATTTGTTTTGCCCATGTATATTTATAAGAAAGGCAAAGTAGTAGGAGAATTATGAGGTTAAGCTACATCTCCAATGTCACATCAGTATACTCACAATCATAAATAATTATTAAAATAAGCCACAGAGAATTAAACATCAATTTCTTTTCTTTTTAAAGCTTCAATAGTAGCATATGGACATTTAAACAACTCTTTGAGCTCCATAGTCAATTAATTTTACTTCACCCATAAAAATAATTTTCTAAGAAATAGTCTAGTTTATACAACTCATTAAGTTAATTCTTTTATCTTTGGTTCTTCAAGTGAACTGTGGACTATGTGGAGAGTGTGGCTGAAAACTTTGTACTCTTTTAGATTCAAGCTAAGATCTTAATAATATTATCTTTAAGTAAATATATTTGTAAATTATAGCTAGAAATGTTTGAGAAATTATTGAAACAAAGATTTGTACTCAACCTTAATCTGTCTTATATTTTTTAATAAAGAGACATAGTTTGAAAAACAACTATGTAGGTATAACAACCTTCACATTCCAATAAGGTGATTGGAATTTAAATGAATGGTTTCCAATTCTTTAATGAAAGAGTATAGAAACATTACAAATTTCAAATTATCTTTAATGATTTTTGCATCGGAGATATAGACATTCTCTCTCTCCACTGTGAAGGAAACCTTTGGTTAACATGGGAATATCTTTTGATTTCTATGTAAGAAAACTAAGCTTTACAGAAAAAATAATTTCTGCAGTTATACAGATAGTTGTAGAAAAATGTGTAACTACTCATTCTAAATCTATGCATTCAGTAAGATGTTATTTGATGGGTTTTACTGTATTTAAGATGAAAAACAATATAGCAAAAAAAGATGTGTAATTGCTTAAAGTCTTAGATGCACTAATACATAGGTTTATGATTTCCTGGGGTGTTCTGTGTGAATGATAGCCACAGGGTTTTAACTGACCCTATAATTTAAGCTTTTCTATAATATTTGTGAGATTGATAGATCATCTTGTATTTTTGTTTTATAAATTCACTTACCTGACTTTATAGCTTTATATAAACTCTGCCTCAAAGACACAAATAAGTTACAGATTGAAAAAAAATACTTACCTAGAACTTCACTATAAAACTGATCCCACTTCTTCAAGTCATACATTTGGAAACAAAAGTCAAAAGAAAGCATATAGATCATATTTTTTACCCTCTCCATGAAAGTCATTTGATCACTTAATTCTGACATAACAACAGGTACGTAGGAGGGAGGGAAAATAAATCCTACACAATGCTTTTCAAAAATGTAGCCAGGAGTGAAGCGGAGACTGTACACAAGGGGTATGTTAAATAGCTCAGCCAGCAGCTCACTACAGGGAAAAAAAGGATCTGCAAAAACGACGTCAAATCTTGACTCTTGTAATTTCTTCATTAATTTCTTATTTGAAACCATATCTTTACAGAAATTTCTAATTATGTCACCAAACATCCACATCATTTCTTGCATTTGTGAAAAATATAACCAAAATGTATCTTTTGGAAGTTCTGACCATCTCTTAACGTCTTCCATGGAGAAATTCTCGAACTCAGTTTTAGTTAAAGATGTAGGAAAAACTTCAATTTTAAGAGCGGATGAGTTGTTGGGATCAAAAGAATGGAAGCTGAAGATGCCAGTACAGTCACCTCATGACCTCTCTGGACAAGCTCTTCCAGGATTGTCTTCATATTCATCCAATGGCTATATTCTGCTGCCCACACCAGCACCTTTCCACAACTCCCAGAGCTAAAGTAAAAGCTCAGTTGTATTAGCAGAATTACTGAAGTCCATTTCACAGACATCCTGTTGCAAAGCAATGCTTGTTTTCCAGTTGCTGTTCCTTTCTGTCATTTCTCATGGTTATATCCAAAGATAAATTAGCCAAGAAGTTAAAATGTAACCCTTATACTTCAAAGTACATGCAATATCATTAAATCAACATTCCGAACATGTGGATGGCAAGGAGACAAATGAAGGTAAATGACCTGTTTACACAGATATGATTAATTTCCCGTTTATGTTTCTGAGTGCTATCCTTCAGCTAATATCAAGGATCTTGTATGGACATGCCATTTGTCTTATGCAATGTATTTTAGAAGAGTGTCCAGAATAGTAGCAGTGAAAGGTCACGTTTCTCCAGCCCATTTGACACAAAACTAAAGATACAATGACAAAATATGATACATATATTTTTGTACCCTTTGTTGTTGTATAATTTAAATATCATACAATTTATCAATTATTGTGTAAAATTTACTGTTTCATAGTATATTCACAGAATTGTGCATCTACCACAACAATCTATTTGACAGCACTTTTATCTCCCCAAAATAAGTCCTATAGCCTTTAGCCTTTTCCTCTCCAACTCTAGTTTCTGCATTTCCCCTGTACTGGGTAATTGCTAATTGAATTTCTATCTCTATAGATTTACCTATTCTGGATGATTTTTAATACATGCAATCATACAATATGTGGTATTTTGTGACTGGCTTCTGTTATGTAACATAATATTTTAAATGTTCACTTATGATATAGCATATACATGTTGATTCTTACAACCATCATGTAAGATATTGAGAGTGTGAAGATGACACTATCTTTATAAACTTTGTGAAAGTAATCAAAGATAAAGAGAGAAAAGGAGAAAAGTAAATCAAGCTTGTAGTACATTCAGCATTAATCATTAGGTTAACTTGTTCTCTGACTCACTTCCTCATAGTTATTTGGCTATTGTCCTAGAATTATGCAGACCTTGTTACGAGATTGTAGTTCCTCTTATATCTTCTCTAGATAATAACTTAAACATTATGCAATTATCAACTTTCCTTCTGAGATATTCCTTCAGGTTCAGCACACTGATAAAACTATTGACTCAGCAAGTCTGAAGGACCTCACTAATGCCAGCTGATCTAGAGGACACCACAAGGAACTGACTCAGCAAATAGTGTTGTTTCTTGTTCTGATAACTTTGTCCCTATTACCCTGACCAATCAATTACCCAAATTTTCCAGTCCATCACCATCTATGATCTCCTTAAAACCTCCAGCCCAGAGCTCCTAGAGGAGCTGGATTTGAGATTCTCTTCTCATCTCCTTGCTCAGTTCCCTGCAAATATTAAACTCCTTCTTTTCTGTCAAACCTGACGTCTCAGTGTAATTAGACAATTGTTTGACAGTAAGCATATGAACCTGTTCGTCCTATAACAGAACTTCCATGGAAAAAGTAATTGCAAATATAATAAAACTAGAAAGATAACTATAATTAGAAGTGGAACTTAATGATGTAACAGAATTGATGAAATCTCATGATAAAACAAATAAGTGAGGAGTTACTTCTTAGGGAAGAGCAAAGAAGCTTGTTTCTTGAGATTGAATCTACTCCTGGTGAAGATGTTATGAACACTGTTGAATGACAACAGGAGATTTAGAATATTACTTAAACTTACTTTATAAAGCAGCATTAGAGTTTGAGAGGATTAATTCCAGTTCTGAAAGAAGATCCTCTATGGGTAAGATGCTATCTGACAACATTGCATTCTGAAAAAAATCTTTTGTGAAAGGGTGGGTTAATGTATGTGGCAAATGCCATTGTTGTCTTATTTTTAAGAAATTTCCACAGCCATGCCAACTGCTAGCAGCCACCACCATAATAAGTTATCAACCATCAACATTGATGCGAAACTCTCCATCAACAAAAGTTGCACTCACTGAAGATTCAGATGATCATTAGCACTCTTTAGCAATTAAGTGTTTTTAATTAAAGTATGTACTTTGTAGACTTAATATTATCGCAGACTGAATACACTACAGCATTGTGTAAGCATAACTTTTGTACACCTTAGAAACCAAAGCAAATTGTGTGACTCACTTCATTGCAATATTTGCTTTATTGTAGTATTCTAGAACCAAATCTGCAACATCTCAGAAGTATGCCTTGTATTAATGAAAACACTTAATATGAGATAAACTCTAAAATATACATTGCAGTTGAAGGGGCTCTATTTACTCACCCCTTCTGTTCCTCTTTGTGAGAGCCATGCATATTACCTACTTTCAGTCAGTCATCTTGGCCACATACATTAACCCACTCTTTCACAAAAGATTTTTTTAAAGTTTCTAATTCATACAAAACACAAACATACACAACATACACACACTTTCTGTCATTCCACAGAAAGCCCAAAGTGAAAAGGTGTTTTTGGAAAACAAATATTTTACATCACTTTTCCTATGTGAACCCTCACTAATTAGCTGATAATACATTGAATAGCTGTAATATAAAGACTATTTTGATATGAATCACATGAACAATACAGGATGGTTAGAGTTCCAGACAAAAAACACAAGTACTTCTATATGAAATAATTAGAAAAACTTAATGAGGCAGGTACATATGATATAAGACAAAAGCTTTGATTGGACCTAGGCAGTGTGTGGCCAAGAAGGGATTTTCCAACAAAGAACAGAAAGATTAAAGGTCATGGACATATAGAGAGCATTCCAATGTGTATGGATCACAGAGAAAGTTGAGGGCAGGAGATTACAAAAGACAGTTAATTTGGAATGAAGACCTTAGGCAGTCTTACTTGTCACACTATGGATTTGGATTTTAATACACCACCAAAATTTACTTACACAACTTTTAAAGAATGACAGTTATGAAATCAAGATTTTCCTTTAGCAAGCAACTGTGTCAACTAATATTGGCGTGCAATGTCAAGACCTTGAATTAGAAAGGATTATTAAAAATGTGCATTTGTAACCAAAACAGGAGATCATAATGGCCTGATATGGTTTGGCTGTGTTCCCACCAGAATCTCATCTTGAAGTGTAACTACCACAATTCCCACATGATGTAGGAGGGACTTGATGGAGGTAATTGAATCATGGGGATGAGTCTTTTCCAAGCTATTCTCTTCATAGAAAATCTTTGCTTTAGATTTTGCTATTTGTTTTTGGATAATTAGTCTTCTTTACTTTCTGCTTTTCTTCATGCCTCCTTCGCTCCTTGATTTTATATATTAATTTATTTTTAATTAAAAAAGAAAAAGACAGCAGTTACTTAGAATTTATGTTCAATGTTGAATCTTGTTCATCCTTATGCCTTTTGTCACATACTTTTTTTTTTTTTAATGGGAAACCTATATGAAAATATTGCATTTGAAAACATAGGAATACATAGATGTTCCAATTTCATAAGCAAAACAAATTTCACAATCCTAATTAGCATACTTGCTTTTATTGAGTTTTATGAAATGTAATTAACCATTAAATTTTAAAAAACTCCTTGGATAGTGTACAAATAGTAGTACCTAAAGAGTGGAAATCTAGAATTGCGTTAAGAAGAAAGTTAAAATTATCTGATTGCTAGACTGTAACATCAAAGCTGTAATTGACTTTTAATTCTAGAAAAGTCTAATTCATAAGAAAGACTACATGAATCTAAGATTCTACTTTCATGCCCAAGTACAGTGGATGGAGTTCTTATACAATCAAATATGTTGAGGAGATTCTTGGGCATAATTCTTCTCTATCTTTGTTATATCAGCCCTCCCTTTATATGTTCCTTGGAGTTAGTACACTTCAGCGTTGTTTTTGTTTTTGTTTTTTTTTGGTTTTTGATTTGTTTGTTTTCGTATGTCAGCACTGACCTTAAGATTTAAAACCTTGGGAGGGCGCCGTGGCTCAGGCTTGTAATCCCAGCACTTTGGGAGGCCTAGGCAGATGGATCACGAGGTCAGTAGAGTGAGATCATCCAGGCTAACATGGTGAAACCCCCTCTCTACTAAAAATACAGAAAAGTAGTGGGTCGTGGTGGTGGGTGCCTGTAGTGTCAGCTACTAGGCTACCAAAAATACAAAAAAATTAGCTGAGTGTAGTAGTCCCAGCTACTCGGGAGGCAGAGGCAGGAGAATGGCGTGAACCAGCAAGGGTGGAGTTTGCAGTGAGCCGAGATCAGGCCACTGCACTCCAGACTAGGCGAAGGAGCGAGACTCCGTCTGAAAAAAAAAAACCAAAGATTTAAAATAACAAAATGTGAGATAGGAACTTAATATTTTCTTTTCATTTTGTCACAAACAAATAACAAAGAGAAGTATTTCCAAAGTAACTTCAAGAATTCAAAGGCAAATGATCAGTTGAGCCCACATACACTACTGTAATGCTTTAAAATTTTTTATGTAGAAGTAGTGCCTGTTAATGCAAAGCAGAAAATGAGATTCAAATTCCAAATGAAACATCACACTTTCTTCACTGTGTAAATGGCTGCTTATAAGGACTGGAGGTTGTACTCACCTTCTGTGGAATCTGGGCCAAGTCTGAAACGAGAGATCAGCCTTCCTTTTCGTAAGATTTTGCACAACTGGCCCCAGAGAAAACACCACGGTGCCATCTTTGGCAGAGATATGGACAAATTCTTTCATTTCCTACAAAGAAAATAATTTCTGCATCATAAAGATGCAATATCATGTGGAATAATATAGTTTACCTATGCTTTAATAAAAATCTGAAAAAGTTTCCATATGTATCATTATATTGTCCCTATATTCTGCCATATACTTCTAGTCTCTACAAGAAAGTTTGTGTTAGAAACACATGGCTTCAATACATAGTAATTATTTACTAGAAACAGTACACAACCAAATAATTATACAGGACACTTAAGTAATAAATACAAAGCTTTTTAAATATTTGGCAGATAGTCTAAATTCTAAAATCATAATGGTTTGCAAACTCATAAAAATATTCCTTGAGGAGTGATGTTAGTAAAATGATGAAATAATGCCCCCCAAATTAATTCCCACACAAAGTGACAGCTAGTAACTATGTAAATACAAAAAGCCACGCTGAATTCACCAGAGCTAAAAAGAGAAGAAGAAAATCCCAAGACTCATAGACATGGGAAAACTCATGATCTGTAAGATGAATAATTCTTTTGGATTATGACACCCCTTCCACACACCAAGAAGACACCACTGTGATACCCCTTCCACACACCAAGAAGACACCACTGTGAGAGAACTTTACCTGAAGTTACCAAGATCAGAGGAGGAAATTTGAGGGGAATGTTCAGTTTCTTCATGGATCTGTGATTGTTTTTGGGAAGCCCATTTTTGTCGTACCCCAGGAGAGACATTAGGAGTGGCTAGAAGGTTGAATGACCTGGGGTGAATTGGAAACAAGAGTGGGAGTACTAATCACAGTGACAGGCACACAGATCTCAGCAACTGCTTGGTGTTCCTATTACCAGGAATGCCACACTGCAGGGTCTGACCAGTACCATAACACTGCAGGGACCAAAATCCAAAAGAAGGTCTGAATCTTTGGCCCGTATTTTTTACAATTCTCAGGTCCTCATACGGAGCTTTACTATGACCTGCAAACAAGTATAACATTTGAGATTAAGTTTCAGTTATTGCTTAAGTCTCTCCAAGACCTACAAATCACTGCAAGTCTGGTTTTAAGTTACAATGTAGAGTTAAAGTTCAGATTATCCGTAAAATTATTGATAAGAAATTCAGTGCACACCTATTTTAAAAATTCAGAAATCACAGCACATATGAATAGAAAGTTGAAAAAAACACATTTTAGAGAATAATCCAGGAAAAAGATGATAAATTTTGCAAAGAAGTGGAAATGTTTTAAAAATAAAAAGAAATCCAATTAAAAAAAGTAAGTGAAGTGAATTGAAATGCTCATTAGAAAACTTAAACAGCAGACTTGGTCAAACAGAGTAAGGAATCAGCAATCCTAAAGGTAAAACATATGTAATTACGTAGTCAGAAGAGCCAAAAAAGAGAAATAATTAAAATTAGTGAAGTAAGCCTACGTAAAGTATCAAATATTATTAAGCAAACTACCTCCGTATAATAGGAGTTCTTGAAGGAGATAAGAAATAAAAAGTTCTAGAGAGCATACTTCAGAAAATAATGATGGAACATTTTGTAAATCTATAGAAAGATGACAGTATCCAGGTATCCTAATCAAATTTAATCCAAAGAGTATTTCCCAAAGGCACATCCTATTTAAATGGTTAAAAGGCAAATACAAAGAAAGAATAGTGATAGCAATATGAGAAAAAGTTTGTACCACATTAAACAATGTCCCAATTAAAGTTTCATCCAATTTCTCAAAATAAAATAAAATAAAATAAATCAGCTCGTGAGCAAGAAGAAAATAAGATATACATTTAAAGTGCTGAAAATAAATCTGCCACGCAAAGATACTGTGCCTACCAAAGCAGTTCTTAAAACTGGAAAGAATGATAAGATTTTCCCACACCAACAAAAGCTAAGGCCTTCATAAACATCAGACCAATCTTATAAGAAATAATAGGAAGGAAAATTTTTTTATTGGAAAGAAAAGGACACTCATATGTAACAAGTACACGTCTGAAGGCATAAAAAGCACTAGTAAAAGCAATTATAAAGACAAATTCAGAATACTCTAATACTATAATTGTGGTATATAAGCCATTTTTATCTTTATCATTAAGAAAAAAGACAAAGATATTAAAGAAAATAGTAACTAAATTGGTTAAGAGATGGAAATTTGAAAATATATAAATTTAGACATCAAAAAGTCATTATGTGGAAGACAAAATTATGTCAAAATACAATTTTGTTTATTTTTCTTTGTGCTGAAAGTTGTCATCAGTTTAAAATATCTAACAATAAAATATTCTTGTAAATCTTTCATTAACTGAGAAGCCAAACTTAGACACAATACACAAAAGTGGCATGAAATCAAAACATACTACTAGAGAAAATTTCTTAACCATTAAAGGAAGACACAAAGAGAGATAGAGAGACAGAGAGAGAGAGAGAGAGAGAGAGAGAGAGAGACAAAGAAAGCGAGACAGATTGAGAGAGAAAGGAGATACAAAAAGTAACCCAGAAAAGAATTAACAAAATGGAGGTAGCAAATCTTTATGTATTAATAATATTACAGAATGAAATTGATTGAATGATCCAGGTGAAACACATAGAGTGACTGCATAGATAAATAATTAAAACTCAACTCTATTGTCCCCACAGGAAACTCACTTCTCCTATGAAGGCATACACAGACTAAAAGGAAATAAATAGAAAACTGTTTATTGTCATTGTAAACAATAAAAAAATTACAGTAGTAGCTATACTTAGTTAAAATATATATTAAGTTGAGGTTGATAGGAAATTGGTTATTATATAATAATCAAGAGCACACTAGAGCAACAGAATAAAATTGTAAATATATATGGTTGTAACACTGGAACATCCAAATATATAAAGCAAAATTTACAGAGCTGAGGAGAGAGATTTACCGTGATATAATAGTAGAAGACTTCAGCACTTTACTTACAATAATAAAAGTATAATTCAGATAGAAAATCAAAGAAGAAATCTCAGAGTTAAACTGCACTCTAGGTAAGATAAACCTAACATGGACATTTACAGAACATTCCATCGAACATCTGCAGAATATGTAATCTTCTCAACAGCACATGGATCATCTTCTAGAATAGACCATATTTTAGGTCCAAATAGGTCTTCAAATTTTTGTAAATCAAAATTAGGTCAATTTTTTCCACAACGGAATAAAACTAGAAATCAATAAAAGAAAGAATTTGGGAACATGTACAGCTATACGGAAATTAACTGTGCTCATAAACAACCATTGAGTATATAGATAAATTATTTTAAAACATATGAGAAAAATAAAAATGGAAAGACAATATAACAAAACCTAGAAGATATAGAAAAAATAAGCTCTAAAATAACAAATATATACCAATAAATGTCTATGTTGAAAATGCAGAAATATCTTAAATAAGCAACCTATACCACCTCAAGAAATGTGAAAACAGAAACTAAACCAAAAAAATAGTAGATAAGGAATATAACAAAGATTATCATGGATATAGATAAAACAGATTTTAAAATGTTTAAAATCAACAAGACAGAAGTTGGTTTATTGAATACATAAAATTGAAAATCTTCAGCTAGATTAACTACAAAAGTTATGACTCAAATAAATAAAATGAGAGATGGAAAAGATACATAACAACTGATACACAGAAATACAAAGGATTATAAGATACTGTTAAAAACAAGTTCATGCCAACAAATAAAAAAATCTAAAGGATATAAAAAAAATTTTTGGACACACACAACCAACCAGTATTGAATTAAAAAGAAATAGAAACATGAACAGGGAAATTATGAGTAACAAGATTGAAGCAGTTATAAGAACTCACATCAAAATCAAAACTAAAACCATGAACTGATGGCTTCAATACTAACTTAAGATGAATTAAAGACTTAAACGTAAAACCTAAAACCACAAAAATCCTAGAAGAAAACCTAGGCAATGCCATTCAGGACGTAGGCATGGGCAAATACTTCATGACTAAAGCACCAAAAGCAATTGCAAAAAAAGCCAGAGTTGACAAATGGGATCTAATTAAACTGAAGAGCTTCTGCACAGCAAAATAAACTATCATCAGAGTGAACAGGAAACCTGCAGGCTGGGAGAAAATTTTTGCAATCTATCCATGTGACAAAGGGCTAATACCTAGAATCTCCAAATAACTTAAACAACTTTACAAGACAAAAACAAACAACCCCATCAAAAACTGGGTAAAGGATGTGAACAAACACTTCTCAAAAAAAGACATGTATGCAACCAACAAACATATGAAAAAAAGATCATCATCATTATCATTACAGAAATGCAAATCAAAACCACAATGAGATACCATCTCACAGTAGTTAGAATTGTAATCATTGAAAAGTCAGGAAACAACTGGTGCTGGAGAGGATGTGGAGGAATAGGAATGCTTTTACATTGTTGGTGGGAGTGTAAATTAGTGCAACCATTGTGGAGGAGAGTGTGGTGATCCCTCAAGGATCTAGAACTAGAAATACCATTTGATCCAGCAATTCCATTACTGGGCATCTACCCAATGGATTATAAATCACACTACTATAAAGACACATGTACAAATATATTTATTGCAGCACTATTCACAATAGCAAGCACTTAGAACCGACCCAAATGCCCCTCATGATAGACTGGATAAAGAAAATGTGGCAATATATCCCATGGAACACTATGCAGCTACAAGAAAGAATGAGTTCGTGCCACTTGTAGGAACATAGACCAAGCTGGAAACCATCATTCTCAGCAAACTAACACAGGAACAGAAAACCAAACACTTCATGTTCTCACTGTTAAGTGCAAGTTGAACAATGAGAACACATGGACACATGGAGGGGTACATAACACACTGGGGCCTGTCGTGGTGGGTGGCAAAGGGAGGGAGAGCATTAAGACAAATACCTAATTCATGTGGGGCTTAAAATCTAGGTGTCTGGTTGATGGGTGCAGCAAAGCATCATGTGACATGTATACCTATGTATCAAACCTGCATGATTGGCACATGTATCCCAGAACTTAGAGTATAATTTAAAAATTAATCCATTTTTTCTCAAATGTTTTTTTCCAAAACATTAAAGTAAATGATTTAAAAATAATTTTTCAAGAGTGTGATTACCTTGATACTAAAACCAGAAAGAAGGAGCCAGAGGCGGGGTTGGGGTGGGGAATTTATAGATCAATAATCCCGATGAACATAGATGCAAAAATGCTCAACAACTGCTAGCCAACCAAATCCAAGAGCAGATCAAAGAGATTACACACTATGATGAACTGGGATTTATCCCAGGGATGCAGAGAAGGTTAAGCATATGCAAACCAATAAATGTAATACATTACATCAAGAGAAGTAAAAAAAAAAAAAAACATAACATTTTATCAGTAGATGCACGAAAAGCATTTGACAAAATTTGCATTTCTTTATGAAGAAAATGTTAAACTTTCAACAAATAAAATATATTAAAAAACACTTCAAACTTATAAAGGCCATATATGACAAATGCACAGGTAACATCACACTAAAAAAGGAAAGTTGGAAAGCTTTGTCTCTAAGATCTGGAACAAGACAAAGATGCCCATGTTGACTACTCTTATTCAATATAACATTAGAATTTCTAGCCATAGCAATTAGCCAAGAGAAAGAAATGAAGGGCATTCATTGGAAAGGAATGCCTTTCAAATTATCCCTCTCTGCATATGACACGATTTTATACACAGAAAATCCTAAAGACTCCACCAGCTCTTAAAATTGATCAACAAATCCGGTAAAGGCATGTGTTTCTGTATTCCAATATCTAAATGAAAAAAAAAAAAAAAAAA
>NW_016819953.1:37910-41598 GCF_001698545.2 Rhinopithecus bieti
AAAAAAAAAAAAAAAGAAATAGAAAAAAGAAAACAAACAAACAAAAAGAAACTAAATATGTGCTAACCATAATAAAACAAAGTACAATAAAGTAAGGTATGCTTGTACTCTGAAGAATATTATGATGTGTAATATAAATGGCACAATATGATCAGAAACCAGGAGAAAACCATTAGCCATCTATGGAGCAAACAGAAAAAACTGGAGTGACAGATCACATATATGGTGAGATGAAAGCTTTCGTAGGCTCTAGACAGAGAGTAGCTAAAGGAAACAAATCACAGAATGAGAGAAAGTCCTGATATTTGGAAATTAACCCCACAAGTATGAATTTTAGAGTAAATCATATAGCAGAGATTATAAAAGAAAAATTTTGGTTGAAATTGGAGGCCTTGTGTAGTTTTATGTGATGTATATGGGTTTCTATTTTAATTTACAGGCAAAATAATTTAACCTAGTATTAAGGAAAACCAGTCAAAAGGTCATTGCTGTTTTTGTTTTGTTTTGCTTATTTAGCAAGCCAGTCTGGCAGCTAAACAAAGATTGTCAAGTAAACAGAGGAGTATAAATGTAGGGAAAATAATTAAAAGTATATATTAGGAAACGAAGTAAGAGACTATAGGGCTGTGGCTTGCACTGATGATAATAAATGTGAGGAATATAATTTGAATTTGTGATTACTGACTGACTACATCTGAGGCCGAAAGTATTGTATCCACAAAGACACAGGTATGGTTTCTACCTGAATGGTGAAAACATTGACAATGCCTTTAGGTAAAATATATACAAAAAAGTGAATGCTATGTTTGGGAAAAATATGATCTTTCTGCAACTGGTTTTTCCTCAGTGATTAATTTAGTAATAATACTTCTCTATGTAAGTAATTATAAATTCCTAGGATACTCATTGTTGGGTAAAGTGATAGAGTTTCATAATGTGAATTAAATAATAATTTATCTACTCAGCTATCTATGCTTCTGTTTTTTTTTTTTATGTTACACATTTAATGCACAATTTACAGCACTTACATAATCCACTCTTGAATGGTATATAGAGAATAAAAGAGAGTGTGATATAGTTCCTGTGCTCAAGTAGCTCACATGTTTATATTTAAAGAATTTGAATGGCATTTATTTCTATATTAAAGAAAGGGCTCCAATCAGAGGGTTAAGATGGCTGAATAGGAACAGCTCCAGCCTCCAGCTCCCAGCGTGAGTGACACAGAAGATGGGTGATTTCTGCATTTTCAACTGAGATACTGGGTTCATCTTGCAGGGGCGTGTTGGATAGTCAGTCCTGGTCAGTGGGTGCAGACCAACCAGCAAGAGCTAAAGCAGGGCGAGACATCCCCTCACCTGGTAAGTGCAAGGGGGAAGGGAATTCCTTTTCCTAGCCAAGGGAAACTGAGACACACAGCAACTGGAAAATCAGGCAACTCCCACCCTAATATTTCACTTTATCAAGGGTTTTAGCAAATGGAACACCAGGAGATTATATCCCACTCCTGGCCCAGATGGTCACGTGCCCAAGGAGCCTCCCTCATTGCTAGAACAGCAGTCTGAGATCTAACTGCAAAGTGGCAGTGAGGCTGGGGGAGGGGCGCCCACCATTGCTGAGGTTTAAGTAGGTAAATAAAGCCACTGGGAGCTCGAACTGGGTGAAGCCCACCGCAGCTCAAGGAGGCGTGCCTGCCTCTGTAGACATCACCTCTGGGGACAGGGCATAGTTAAACCAAAAGCAGCAGAAACCTCTGCAGATGTAAATATCCCTGTCTGACAGCTTTGAAGAGAGCAGTGGTTCTCTCAGCATGGAGGCTGAGATCTGAGAATGGACAGACTAACTGCTCAAGTGGGTCCCTGACCCCTGAGTAGCCTAACTGTGAGACATCCCCAACTAGGTGCAGACTGACACCTCACACCTCACATGGCTGGATACACCTCTGAGATGAAGCTTCCAGAGCAGGAATCAGACAGTAACACTTGATGTTCAACAATATTCTCTCTTCTGCAGCCTCTGCTGCTAATACCCAGGGAAAGAGGGTCTGGAGTGGACCTCAAGCAAACTCCAACAGACCTGCAGCTGAGGGTCCTGATTGATAGAAACATAATCAACAAACAGAAAGGACAACCACTGTAAAACCCCATCAGTGCATCACCATCATCAAAGATCAAAAGCAGGTAAAACCAAAATATGGGGAAAAGCAGTGTAGAAAAGCTAGAAATTCAAAAAATCAGAGTGCATCTCTGATTGCAATAAAGAAAAAAAAAAGGTTAAGGGCAGACAGAGAGAAAGGTTGGATTGCCCACAAAGGGAAGCCCATCAGACTAACAGCACATCTCTCAACAGAAACTCTCCAAGCCAGAAGAGAGTGGGGTCAATATTCAACATTCTTCAAGAAAAGAATTTTCAACCTAGAATTTCATATCCAGCCAAACTACGTTTCAGAAGTGAAGGAGAAATAAAATCCTTTACAGACAAGAAAATGCTCAGAGACTTTGTCACCACCAGTCCTGTTCTACAAGAGATTCTGAAGGAAACACTAAACATGGAAAGGAATAACTGGTATCAGCCATTGCAAAACATGGCAAAATGTAAAGACCATCAATGCTAGGAAGAAATTCCATCAACTAATGAGCAAAATAACCAGCTAATATTATAATGACAGCATCAAGTTCAAACATAACAATATTAACCTTAAATGTAAATGGACTAAATGGTCCAATTTAAAACACAGACTGGTAAATTGGATAAAGAGTCAAGAACCGTCAGTTGGTAAGTGCTGATGAATTGATGGGTGCAGCACACCTACATGGCACATGTATACATATGTAACAAACCTGCACGTTGTGCACAAGTACCCTAGAACTTAAAGCATATTAAAAAATATATAATAAAGAAAGGGCTCCATTAGAGATAGTCCATGGTGAGTGTGTAGAGAAGTATGTTTAGTACAGAAAGTCAAATGCATTTGATTTGTTTCAGATGAAGCTGTGCTTCAGCTGAGACTTTTCTATAGGTGCTTAGAAAGTCAAAGGAATGTTACTTAAAACTCCAATCAACTTTAATAGCCTCATTTTGCTAAGAAGAGAACCACAAGCAAATTTGGAAGTGTAGTCGTTGAGAGATTTTTTTTTTTTTTTTTTTTTTTGAGATGGAGTCTTGCTTTGTTGCCCAGGCCGATGTGCAGTGGTGTGATCTCAGCTCACTGCAGCCTCTGCCTCCTTGGTTCAAGCAATTCTGTGCCTCAGTTACCTGAGTAGCTGGGATTACAGGCATGTGCTACCATGCCCGAGTAATTTTTGTATTTTTAGTAGGGACGAGGTTTTACCACATTGTCCACCCTGGTCCCAAACTACTCAACTCAGGTGATCCAACCTTCTCATCATCCTATAGTGCTAGGATTACAGGTGTGAGCCACCACACCTGGCTGACAGAATTTTTGAGAGAGGCAGAAAGGATCAGATATTTCATATTTCCCAATATTTTTTGTTTTACTGTTAATGTTGTTGTGCTTTGATACAAAAAATGTCTCAGAGACTCAAGGTCATTTATATAGCAGAACCTATTTGTGAGGAAGGATTAGAGTCAACAGTTGGAGAATGCTTTGCTTTGCATAATTAGGCAAGGTGACAACAGATTTTCTGGTAGTAATTGATAGAGTGAATGGCACTTCACGGGGAAAAAATGC
>NW_016819954.1:0-7563 GCF_001698545.2 Rhinopithecus bieti
CTTCAAGACTGCGTGCAAGGTTTCTTACTGTTAATTTCTAATTTTTGGAAGAATACCATTTTATATAATATAAACATTAAACATATTCAAACCACAGCAAGATTTGCAGTGGGTGGGTCATTTTTCCAATAAGAAACAATGTGATTTTGATCTAGAAAGGTGAAGTAACTTGCCCTTGGTCAAACTATCCATGCCAGGATTTGAACTCAAATATGTCTGACACCAAAATCTGTATTTTTTTCCCATTACACTGTACTGTTTTATTTTTTGATTCTTTATTACAAAACATAAGTATTTCCTTCACTTTGACTAAGTATCAGAGAAGTCATTCTTTTAGTATGACTAAAACGTTATTTCAAAAGTTATTTCTTGTTTTCTTGCTTTACCTTGCTTTCTGGGTATGACAGAAGCCAGAGGAATAGTTATTTCCAGGCAAGCACACAATCAATCACTGGGAAAAAAAATTACTTGAAACAGTAACATTTTTCCAGAGCAAGGCCACTATAAGAAAAGAAGGTAAAACTGCACCCAAGAGCTCCCCAACACACACATACATGGACAGGTATAATGCACACATAGTTACAAAGAGGTAATTGTGTTAGTTTCGTGTTGCTTCTATAGCAATTCACGAAAAACTTAGTGGTTTAAAACAAAGATATATTATCCTATAGTTATGGGCATCAGAAGCACAACAGTGGTCTCACTGTTCTCATATTAGGCATTGGCGGAGTGTGTTCTTTCTGGAGATTCTAGTAGATCATCCATTTTCTTGCCTTTTTTAGCTCCTAGAGGTTGCCAGCATTCCTTGGCTCATGGTCCCCTCCCATCTTCAGAGCCAGAAATTATACCACTCTGACCTCTACTTTCACCACCACATCTCCTCCTCAGACTCTGACTCTCCTGTCTGCCTTTTCACATATAAAACTCTTGTGATTACATTAGCAGTCAACTGATCAGCAGCTTCAACTCCATGTACAACCTTAATTCTTCCATGTCATGTAACATAATATATTCCAGGTTTCAGAAATTACAAAATTGGACATCTTTCGGTAAAATATTTTGCCCACCACAGTACATTTTTTGCACTGTCCATACCCCCATATAAGAATATAGAAAAGCAGACTGTTGGCCTAATTTCACTAGACATCACCTCCTGCAAACACACACACACACACACACACACACACACACCACTTCTAAGTAGTTTTAGCATCTTTAGCTTTCTTTACTATACAAATGTCACTCCAAATTATGGTGCACATCTTTTCTTGTCTTTCTTTCTGACCTGCTACTATCCAGAAATACAGACTTGGATGATAAGAAGTTGACTGTCCTAAATCCTGCTGAGGATGAGTTATTGCTAATTCATTCTTGAGCAGACTGAACGAGATGAGTGTCTTTCCATTTGCAATTGAAGAGAATAAATTTCATGTCAGCAAAATCCATAAAATTCTTAGGGTGTTTTCCTCAATTTGGTACATTGTCTTTTTACTTGATCAGTACTTTTTTCAAACTAGACATATTAGCTGGAGAGGAGTTAGGCAAGAAGATGACCCAGACACTATCATATTATCTGAAGAAAGGACTGATTCTTTTTCGACAAATCTAAAATATGGCAATAAACTTGTGTTCCTGACTCCATAGCCACTCATTTATCCGTATCCAATCCACTCATATTCCTCCAAACTGGCACTAGTATTTTTTGTTTCTACTTTTGTTGTATTTTTTAAATTTTTTATTTAAAACACTCTAACATTTAAAATGTCTACATAATAGTATATCAAATGGATAGACATAATTTGACTTCTCTCAACATCCACCTGTTTTTTGGGGTGATGGGCGTCTAAGTTGTTTCCAGTGTGTCCCTAATTATACATACTTTCTGCAATCAGCAGTTTAGAGCAGGGTTTCCAGTTTCAGCACTACTGATCATTATTTTTGGGGGGAATTTCCTATAAGTCTAAGATGTTTAGCAACATCCCTGGCCTCTATCCCCCAGATGCCCTTAGCACCCTCACAGTTGTAACAAACAAAAACGTCTCCAGATATTGCCAAATATATCCTGGGGTCAAAATTGCCTTTGATTGAGTATCATTGCCTTAGAACATATTTGTTCCTTTAGTTGCATTATTTCTTTGTGACAGATTTCCAGGATCAGAATTTATGGGCCAAATAAAAATCTTTGTCTAGTTCTTGATGTATTAGCAAATTACTTTCCCAAAGGGTGAATCCTCTTTCCCTGTCCACCAGTAAAATCAAAGTGACCCAATTCTGCATTAACTGCAGGAGTCTCAGTTAACATCACTTGATTTTTGTTAATTTGCTGATGCAAACACTTACTTTACTATTATTGTCATGTTTTATTTCCTTGAATACTTAAGAATAAAATGCTGCTTATGTATGTTTACCATTTGTATTTGTTATTTTGTGAAATGTCATTTAAGTTCCTTAGTCTCTTCATGTTATAGGATTTCTGGTAGTAACAAAAGAGTAAAAAATATAATGAAAATGTGCTTTACAGAATTGGGGCAGTCTTTTGTAAGTGGGGTCTAATTCATAATTTTTTTAAAAAAAGTTTATGGTCTGCATTTTTTTCAGACTGTGCTATCATTTAGGAAAAATAAAGTGATATCTGAAATGACTAGTAAGTCTTATTTTATGATTCCTCAGTCAACAGTGGACCTCATTTTGGGGGAAAGTGGGCTAAGTTTTCAGAATTTGCTATCTAATGTGCATTATAGTAGCTTGTTGATAATTCTGCACCTTCAAATGGGTGTCCTTGTTGATTAGGACTCTTTTGAGGTTCTGATGTTTGTTTAGTCATTCTTTGACCTTGTAAGGCATGCAGTTGTAATTTTTTTTAATGACTCAATACTGCCTTCTTGAGAAGACATTTGTTCATCATATATATAATGATCAGAAATGTTTTTAAAACAAATTATGTACTACCTTGCCCACTTATTTTAAAAATATCTCTCTTCTCCACTCTTGCCATCTCACGTCACTACTAGTTTATTTCTCCTTCTGCTTCCTAGAACAGTGCAAATGCTATCAATCAATTATTTTCTGTCTACTAGACCTGGCCAAGAAAGACTGAATTGTTCAATATATAGAGGGTTGAAGTTAGGAACAGAGAGGTGCCCTGGATTTATTTTTCTCAGAGCCTCAATTTTTTCCAATATACTTTGAGGGATGCTGAAACGAGATCTCAGGCTCCATAATAGACTCAGTGAGGTCAGTGGCATGACAAAGCCCTTGGATATTCTCACTGCTCTGGTCTGTTACTGTCATAGATCTAGAAAGTTCTCGTGAAGAAGCCACATCAAACTTGAGCAACAATACAAATGCCAAGGTTCTTTATGAGCAAAAACTAGAATTACTCAGAAACTCATTCTCAAACTATATAGTCAAATACAAATCTTTGTATAGTTCTTGATGTATTACCAAATTACTTTTCCAAAGAGTGTATCCTCTTTCCCTGCCCCCGATAAAATATATATCTACCATGTCAGAAAGCATTTATAAGTTTATATGAAATGCAAATTTTATGTTCAACAACTATCAGAATTAATACTTTGTAGAATGTTACATAACCCATCTATTTCATAAATTTTCTTTATATTAACTTTTTTCATTAGCCAAGACTTTTGATGCTGTATTTTATCAAATTTTGTGGTCTTTTCATTAAAATTCAAGACTGATTTAACTTGAATATGAAATGTTTCTTTAACACAACTCCAAATTGCAGCTAAGTGAACTTTTAAACTACAGTATTTCATTTAGAAGAAAAAAAAAAACCAGTGTAATAACTAGACAACCTTCTTGAACCTTCTGTCATAATGATATTTCTGCCCTGACTTGATTACTTGACTTCATTTTGCCAAGTTTATTGCCCAAAAAGGATAATATATATATATATATATATACACACACACACACACACACACACACACACACACACACAAATCGCTACCTGCAACAAATGTTGTAGATTTAATATTTCCACTAAGGCAGCTTCAGCACTGGTTCTTGGGTTGTTACTCTAAGGAAAAGCATCCATTCATTTTTCTTGTCTTTTAATTTTCTAAAACTGAGTCAAGCAGTTGAATCATACAATCTGTAGTCTCTTGCTAACAAAACATAAGAAGAAGCTGATATCCAGGACCAATGAACCATATGCCTATTAACAACCTATGGGATGCTTTGGCTATGTCTTACACTACACTAGTGCACAGCACAGAAGAAAGTAATTACAAGGTGCCAGTATTTATGCAAGTGAAAATGTGTATGGGAGGCAAAGGGCCATAATACCCAGAGAAATATCTGACAATGGGTGATGTTGGGAAAAAGAGAAAAGATTCTTTTTCTGGGATGGTTTGAATGCTGGTCTGGAGATGGAGAGAAGCTTGAAGTCATTTAAAAGCTTTCAGAATGGTTATGTAGCACCAGGTTTTGACAGAAATGAGCAACGTTTCTCTTTGTCTCCTAGACGCTGGAAACATTTGGTAAAGGAGTAAGAGATCTTTGATTCCAGAAGATTTCTGTTGGAGGAATTGCTGGGCAACTTAAAATGCTAAAATCTCAGTTTCTTCTCTGTTAAACAAAATCAACTTGGTTGATTGGGAATTTCCACATTCTTACTTCTTATTTCCTTTAAACTCCACGTCAATGTTTACACATAGAGAAGCCTCTGTATTAAAAGGATATCATCTTCATTTTTAAGCATCAGTTGACTCTGGGGACGTTTGTTCTTCCTATATCTTCAAAACCACTTTTTACAGTATTCATACTATCCTGACAATGCAACAGTGACCCTCATCAGTGGGTTCTTTGGGTTAGCTCATTTTAGGCATTCTGCTTTTTCAAGCTAAACTGCTTGTGGGATTCCATCTGTTTAGTAACATTCAGTATATAATTAAACTAGAAAAAAAAAAAGTCATGCTGGGGA
This sequence comes from Rhinopithecus bieti, assembly GCF_001698545.2. Lineage (NCBI taxonomy): Eukaryota > Metazoa > Chordata > Mammalia > Primates > Cercopithecidae > Rhinopithecus > Rhinopithecus bieti. Next base: position 4,949 of record NW_016819954.1, read on the forward strand.
ATCCCTGGGCAAAGTTTAACTGAATGCCCTTTTCCCATTCCATCTCTTTAAATGAGTTTAGGAAATTAGATGAGAAACTCTGATCCTGTTGCTTTCTTTAAAGGTTGGAGAGTTTTACTTCTTACCAGAGTCCCCAGTTGTAATAAGGCAGGTCCTTAAGATGGAATCATATCTCCAAGAGTAAGTCCACCATCACTCATCTGAGTAACACTTAGCCAGATAGATCATAAGCTTTGAAGCAAAGATCTGGATTTAAGTCTTGCATCTGCTGTTTACTTGCCATGTGATATCAAACCTTACAACTCTGAGTATCATTTCCATATGTAAGATGGAAATAATGTCCTATAATAATCTTCTAGGAGCCTTGTGAGAATCAACTCAGGATAAAAAAATGTAAAACAACAGCAAAATGTTTGGTGTGTAAGAGGCCAACTAATATTAGTTGAATATATAAATGCAATGATGACTCTGGGAGGTAGCTATTGTAATTCTCACTTTACAGATGAATAAACAAGTTCAGAGACATTATTTGTCCAAGGCCACACAGCGCTCAGGCCTTTAACCAAAGTGTTATACCCTTGACCTCTCTTTTCTCCTCCATTCTGTCCCCTCCCCAAATCTAATCCATTAGCAAATCTGCCCTAAAATTTGTTCTAAAATCCTGACATTTGTCATCATCTCTGCTACAATCATCCTATTCCAAGTCTCACACATTATCTCTCATCTGTTTATTTTGACAACCTCTTTTAACTCTTAGTTTAAACTCTTACCTTCTCTACTATCTGTTCCCAATACAGCAGATGCGATGATCTTTTTAAACCATAAAACAGACCATGCCAGTTTCCTGCTTAACACTAGACAATGGCTCCCATCTGCAGTTAGAATCAAATCCAAACTCCTTAGCAGAGCCTTCAGGACTCTGTATTATCAGATCTTTGTCTGTGCCTCTAATTTAGTCTCTTACTACTCTTTCACCTTGTTCACTTTTTCTATTTCACCACCCGAACTGCCCCTTCTCATGCAGCCAAAATGCTTTCCTGCCTCAGAGCTTTTACCATTCCTCTGTTTGGAAGGCATTTGTACCAGAACTTCCCAAGATTTACCCTCATCATTCGGGTCTCTGATCAAATGTTACCTCTCCAAGAGGCCTTCTCAGACCACCTTATCTGAAACAACATCATGGCCACACTCAGTCCGTGACTCCTCACCCTGCCTTATTTTCTCTCTAGCTCTTACCACTATCTAACATTACTGTATTTACTTCATTTTTTACTTGATTATATTCTGCCTCACTGTGCTCCCAAAAGATGTGCCTCTTTCAGGTAAAAAAGTGAAATAAAACAAAACAAAACAAAAAACAGAAACAAAAAAAGTCATTTAAGTGGAAGGGTGAATTAGCAAAATATATTTTGTTTTTTAAGATTAATTAGCAAAACCATTTGATGCCAGACAACTGATGAGTTTCCCACTGTAGAAACGATATAAAGGCAGGCATTTTTACAAGCATTCCAACTCTCAGGACACCATTTAGCAAAGAGAAAAATCATCCAACCTTCTGCTCACTCAGGAATCAGGCGTAGGAATGACATGGTTGATTTCCTCTCATTTTAGCGATTAGTTGTAAACCTTTCTCCACCAAGTCTTTTGTCAAAGCTACTAATAAGAAGCCAAACTGACTAATTTGATCTTTACATTTTCTCTCCAGCCCTGCGCAGTGCATATTGAAGGTGCTAATGAACAACAAACTGGCTTAATGCACAATCACAGGAGGCCAAAGAAGCAGAGCAGAGATTCCTAAATATGTTGGCTAATATGGCTTGCATTTCTTACAAAATTTCTTGTCTAAAAATATGAAGATATAAGGTTTGGTTTACTTGGTTTACTTATCCTTGAATATGTGCTGATACAGGGAGATGACCAGCCTAATAAGAATTAGCAAGAAAGGGAGAAGTGGCTCAGAACCCGTCCAACCAGCTAAATGACAAAGGAAATCAAACTATTCAATATTAGCATCAACAGGCTTCACACCTAAGTAACCAAGGGCTTCATCAATACCTTAGTAAGGGAAGGTTGTTGTTTATATCAGTTTCATACTGTTGTAAGGTCTGTGTGTTATTGTCATTACAGTATACATATAAACTGCTTAGTAAATAATATAATGTATTTCATAATGATTTGTTTGCTGAACTAATTCTGAAGATTAATTTATTCAATGGCTGAAATCACTCCCTAGAGTGGGTATATAACACTGGCAAAATGCACTTTCACAATTAAAGCCATACCTGAAGTTCACAGTAGCTGGAGAGAGCTGGGTTTATCCTATGAAACTGGGATTGGAGCTCTTGTATCAGCCAAAATACTTTGCGATACTGTTTGGCATAGACACAAACATGCTGGGAAACTGTCAAAGGGAATTTTCTCACCAATAAGAGTATGCTTTCATATATGTAGGAAAAAATGACATGGCTTGTTTGTTTATAAATCTCATACTGCTTGCCACCACTTGAGCAGTAATTCTGAAAAGTGAAATGTTGGTGAGCACATAATTCATTTGGAGCTCTGAGTTTTCCCATTTGGTGGCACACAGTGAGCAAAAAAAAAAAAAAAAAAAAAAA
>NW_016819954.1:10362-13505 GCF_001698545.2 Rhinopithecus bieti
ATTTATTTATTTATTTTTGCCAGAGGGAGCCACAATTCAACCGATAATACTTAGGATAAATTTTTAAAGAGTAGACAAACAAAAATATAAATGAGCAAACAATGTACAATCATGTATCATTCCTCCATTTATTTTCCAACCCCTGGCCAAAGAACAAATCATGCAAGAAATATTTATGGCATCTTTCCAACTCAATGTTCTCCATTTTTCAACTTGTATCTTACCAAACTTCTCAGATCCAGGGAGCATCTTTGATGTGCATTCAACTCTGCCTCCAAACTCCTTTGTTCCAGTTTGTATCACTCAAATCAGGTGATGCAATATAGGTCTTTTTCCTCACCCATGTTCTGAACATTAGGATATACACCCATAATGGGGTTTTACACTTTATTCATCCTGTCCACTTAAATTCTATTTTATCCTTAATACGTATGTTTGTATTTTCTGTTAGATACCATATACTTGAAAATAGAATGATACTTTATCAGAAACCCAAGGCTATCAAGCTTCTCACTGTCTCACTTGAATTTTCAGCAAATGCCTTTTGTAATTCTTAAGCATTATGGTGTGCCTTCAATTCCTGGCACAGTATTGCAGACTGCATCGTCCCTGCAACTGCTGGATACTTATCTAGCACTTTAACACTCAGGAATCACTTTCATCTTCAAAGCACTGTTTCCTGACTTAATTAATCTTTCTAATTTTCAATGAAGTAAGTGTGCTATCCGTCTTTTTACTTTATATTAAGGGCAAGTGAAGTAACAAGAGGAATCATTTATAGAGCATTGCTGATCCTTCTTAATGAGGGAGGATCTAGTTATCGTTGCCTGAGTTGAGAAAGCAAGTAAGGTTTTGGTCCCAGAGCCACAGAATTCCTAATTATCCTTACATGGACTCAGTACTCATCAAATACAAATACCCAGCAGAGAGTGACTGCTTAATAAACATTCGGTGATTGCATGAAAGTAGGAATCAAAGCACATTTTAATATCTAGGATACATCAGGCACTAAGTAAAGTCATGTATATACTCAGTTCGTTTTCTCTCTTTTATTTTAAGCTTTTTTGGGCACACATTTGATAAATAAAAATTGCATATAGTCTGTATATATGCATATATCATATATCTAATTATACACATTATCAGGTTTTTTGTTTTCTTCAATTAAGATGAGAGTACATGTATGCTAGGAATTTACAAAATGACTTCCCCATACTGCCCACCTCGTCTCTGCTGTTTCACTACCACAATCTCTGACACAAGCCCATTATATAGAGATTTCAATTATTTTGTGCCATGTCTAAAGTGCTTTCAAAGCCTTAGTGTATAAGAGAAACCCCTCAATCTAACTTTTGCTGAAGGTACAATGCTAGGTAGTCATGATCCCTTTATCCTTGCTCTGTCATTCCCTTTTACTGTCTGGCTACAGTTAATCAGATCAGAGGTAGGAACATGAGCAAAGGGCACACTGTGATATGGCCTGCCACACACTGAAAAAATGACCACCTAAACATGAACAGGCAGAGCTGATCTGGTCCCTGTTCTCCGGAATTTGAACTGAAAACAATGCAGGGAGTGAGGCCATTAACAAAGAGCTAAATCTGAAAGGCAAAGAACCCATGGACAAGTATAGCGTTATGAGAGTTATGAGAAAGTAGAGCAAGTGCAAACACTTGGGACCAAGGGTTTTCCCTCTCATTCATTTAATGTTCTAGATTTTAGCACCTTATTCCTATGTTGCTCTCTAATCATATGATTATCATCAATTTGGCAATTTCACAATCCATATAGATGACACTACTACACTCTGGACTCTTAGCTGCTTGACCTTCTCACTTCCAATTTTCTTGGCCTCCATTCCACCTTGAACACTCATTTCACAATTAAAATGATCAGACTTACAACTCCTTGACTCCAAAGAGTGAACTAACATGAATTAAGTATTCAGTGTGGATTATTACAATAGTCAAGGGAAAATAGGATGGTTGCTCCTACTAGTGAGCAGGCAGTAGAAATGGTTATAGAAATGATGCATTTACAATAAGTTTACAGTCTTGAATAACATAATAGACTTTGGAATATATTTTGATGTTAGAGCCAACAAAATTTGCTGATGCACTGGATAGTGGTGGTGGTGGTGAGGAAAGTCATAAAGGATGGCAACACATTTGTCCTGAGAAACTGGGTGAATGGTGATACCATTTATTAAGGTGAAGAAACAGTACTGGGGGAAATAAGAGTTCACTTTTCAACAAGAGGAAATGTCAACTAGGCAATTGCACATAGGAATATGTGTTCAAAAGATATGTCAAATTTGAAAGGCAGTAGCACATAGAGAACGGTTAAATCTATGAATCTGAAATCACCTAGATTGTGAGTGTAGAAAGCAAAAAGAAGTGAATAAAGAACGAAGCTCTGGTACACTCAAACTTTGAGCATTTGGAGAGAGAGGAAGTAGAATATCCTTTCCTGGATAATGATGAGTGTCTCATGAGTTACCAGGGTGGTAAGATGTGAATCAAAGGATATGAACAGAAAAACAAAGGCAGTAAAAAGAAAATAGTGTAAAAAAATCAAGTCACTCTGTTTTCTGGCTGTAAAGTTATATGAGTCAGCTCACAAGTGAGTATATTAATAAGTATATATTAGTATATTAATAAAATCACCATGATTGGATACTTGAATGAGTTGGGGTCAACAGTGCTCACAAAAACAAATCAAATCTATACACATATCAAACAACAACAACAATATACACTTGTTATACCTGTTTAGCTTGATATAGATACTATTTAGAAGTTAACTAAGAGCAATAGTAATATAATTCATATCCTTAGTTTTATTTTATAACTCTTAAACTCAACTTTTACTAAAAGAAAAACTAGCTATAACTAGATACTTTAAAAGAAAATATCAAATTTCTAACATACTTTAACAATGTTACCTACTTAAATTTCATTAGAAACCACTCATTTTTCACTTTAAATCAAGAATAAGTACTTCTCAACCAGGCGCGGTGGCTCACGCTTGTAATCCCAGCACTCTGCGAGGCCGAGGCAGACAGATCACGAGGTCAGGAGTTTGGGACCAGTCTGTCCAACATGGTGAAACTCTGTCTCTACTAAAAATACAAAAAATTAGCT
>NW_016819954.1:16796-18820 GCF_001698545.2 Rhinopithecus bieti
GTAGTTCGAACCAATTCTTTAGCGCATAAGTTTTGTAATCAAACCCAATTTCTAGAAAGACCACAATAATTTTCCTTTAATTCTAGACAATTCGATCATATAAAAGTTTTTCTAATACATGTTCTTATTATACAGATTATTCATGACATGCTTGGATTTTTTGGTTTGTCCTGAACATCTCCTCTTTCTTAAACAACCAGCAATTTTCTTCAAGGACAAAATTTACCATACGAGATTCTTTCTCATAGAAAATTATTTTTCTTTAAGCTTTCTTACCAAAAATACTTCTTTTTTCCATAATTTTCTCTGTATCTCTCTTCTTGGTTATTTTTACCTTGTTCTATACATAACCTTTAAATAAGCTTTGAATTAGACAAAAGTTATTCACCTTTTAAAAAGGACAAACATTCTGTTAGAAACAATGTTTTTCTACAATATATTTTATTGGAAAATACCCAAGTAATGAAATATCCATTATTTAACTTACTATCACTTTAGATTCTAAATTAGGAAAGTTTGTCTACAGGTATTTATCCCATTACATTTACTGAATTATTTTAATAGGTTACTTAGATTGTTTATGAAAACTATAATAGTCATTATTTATGTTATGAAAATGCCACGCAAAACTGAGACAGTGAAATAAATTTGACCTAATGGACTCTATCTTGCTTCTAACCACGAGGCTGTCCTTTTATTTCTGGGCATAGGTCAAACTAACTTTGGGAGGAACTTAGTTTATAGTTTTGCTTTAAAACAAAGATGATAATAGTCCTTTCCAAAAACAAACCCTCTTCCTGCCTGGGGCCAGGCTGCCTAAAACCACAAGATTTGAAATTATGGTTTAGGAGTCATGCCTCTGGAGGCTGCAAGATTCTAAATCTCCCCAAACTGTTCTTGGGGATAATATCACTATTCTAAAATGTAAGATCAGTTCTTGAGATATTTTACAGATTCTGTACTCCATTGACCTACTGGCACCTCCCAGTTCAATGATCTGGCTCATCGGGTCTTGAATCAGTATAGGAGGATAGTTTCTACTTTCTATAATTTAATCTCTGACCCAACCAATCAGAACTCCTGATTCACTAGCCCCTCTGTGCACTAAAGTGTCCATAAAACTCTGATCCCCAAATTCTCGAGGATACTGATTTTAGTAATAATAAAACTCAGATATACTGCACAGTGGCTCTGCATGAATTACTCTATTGTAATTCCCCTGTCTTGATAAATCAGCTCTTTCTGGGCAGTGGGCAAGGTGAACTCATTGGGTGGTTACAGTTACCTCATTGTCACCCATTTTATAGCCTGTGAATTTCAGGTGTTTACCTATGTAACAAACTTAAGATTAAATATACAGTTATTTTACAGAATAATTCAAGATTTAACTATTTTCATTAAACCAATACTAATGTCTTATTTATCAAAATTACATAAGCAAAGATCTTTCTGTTTTGGACTTGGTCCATAGTTTTGTATCCCTTATGCCAAATTTTGACACTTGTAGTGTTTGGCAGGAATAAGTATGAAATTGCTTGATAAATAGATGCAGACAAAATGTGTAATGAAAATTCTTGAGACATTTCTAGTATTTACCAATAATTTTAAGCCTAGCTTATTAAAACTTTTACTTATATCACATGAACTTGAAAAGAATTTCGGTTTATTATTTAATTTATGAGTACTCTTGATATGGTTTGACCCTCTGTCCCCACCCGAAGCTCACATCGAATTGTAATACCCACATGTTAAGGAAGGGAACTGTAGTCCTGATGTGCTGAGGGAGAAAAGTTATTGGATCATGGGGCTGGTTTCCCCCATGCTGTTCTCATGATAGTGAGTGAATTGTCACAAGATCCAGTGGTTTCAAAAGTGGCAGTTTTTTCCTGTACTATCACTTCTCTCTCCTGCCACCTTGTGAAGAAGGTGCCTGCTTCCCCTTTGCCTTTCACCATGATTGTAAGTTTTCTGAGGCCTCCTCAGCCATATGGAACTGTGAGTAAATCAAACCTCTTTCCTTCATA
>NW_016819955.1:0-3076 GCF_001698545.2 Rhinopithecus bieti
TATGTTATTTACCTGTGAAAATATGTAAAATTTCTACACAAGTCAAAGTTCAAATTATAATTTCATAGTGACCAGAATTCCAGTATCAACATTTATTTGAATGGTCTGAGTATTTTATCTGCAGGAGACTGTATTTTCCAGATATTTTTCTAAATAGTAAGGCTAAATTTGGAATTTGGAATTTGTTCTTTTGGATTTTTTTATTTCAATAGATTTAGGGGTACAACTGGTGTTTTGTTATAAGGATAAATTGTATAGTGGTGAATTCTGGGCTTTTTGGGTTACCTATCACCCTAATAGTGGACATTGCACTCAATAGATAATTTTTATCATAGAAAATTTTATGCTGAAATATCTACTTTAACAATTTCATTGGAACATATTTTATCTACCAGAAACTGCATATATGTAAATGTGTGTGATTTGATGAGTTTTGACAGATGTCCACCCTTGTTTTCACCACCCCATAGACAAGATATTGGACATTGTCAACACCTTTCTGGGTTTCTTCATGCCTCTTTGTCCCAGTGGGATGTTTCAGAATAAAGCTCTCATTAATATTTGTGTACAATTATTGGTTTGGGCATGTGCTTCAATTCCTTTTGAGTAACTATTTCAGGATGGAAGGGTCATGTCATATTTTAAGTACATGTTTAACTTTTTAAGAAACTACCAAACTGTTTCTCAAAGTGATTGTAGCATTTTATATGTCCCTCAGCAGTGCATAATAGTTTTACTTTCTCCATGTTTTGATACATATATACAATGTGTAGTGGTCAAATCAGTATATTTAGTACTTCCATCATCTAAAACATTCATTGTTTCTTTACGGCAAGAATATTTAAAATCCTCTCTTCAAGCTATTTTGAAATATAGAAATAGATCATTTTTGAGTAGTGATTGTAAAGGCAACTATAAAATTTGTTCCTCACTCAAATTTTTCATCCTATTTTCCGGCATAGTCTTGAGGTCTCTGGGTAGGTTCCCTACCCAGGTTCTGAATGATTAAAAAATAAAACAAAGGAGCGGGAGGTAGAGAACCAAAAATATAACCTTCATTATTGATGAAGTATAAGCTGAAGGGAGTAGCTTTATTTCTGTTAATGAGGAGAACTTGTTAAAACCAAATTCTGGAATCAGACACTATAACTCACTGATTCATAGAAGCACTGAACCAAGACAGGCCTCCTTCCCTGTTGGGGGCAGAGAACAATATGTCTCCCTATAGGCAGCCCTATTCTCAAAATGGACAAAAATGGGGCTGAGCCAAGCCTGTCAGTTGTTTATCAATCACATAAGTAATTCCAACTTTCCTGGGACAGAGTGATTAAAAGAGTGTAGAGCTTCCAGGGATGTGCTGGAAACATTCTCTCCTCATGGAATCCATAGAAGTTTAGAAAATGTATCATTCCCCATTAACATAAACTATGTAAAATTTGACCCAAGTCTTATTAACAATTCTTTGTCTCCCTCTACACGTCACACTGTCATCACTTTCTTCTGCTCTTTTACCACTTCCCCTATTTATATGGTTTGGCTGTGTCCCCATTCAAATCTCAACTTGAATTATATCTCCCAGAATTTCCACGTGTTGTGGGAGGGACCCAGGGAAAGGTTATTGAATCATGGGGGCCGATCTTTCTGAGCTATTCTCATGATAGTGAATAAGTCTCACAAGTTCAGATGGGTATATCAGGGGTTTCTGTTTTTGCCCTTTCCTCATTCTCTCTTGCTGTCACCATGTAATAAGTGCCTTTCACCCTCTGCCATGATTCTGAGGCCTCCCCAGACATGTGCAACTGTAAGTCCAATTAAATCTCTTTATCTTCCCAGTCTCGGGTATATCTTTATCAGCAGTGTGAATACGGACTAAGACACCCATGTTCCCTAGCCATTTACCACTAAGGCAAATAGGGATCGGCCTTTTTCTGGTTCACATGTATAATATGATGGATGGCACTTAATGGAGTTCTCGAATAGATGAATTGATAGAAACTGGCTCCCCATTCTTTAACAAAAACAGTCATAGAATTGGATGGAGAAGTTCATGGTACAAATACATATTCATGGTAAGAAATATATTTTAGTGAGGGACAGAAAGAGGTACATCCAGTGAGAGCCAGAACACATGGGTAAGTCCTGATGGTAGCACTAACGTTCTCTAATTCTGAGAGGTGAAGCCAGCTGGACTTCTGGGTAGGGTGGGGACTTGAAGAACTTTTCTGTCTCACAAGGGATTGTAAAATTCACCAATCAGCACTCTGTAGCTAGAATTGTAAAACACACCAATCAGCACTCTGTGACTAGCTAGAGGTTTGTAAAATGCACCAATCAGTGCTCTATAAAAACACACCAATCAGCACTCTGTGGCTAGCTAGAGGACCAATCAGCACTCTGTAAAATGGACCAATTAGTGCTCTGTAAGATGGACCAATCAGTACTCTGTAAAATGGATCAATCAGCAGGATGTGGGTAGGGACAAATAAGGGAATAAAAGCTGGCCACCCCAGCCAGCAGCAGCAGCCTGCTCAGGTCTCCTTCCACGCTATGGAAGCTTTGTTCTTTCGCTCTTCACAATAAATCTTGCTGCTGCTCACTCTTTAGGTCCCTGCCATCTTTAAGAACTGTAACACTCACCAGGAAGTTCTATGGTTCCATTCTTGAAGTCAGCAAGACCACGAACCCACTGGAAGGAACTAACTCCAGACACAATTCTAGCATTTTCTACACATGTAAAAAAAATCTTGACTTTGTCTTAGTCATTATTTGTCTCCCATGAAATTAGTTACACCATGTGGCCAATAAAAATTGGAGATTCTCCTAGACAAGAACAGCTATACCATCAACAAGCCAACTTTGTCTAAAAGACACATTATTTACATGGGTAAAAATAATTCTCATTGTGTATATGTAAATAAAAGGAATACAATAAATTGACTGTATATATAAGTAAAAGGAATATAATAAATTGACTGTAAATATCTCCATTGGGTTCATAAACATGCTACTTCAGAGGTAAAATGTTTATTTTATTTTATTTTATTTTATTTTATTTTATTTTATTTTATTTTATTTT
>NW_016819955.1:7117-8444 GCF_001698545.2 Rhinopithecus bieti
TTTTTTTTTTATTTCTGTATTTTCTTTGCTCGGGTTATTTTCCATAATAATTTTGTTGTTCTTTGACTGCTAATTCATCTTCCTTATCTTATAGTGCCACCTATTGGCATATCAGAAATAGTGCAGATTTTAAAATGGACAAAAGTATTGAAATGTGCCTAAATAAAGCTCACTTCGCTTCAGTAGTCAAGTTCTGATAGAGAAGCGGGATCCATGCTTTTGCCCTTATAATTACTTGTTCCTAGGGAAAAAGCAATATTCAACCTTTTTCACTATTCTTTCCTCCAGAGTATTTGATCTAGGTGATCTTGTTAGCAGTTATTTAGTAAATCCATTTCCCTAGACCTGGCGAGCCACAGTAAAAACAAAACTGGATGATTTGGGCTTCTATATTAGAGCTTGATGTTTTAGGAAATCAGGTAAGACTTCTTTCTTCTTTGTGCATGAAAAGAAAGCTTCTACAAGGTAACCATGTCCTTCTCAAGGACATAGCAAATTAGCACATATATTTAAAGAGCTATATTTGATAAGTTTTACGTATAGCCTGTGGTGAAACTGAAGAAGTGGATGAAGGGGTTATCAGGTGGTTATTACAGAGATTTTATTCCAGAACTCTCTATAACCCTCATCTCTATAGGGGGAACTCTTTTACCTTGCACCTGAGTGCAGGACTGGGCCTGAACCCTGGCATCTGGATAATTTGAATGCGGATCTCTGGAGGTTTGCTCCCCTTCACTAGGATTGTAAGACGTGGGCTTGAATAGGAATAACTTCAAAGAACTATACCCTCACCATGGTGATAAGGGGTTCATTGCTTGCCCCTTGCTGATTTCAAAACAGTGAATAAAACCTAAATTGCCTGTTCTAAACCAGTGAGAAAGAGCAACAGAGAGAGAAAAAGAAAATCTGTATCAGGGCTCTTCATATCTGTGCCAAATATTATGTTCAAATTGAAAATAAACTGGGAAAGAGGATGAATATAGGAGAAATTCCTGAGTACAAGAACTCTAGGAATATTCCACTAATTAGCAAGCTTGTCCTATTCCAATGTTACTAATCCCATTATTGATGATGGATTAATAATGAACTATTGTAAAATAATAAGAATCTATTAATTACTTTAGAAAGGTAACAATGCTACGTGTGTGCCAATAGGCCTCCTATTCTCTAGCATCGAACCACATAATTATACTTAGAAAAGAAATGTTGGATAATAAACAATCAAAAGACTTATAATGATGTGGTCTTCAGAAGGCTGAAAGCATAAGATAATTTTAGCAATTCAGTGTCACCATTAAAGTTACTTTTACCTGGATATTGAAAATAA
>NW_016819956.1:0-682 GCF_001698545.2 Rhinopithecus bieti
TCCATGTTGGCCAGGCTGATCTCAGTTCAGATACTTTAGGTTGTAGGTAACAAATCTTGCCTTGAACTAATTTAAACAATAAAGACAATTTGTTGGCTCACATAACTGGAAAAGTTCAAGGTAGGTCCTCACTTAGGAGCATTTGGATCCGGGTTCAAGTTCTTTTTCCTTTGATTTCTTTCTATTGAATATTCCTTGTGGTGTGTGTTGGCTTCATCCTCAGGCTGGCTTTTAGAATAAGAAATCTCTTTTACAGTTTCAGCTGAAGTCCTGAGATTTATTCTGATCAGATTGGATTAGGTCGTAAGACTAGCCATGGCTGGGCGCGGTGGCTCACGCCTGTAATCCCAGCACTTTGGGAGGCCGAGGTGGGTGGATCACCTGAGGTCAGGAGTTCAAGACCAGCTTGACCAACATGGAGAAACCCCCTCTCTACTAAAAATACAAAATTAGCTCGCCGTGGTGGTGCATGCCTGTAATCCCAGCTACTCAGGAGGCTGAGGCACGAGAATCACTTGAACCTGCGAGGTAGAGGCTGCGGTGAGCTGAGATGGCGCCATTGCACTCCAGCCTGAGCAACGAGTGAAACTCTGTCCCCACAGAAAAGACTAGCCCTAAACCATTTTGTGTGTGTGTGTGTGTGTGTGTGTGTGTGTGGGGCCAGGTGATAGAATACACAATG
>NW_016819957.1:0-4026 GCF_001698545.2 Rhinopithecus bieti
ATGTTCCTTTCTAATCTTGAGTTTTGATTAAAGGAGTCCTTTCCCTTACCTCCCTCCAGCTCTTTGAAAGTGAATCCTTAATTATAGGCCATGTTTGAGATTGACTAGATGAAATCAACAGCTGTAGATATGACACCAGACTGCAAAATATCGACACAATGTTGCCATAAAAAGCCCAATCGTTAATTGCTTATTTGGCACTGGACTATAACAAAAACACCCTTTTTCTGTTTAATATTAAAAGTAAATGTAGTGGAAAGAACATCAAGCTAGAAGTGGGATAGGCTGGGATTCTAGTCCCAGCCCTATTGCCGAGTACCTGTGATTTGCGGGCAAAGTATTTTATTTTTCTCAGGCCTTGGTGTCCTTATCTATAAAACTGAGGGCATGAAACCAAATTATCACTTTCAGCTTAAAAATTATATTCTTAGTCATGAAAACACAGCCTCCTTATCATTTCTATCTATCCTTTTTCCAAAACGTTATTTCACAATACCCAAATATAATTATATACTTTTGTCATGCAATCAGGAACCACACATTGATTTAAGCATCCACATCATTTTTGCTGTGCAAGCAATGCTTTTCCAGTCTTATTCTGAACTGAAGTGAGCTGTCAGTCCCGACAGTTCTCAACTGCTTTGGAAATGCAATCCACTGGTGTTCCATTTTTAATACTGCAAAGTCTTGTTTTATTCTTCAAGAATATGAACCTGAAATGTACATGAAGATGCTGGAATAGATACCATCTCAAACTCAGCTGTCATTGACTGAAGAAACAAGCCAAGGGCAGTCCATGAATCAGGGAGGGAGGGCAGGGTCAGGCACGGCCAACTGGTCCAGGTTTCTCTTGCTCAGTCAGACCCACTGTGCAAGGACCTGAAGGGCATGAAGGCAGCTCAGATTATGGCCCTGGTGACTGACAGGAAGGCAGTCAAATGCCTAGGCAGATAGGGGTGGGACCCCAGTGAAACCCCACTTCCAAGCCAAAGACAGTTTAAAGCCTGAAAGCCAAGCTACAGGTTAAATCCTCAGACGGGATTGAGAACTGGTCTTTCCTCTGATTGATCCCCACCCTTCACCTATTTTAAATATGCCTACTCTTTCCTAATTGGTTATCTACACTGTCATGCCCACTTTTGAGTGGTATCTTCACTTTAACCTTTTTTGCATACTCACAAACCAATCAGCACACACTCCCTATTGTTAGCCCATAAAAGCCCCAGGCTCAGCCATATTAAGAGACTTTCCCACTTTGGGGTAGGTAACCACCCCCAGTATCCTCTCTTTGTTGAGAGCTTGCCTTTCACGTAATAAATTCTACTCCACTCACTCTCTGGTGTCTGCCTGCCTCATTCTTCCTGGTTATGAGACAAGAACTCAGACCTAGCTGAGCTAAGGAGCAGAAAAAAAATCCTGCATCACTGGTTTTTATTTTATTTCCCTGCCTCTGGTGCCTGCCCACTTTGCTTTGTTTGCTGGGTTTTTTGTCTCCTACATCTCAGGGTTACCAGGAGCTTGGCCTCCTGCTTTCCTCTACTTGCTGTCCCTGCCCTATCCTTTACTCACTCAGTTGCTTACCCAAGCAGGAAGACCTTCACTTAGGTTCTCAAGGGTTTGCCTGTCCATATTCTGGTCAACTGCAGGGTGGAAGCCATGTCTTCTAAGCCTCAAGATAGTTGTTTATGTGCAACTATCAGAGGTAAATACCCATCATTTACCTCTGTTGGGAGGAAGTCAGAAGACAGATGGGGAAAGAAACCAAATTTCCCTGTTTAAATCTACCTCCTGTATTTTAACTCATGAGAGCTTCTTGGGAGGTATAAATTTCCTTGTTTTCAGCTTTCTGGCTTGTGGCTGATTGTGTGAACTTTTGGTGTGCTCTGGGAAAGAACAAAGCAGCATTCATTCTCTTCATCTTTGGTAATCCAGTTAATGCACCTGTTTTATAATATGCTTGATGGATGTGTTTTGTTACCTGTTGCTGAGCAACAGCCCCAAAATTTAGTGGCTTAAAACAATGACAGTGCATTGTTTCTCACAATTCTGCACTCTTGACTGGGTTTAGCTGGCCAGATCTGCTCTTCATGGTGTGAGCTTGGATTGAAATATCTAAGATGGCCCTTTCACTCAACGTGGTCTCAGTTGAGATGGCTGGAGCATCTAAGACCTGGTTGAGCATCTTGCCACATAGTCTTACCACATGGCTAGCTTGGGCCTCCTCACAGCATGGTCCTCTAAGGTAATCAGCCTAGTCTTCTTACATTGTGGAGGGTTCCGGTTTCTGGCTTCCAGCTTCTCTTGAAAGGCTAAACTGGCCAGGCGCGGTGGCTCACGCCTGTAATCCCAGCACTTTGGGAGGCCGAGGCGAGTGGATCACAAGGTCAGGAGATCGAGACCATCCTGGCTAACATGGTGAAATCCCATCTCTACTAAAAATACAAAAAAATTAGCCGGGCGTGGTGGCAGGCGCCTGTAGTCCCAGCTACTCAGGAGGCTGAGGCAGGAGAATGGCGTGAACCCAGGAGGTGGAGCTAGCAGTGAGCCGAGATCACGCGACTGCACTCCAGCCTGGGCAACAGAGCGAGACTCTGTCTCAAAAAAAAAAAAAGGCTACACTGACATAATGTCTCTTCTGGTACATTCTGTTGGTCAAAACAAATAACAGACCAGTCTAGATTCAAGGTGTGGAGAAATGGTGAGAGGAACAGCATGTCAGCACATTGGGGGAAGGAATCGATGGTGGCTATCTTTGGAGATGTATGGTAGATAATCTCTCAATTTACTGGTCTTCTCTTTTTCTTCTTTTTTTCCCCAAATTCAACATTATTTTTATTGTATTTTTTAAACATACAAAAAGCTGTACACAGCTTTTTAACACATACAGCTTGATGATTTTGGACATAAGTATACACCTGTGAAACCATCACCACAATCTATGCCATAAATCTGTTTTGTATTTTGTTTTTTTTTTTAGAGACAGGGTCTTGCTCTGTCACCCAGGATGGAGTGCAGTGGATCAATGTCAGGTTACTGCAACCTCCACCACAGGGGTTCAAGCGATTCTTGTGCCTGAGCCTCCCAAGCAGCTGGGACTGCAGGCGCACACCAACATGCCCAACTAATTTTTTGTATTTTTAGTAGAGACAGGGTTTTGCCATGTTGTCCAGGCTGGTCTTAAACTCCTGAGCTCAGGCAATCCACCTGCCTTGAACTCCCAAAGTGCTAGGATTACAGGCGTGAGGCAGTGCACCTGGCTGCTATGCCATAAATCTATCCATCGCCTCCTAAAGTTTCCTCCTGCCCTGTTTTATTATTTTATTATTATCTTTTTACTCTGAATGGCATTATGTGGTATAGGAACACAGAGCAGGCAGGCACTAGTCCCATGGTCTCAAGCAGCAAATTTCCCAGCAATTCTGGGGTGCTATGGAAGAGCATGTCGTCTCTGCCCTGGACTATAGGATTGGATACATTATTTAAAGGCTCCTTTGACTGCCTTGGGAAATGCAATAATGACTAACATCAACTGGGCACATGCTACGGGCCAGGCCCTGTGGTAGCCTTTTTCATGTATCATACATATTTTATTTTATTTATTTTTCTTTGAGATGGAGTCTCACTCACTTTGTCACCCAGGCTGGAGTGCAGTGGTGTGATCTCAGCTCACTGCAGCCTCTGCCTCTCGGGTTCAAGCGATTCTCCTGCCTCAGCCTCCCAAGTAGCTGGGATTACAGGCACACGCCACCACACCTGGCTAATTTTTGTAGTTTTAGTAGAGATGGAGTTTCACCATGTTGGCCAGGCTGGTCTCAAACTCCTGGCCTTAAGCAATCCACTCACCTTGGCCTCCCAAAGTGCTAGGATTACAGGTGTGAGCCACTACTCCCAGCCTCATGAATCACATGCTCTCTTTTTTTTTTTTTCCTTTTTTTTTTTTTTTTTTTTTTTTTTTTTGAGTTGGAGTCTCGCTCGGTCACCCAGGCTGGAGTGCAGTGGCGCGATCTTTGGCTCACTGCAACATCC
>NW_016819958.1:0-4159 GCF_001698545.2 Rhinopithecus bieti
CCGCCCCCAAAGGAAAGAATCTTAAGAGCTATGAGGCAAAAGCGTCAGGTAATCTATAAAGGAAAACCTATCAGATTAACAGCAGATTTCTCAGCAGAAACCCTACAAGCTAGAATGAATTCGGGTCCTTTTTTAGCCTCCTTAAGCAAAACAATTATCAGCCACGAATTTGGTATGCAGAGAAACTAAGCTTCGTAAATGAAGGAAAGATACAGTCTTTCCCAGACAAACAGATGCTGAGAGAATTCACCACTACCAAGCCAGCAGTACAAGAACTGCTAAAAAGAGCTCTAAATATTAAAACAAATCCTCAAAATATGTCAAAATAGAATCTCCCTAAAGCATAAATCTCACAGGACCTATATGACAGTAACACAATGCAAAAACAAACAAACAAAATAAATATACAGGCAACAAATAGCACAATGAATAAAATAGTACCTCACATCTCAATCCTAACATTGAATGTAAATAGCCTAAATGCTGCACTTAAAAGATACAGAATGGCAAAATGGATAAGAATTCACCAACCTAGTTTCTGCTGTCTTCAGGAGATTCACGTAACACATAAGGACTCACATAAACTTAAGGTAAAGGGATAGAAAAATATATTCCATGCAAATGGACACCAAAAGTGAGCAAGAGTAGCTATTCTCACATCAGACAAAACAAACTTTAAGGCAACAGAAGTTAAAAAAGAGGGACATTATATAATGATAAAAGGACTAGTCCAACAGGAAAATATCACAATTCTGAATATATATGCACCTAACACTGGACCTTTCAATTTATAAAGCAGTTACTACTAGACCTAAGAAATGAAATAGATGACAACACAGTAAAAGTGGGAGACTTTAATACTTCACTAACAGCACTAGACAGGTCATCAAGACAGAAAGTCAAAAAAGAAACAATGGACTTAAACTATTCCCTATAACAAATGGACTTAACAGATATTTACAGAACAGTCTACCTAACAACTGCAGAATATATATTCTATCCATCAGTACATGGAACATTCTCCAAGATAGACCACATGATAGGCCACAAAACAAGTCTCAGTAAATTTAAGATAATCGAAATTATATCGAGTACTCTCTCAGACCACAATGGAATAAAATTGGAAATCAACTCCAAAAGGAACCTTAAAGCCATGCAAATAAATGGAAATTATATAACCTGCTCCTGAATGATCATTGTGTCAACAATGAAATCAAGATGGAAATTTAAAAATTCTTTGAATTGGAAGATAATAGTGACACAACCTATCAAAACCTCTGGGATACAGCAAAAGCAGTGCTAAGAGGATAGTTCATAGCATTGAATGCCTACATCAAAAAGTCTGAAAGAGCACAAATAGACAATCTAAGATCATACCTCATGGAACTAGAAAAACAAGAACAATCCAAACCCAAACCCAGGAGAAGAAAAGAAATAATGAAGATCAGAGCAGAACTAAATAAAATTGAAACAAACAAAAACAATACAAAAGATAAATGAAACAAAAGCTGGTTCTTTGAAAAGATAAATAAAACTGATAGACCGTTAGCAAGATTAACCAAGAAGAGAAAAGGTCCAAATAAGCTCAATTAGAAATGAAATGGGAGATATTACAACTGATACCACAGAAATACAAAAGAGTATTCAAGGCTACTATGAACACCTTTATGCACATAAACTAGAGAACCTACAGGAGATGGATAAATTCCTGGAAATATACAACTCTCCTAGATTAAACCAGGAAGATATAGAATCTCTGAATATACCAATAACAAGCAATGAGATTGAAATAGTAATACAAAGATTGCCAATAACCAAAAAAAAAGTTCAGAACCAGACAGATTCATAGTTGAATTCTATCAGACATTCAAAGAATTGGTACCAATCCTATTGACACTATTCCAAAAGATAGAAAAAGAGAGAATCCTCCCCCAAATCATTCTATCAAGCCAGTTTCGCCATAATATCAAAACCAGGGAAGGACATAACGAAAAAGAAAGCTACAGAGTGGTATCCCTGATGAACACAGATGCAAAAATCCTCAAGAAAATACTAGTGAGCCAAATTCAACAACATATCAAAAAGAAAATCCACCATGATCAAGTGGGTTTCATGCCATTCATGCAGGGATGGTTTAACATACACAAGTCATAAATGTGATACAGCACATACACAGATTTAAAACAAAAATCACATGGTCATCTCAATAGATGCAGAAAAAAGCATTCGACAAAATCCGGCATCTCTTTATGATTAAAACCCTCAGCAAAATTGGCATAAAAGGGACATACCATATAGTAATAAAAGCCATCTACGACACAAACAAAGGGAAACACATCCCATGCTCATGGATGGGTACAATCAATATTGCGAAAATGACGATACTGCCAAAAGCAATACACAAATTGAATGCAATTCCCATCAAAATACCACCATTATTTTTTTTCACAGAACTAGAAAAACCAATCCTAAAATTCATATGGAACCAAAAAACAGCCCACATAGCCAAAGCAAGGCAAAAAATAATAGGCGCATAGACCAATGGAACAGAATAGAGAACCCAAAAATAAAGCCAAATACAGCCAACTGATCTTTGACAAAGCAAACAGAAACTTAAAGTGGAGAAAGGACACCCTATTCAACAAATGGTGCTGGGATAATTGGCAAGCAACATGTAGAAGAATGAAACTGGATTCTCATCTCTCACCTTATACAAAAATCAACTAAAGATGGATCAAAGACTTAAATCTAACACCTGAAACCATAAAGATTCTAGAAGATAATATCAGAAAAACCCTTCTAGACATTGGCTTAGGCGAAGACTTCATGACCAAGGACCCAAAAGCAAATGTAACAAAAACAAGAATAAATAGATGGGACTTAATTAAACTATAAAGCTTCTGCACAGCAAAAGAAATAATCAGCAGAGTTAATAGACAACCTACAGAGTGGGAGAAAATCTTCACAATCTATACATATAACAAAGGACTAGTATCCAGAATCTACAAACAAAACAAAACAAAAACATCAAAAAGTGGGATAAGGACATGAATAGACAATTCTCAAAAGAAGATATACAAATGGCCAGCAAGCATGTGGAAAAATGCTCAACATCACTAGTGATCAGGGAAGTGCATATCAAAACCACAATGCAACACCATCTTATAACTGCAAGAATGGCCATAATCAAAAAATCAAAAAATAATAAATGTTTGAGTGCATGGGGTGAAAAGGGAACATTTTTACACTGCTGGTGGGAGTGTAAACTAATACAACCACTGTGGAAAACAGTGTGGAGATTCCTTAAAGAACTACAAGTAGATCTCCCGTTTGATGCAGCAATCCCACTACTGAGTATCTACCCAGAAGAAAAGAAGTCATTATACAAAAAAGATACTTGCACACGCATGTTTATAGCAGCACAATTTGCAATTGCAAAAATATGGAACCAACCCAAATGCCCATCAATCAATGAGTGGATTAAGAAAATGTGAGATATATATGAATACTACTCGGCCATAAAAAAACAAAACAACAACAACAACAAAAACCGAAATAATGGCTTTCGCAGCAACCTGGATGGAATCGGAGATTATTATTCTAAGTGAAGTAACTCAGGAATGGAAAACCAAACATCGTATGTTCTCACTCATATGTGGGAGCTAAGGTATGAGGACACAAAGGCATAAGAATGATACATTGGTCTTTGGGGACTCAGGGGAAACAGTGGGGAGTGTTGAGGGATAAAAGACTATACATTGGGTACAGTGTACACTGCTTGGGTGAAGGGTGTGCCAATCTGAGAAATCACCACTAAAGAAATTATTCATGTAAACGAACACCACCTGTTTGCCAAAAACCTATTGAGATAAAAAAAATTTTTTTTAATTTAAAAGTATTTTGATTTCATCATCTTAATATAAAATTGTTAAGTGTCTGGAGTTTAAAGATACTCTTTCAAAAACTTACAAAGAAATTATTACTGAAATATTTGTGCATATGAGCAAGAGTGTTATGTATACCATTGTCTGTAATAGAAACTATGGTAAGGGACCTAAATTTTCACCACTAGGTTACTGTGGAAATAAACTTTAGGATATCATATAAATGAAACACCGGGTCCATAAAAAAGATTGATATTATGTTGTAATTTCAAATG
>NW_016819958.1:6058-7243 GCF_001698545.2 Rhinopithecus bieti
CAAACTTAAACTACCTAAAAGAGCTTTCTCCATTCTTTGTTAACATTCTTCACTTCCTACTGCCTGCTTATCCCACCCAGTTAGCCAAGCAGTGACTGCCACAGAGACAGGAAAGCAGGAGTGTCTTCATGAAATCATCCAGAGTTCAGCCCTACAGCTTCAATGGGGAATGAGGAGGTGAGGAGAGGAGAATCCTGGCACAGCAGGATTTGGGGTGGAAGTATAGTCATAGTCTCATTCATCCCAGGGTCTCAGGAGCAATCAACAAATATGAATTAATATACCACGTTTTCATTACCTATGTATCCACTGATGAACTTTTAGGTTGATTCCACATCTTGACTATGATGTATAATTACATAAGTACCTTCCCTGTGTAATTAAAAGTAATAAAAGGAAAATATACACATGCCCAGCACTTGTAATACATATCAAATCAAGTTTTAAGTGGAATGCATCCCTATACCATCTAAGGGATGTGGGCAGTAGTCTGAACACATGAAAACTAACTCCCAGGAAATACTGTCTTCTTTCAGCAGGATGGTCTAGATTAGGTTCTGGATATACAGGACAGGCCTAAATTAGTAACAGTTTGAAAGAAAGATAGAAAATTAGCCCCAGACAAGTGAGAAAATGTCTTGCATTCAGGATACACTGAGATTGTTTTAGGCAAGTTAGCCACAGGAAAACTCTGAGACATTGAACATATCAGATGAAAGAAGAGTTTGAAAATAGTAACTGTAGAATGTTTTACTGCTCTCTATAGCATATAAACTGAGACCTGGGCGTGTCTGTTTTAGTAGGTCTAAAAGATAATACACATGACTTGGAGACATATATATATAGCAGGTCCCACTGTTGAGATATGAATGCGTATTTGTTCTCCTCAGGTTTCTTACTTCCTCTTCTTCAGTGAGGTAGCCAGGTATTTAGAGAGAAAACCATGCTACAAAACCATATCATATTTTACATACAGGTATGTACCTGTTTAATAAAACTATAAGGTAATGCCTTAAAAATGAAAAGTCCAAATTCTATATAGTGATTATCTCTGGGAAAGTAGGAAGCTAATGCAGAGAGGACTTCAATGTGACTATCAATTGCCTATATACTATTTTATATGTTAACATGGGTACATAGAAAGTTCTCACATTCTATAAGTTTTGTATGTCTGAACTACTTTAT
>NW_016819959.1:0-1351 GCF_001698545.2 Rhinopithecus bieti
TGCAATGCTTGATTTTTCTCTAAACCATTTCCTGAAAATAATAATATTTATTTATTTGTTTATTGCTTCATTCAGTGCTAAAAGGGCACCATCCTCTTCTATTTTGTTCATGACTATAAACTCGGTACCAAGAAGAGATTTTGGCCCAAAGAAGATATAATGTCTAAGTAGAAATGATCACTTTTTGAAGAATGTGCTACATCTAAAACCTGGCAGGGAATTACCAATGAAATTAAATATGCAGAACTTTCGTTTGGGGGACATTTAATAAACAACACGAGCAGAGTGCAGATATTAATATTTATATTTCATTGATATTAAAATTCATGCTATTTCCACAAGATTAAAAAAGTGCTTATTCCTTACTTTACTGAAGCTAATTAGAATGTAAAACACATTTTAATGTCTTCATAATAGACGCAACCATTCATCTTTGCAAGCTGGTAAAGCATTATGTAAGTTACTAATTGGATTTCAATGAGCGTTTAGTAGATTATCAATGATTTTGTCTGTGTTATGAATAATTGGAAGCCTTACGGAAGATGTCCTATTAATACCAAAGAGTCTGAATAACAAAAATAATTCAGAAGTATAAGAATTAGAAAATGTGTTAAAAATTCAAACTTTGAGGATATGGAGCTCATATAAAACAATTGAAGCCTTCTTGCCTAACACGTAAATAAATACTTGATTAAAATAATTGGAATTCAACAATAAAGATTTCTGTACCCTTGATTGACAAAACATCTGTTGAAATCTTCTCTGATAACAACCATCTTGGTCCTTATAGTATACATGGAGAGTTTTTGTTTGTCAAATATATATTCTTCACTTTGGTATCCCCAATTTTTTGTTAACATACTTTCACCTGTGTTCAATTATCATAATTTTCAACTTTTGAGCCTTCCACTGCTTCTTCACCATTTTCAAGATTCAGGCTACTCCTAATGACCTTCCGGCTTTTCCCAGGAACAGGGGAGCAGGATGAGCATAAAGAACCACGGCTGTAGCCAAGGTAGAAATGATGATGTATACATTAAACATTTTCAATGAAGATTACGTGATATTAATAAAGCTCTTGCAGAAGATGAACATTGCACTAATCTTCTGTAGGATGACAGTAGAACATATCTTAGTAAATAATAGCTTCGTTGCTTTGTTTGTACCCAACTTCCTCTAATTTTACTTCTAGATCCTTATATAACACTATGTTATTTTTCCATGCCTAACTCAGAAAATGGTTTCCCACTTCTTGACATGAATGAGGAACACTGCATTTGGATTTAGAATAGTTTCTTTGCAGAAATGGCTTCATCCTAAACTAGACCTGTGATGACTTAAGGCAACTTAG
>NW_016819959.1:6220-7179 GCF_001698545.2 Rhinopithecus bieti
CGAGGTCAGGAGACTGAGACCATCCTGGCTAACACGGTGAAACCCCGTCTCTACTAAAAATACAAAAAATTAGCCGGGAGCGATGGCGGGTGCCTGTAGTCCCAGCTACACTGGAGGCTGAGGCAGGAGAATGGAGTAAACCCGGGATGCGGAGCTTGCAGTGAGCCGAGATCCAGCCACTGCACTGCAGCCTCCTGGGCGACAGAGCGAGACTCCGTCTCAAAAAAAAAAAAAGGAAAACAGGGGAGAGTGAAAGATTCTATTCCTTGAGGCTTGCTCCTAAGGCCTAAAGCACCTCAATATCATAACAAAAGACCATAAAAGAGCCTATGGGAGTTTTGAGCCAGAAACTGTGGACAAAAACATTACACACACACACACACACACACACACACACACACACACACAATAATATCCCACCTTTTTTTTTGTCCAAATTGGCTATGAAATAGAGGTTTCCCACAACCCCCCTCCTCAAGTTTGATAAGTTGCTGGAATAATTCACAGAACTCAGGAAAATATTATATTTACGATTACAGTTTATTATAAAGGATAGAAGTGAAGTCAAATTAAGAGGTCCGTAGGATGAGGTGCAGAATGGTCTCAAGCATAGGAGCTTCTGTCCCCATGGAATTTTCGTTACATAGGCATGATTATAGCCATTGGTGATTAATTCGACCTTCCGCCCCACTCTTTTCCCCAGAGGTGAGTAAGGTGAGGCTATAAGTATAAGCTTCTTTTAAATCAAGGGTTGGCCTTTCTAGCAACCAACCCCTATCCTTCAGCTATCTAGGGTCCTACCATGGGTTACCTCATTAAAAGAAAATACATTCCTATCACCTTTATCACACAAAAATTCCAAGGGGTTTAGGATTTCTGTACCAGGAGCTGGGGACAAAGATCAAATAGTTTGTGTGTGTGTGTGTGCGTGTGTGTGTGTGTGTGTGCTAGTTATTGAA
>NW_016819960.1:0-1254 GCF_001698545.2 Rhinopithecus bieti
AAAAGCAGTGGTAGTGGGAGCTGAGAGGAGGAGTAAAATATCTTAAGGGAACCGAATTAGCCAACATACAAGCTTTGTCATGCACATGCAGTGAACACTCTGTGTGACATAACAACTTCCAGGGGCCAGAGCAAGTAAGACTATTCTGGTCAAATTCCTGAAAGATGGGCAAGGACCATCACTTACCTGTGGGATTCAAAGAAAAAAATCTTTAATAATTGTAGCTAAACATTGTTCAATGGCACTTGGCAAAATGAGCCGACCAGGTGGCTTTACGGTCAGTGATAGGGCTATCTTTACTAATTGTTTGATCACTTGCTCCTTCTTGCATTTCACTCTGAGACTAGCCTCACAAAGAGGCAGGCAGGTGCTAGGAGGCAACCAGCACAGCCTTTGTATCCAGATTGACCTTGGTTGCAAGTCAAGACACACTCACTTAACAGCTCTGTATCTTTGGGCAAGTTACTTAGCCTTTTTAAATCTCAGGATCCTCATCTACAAAATGAGAATGAGATCTCATTCCCTCAGATCGAAACAGAGAAACCTCATCCCACCTCCCACCAAATAGATAAAATCCCATTTCTGTGAGCACCTAACACGACTGTGATTGTATAATTTAGTAAATAAATTGGTTGATGTCTGTTTTCCCAAAGAGAGTGAAGGTTCTACTATATCACAGACCATGTCTCTTTTGTTCAGTGCTGCACCCAGGGGCAGCACTGAACCAGGTATGAAGAAAAATTTTCCATACTAGTTCATCTGTGCTGCTGCTATAAAGGAATACCTTTTATAATGAAAAGAGGTTTATTTAACTCATAGTTCTAAAGGCTGCACAAAGAAGCATGGTGTCAGCATCAGCATCTGGTGAGGTCCTCAGAAGCTACCACTCATGACAGAGGGGAAGGGGAACAAGCATGTCACATGGTGAGAGAAAAGGGAGCAGGGTGGTTGCCACCCCCATTTTAAACAACCAGCTCTCTTGTGACCTAACAGAGGGGGATCTCACTCATTACTGTAAGGATGCAGATAGCACCAAGCCATTCCTGAGGAATCCATCCCCATGACCCACACACCTCCACCAGGCCTCACCTCCAACACCGGGAATCACATTTCAACATGAGACTTGGAGAGGATAAACCTCTAAACAATATCAGGGTGTCATATGTATTTGTTGCACAAATGAGAGAGAGGGTGAGCTGAGCGGAAGGGGAAAGGAGAGGAAGAGAGGGAAAAAAAAAGAACCTCTTCTCTGTG
>NW_016819961.1:0-2234 GCF_001698545.2 Rhinopithecus bieti
AAACTTTGAGGGAAATTTTATCTTTCTAACTAGAATACAGAGAAAAGGGCCCCTAGGATCAAGACCATGTGAGAGAAATCCCAAAACAGAGAAATTTGCTTAGGTGATCCCCTGATTCTGTGGATTAACCAACAAAAGCCTCAGATACAGCCCTACAAAACAAAAATCAACATTATCTGGAGGGTTTTAACAAGATCCAGAGTCTCATCATAATATTCAAAATGTCCAGAATAAAATCCAAAGTTATTGAATGTACAAAGAGCAAGGAAAAATGTGACCAATTCTCAAGGAAAAGAAAGATCAATATATGTCAACCACAAGATGACCCAATGTAGAAATGATTGAACAAAAACAATAAAGCAAATACTATGGCCATACTTTATGAAGTAAACACTTCGAAATTAATAGACAGGCATTCTAACAGATAGAAACGAACCAAATTAAAATTTTAGAACAAAAATACAATATCTCATTTAAAAGAAGAACTATTGTATGGGATCAATAGTAGAATAGAGATGACAGAGCAAAGGGCCAATAGAAATTATCCAATTGGCATAATAGAGAAAAAAAAACACTGAAAGGGTGAACTAATATTCAGAAGCCCGTGGAATAATATCGAAAGGTATAACATCATGTCATTGGTATTCTAGAAGAAGAGAAAAAAGATATTGTGCAGAAAACATATTTTAGAAATTATTTCCAAAATCTTCCCAAATTAGTTGAAATATTAAAATTTGCAAATTCACAGGTACATATATACTAAATTGTATATTTTATTAGCTTTGTTTAGGTATATTTAACAAATAAAAATTGTTTATATTAAAGATGTATAATGTGATTTTTTGATATACACATATACTGTAAAATGATTATGTTTACTACTATCAAGATAATTAACATATTTATCACTTCACATAGTAAAATTTGTGTGTGCGTATGGTGAGAATACTTAAGATAGACTCTCTTACCAAATTTCAAGTATGCGATATGTTATTACTAACTAAAGTAGCCATGCTGTGAATTAGGTATCCGGAAGTTTTTCATCTTATAATTGCAAATTCATGCCCTTTGACCAACATCTCCTCAATTTCTTCTTCCCTCAATCCCTATGAAACAGCCTTCTACTCTGTTTCTATGCATTCAACTTTTTAGATGCTTTTTTGAGTCAATAATTATCTATTTTTATTAACCTTTCTTACATGTATGCAATGCTCCCATTTATTTCTTTTTTATAACTTTTATTTTAAGGTCGCAGTACATGTGTGAGTTTGTTATATAGGTAAACTTAAGTCATGGGAGTTTGCTACACAAATTATTTCATCACTCAGGTATTAAACCTGGTACCCCCCATTAGTTATTTTTCCTGATCCTCTCCCTCCTCTCACCATTCACCCTCTGGTAGGCCCCAGTGTGTGTTGCTCCCCTCTATGTGTCCATATGTTCTCATCATTTAGCTCCCACTTATAAGTGAGAACATGCAGTCTTTGCCTGTTCTTTTGTTAGCCTGCTAATAATAATAGCCTCCAGTTCCATTCATGTCCCTGCAAAAGACATGATCTCATTCTTTTTATGGGTGCATAGTATTCCATGTTGTATATGTACCACATTTCCTTTATCCTGTCTACCGTTGATGGGCATTCAAGTTGATTTCATGTCTTTGCTATTGTGAATAGTGCTGCAATAAACATATATATAGCATGTGTCTTTATGATGAAATGATTTATATTACTTTGAGTATATACCCAGTAATGAGATTGATGGGTCAAATGGTAGTTCTATTTTTAGATCTTTGAGAAATCACTGCACTGCTTTCCACAATGGTTGAACTAGTTTACACTCCCACCAACAGTGCACAGGCATTCTGTTTTCTCCGCAACCTCACTAGCACCCATTATTTTTTGACTTTTTAGTAATAGCCATTCTGAGTGGTGTGAGATAATATCTTATTTTGATTTTGATTTGCATTTCTCTAATGATCAACGATGTTGAGCTTTTCTTAAAATGCTTGTTGCCTGCATGTATGTCTTCTTTTGAAAACTGTTCATGTCCTTTGCCCACTTTTAATGCGGTCATTTGCTTTTCTTGTAAATTTATTTAAGTTCCTTAGAGATGCTGGATATTAAACCTTTGTCAGATGCATAGTTTGTAAAAATTTTCTCCCATTCTGTAGGTTGTCTGTTTACTCTGTTAATTGTTTCTTTTGCTGTGCAGAAGCTCTTACATTTAATTAGATC
>NW_016819961.1:5688-24593 GCF_001698545.2 Rhinopithecus bieti
TTTTAGTTTTGATTTTAATTTTTGTTGTGCTGTGATCTGAGAGTATGTTTGGTATAATTTCAATTCTCATGCATTTGGTGAGAATTGTTTTATGTCTAGTTGTGTGGCTGATTTTAGAGTATTTGCCATGTGGCTAAGAGAAGAGTGTATATTGTGTTGCTTGTGGATAGAGAGTTCTGTAGAAGTCTATCAGATATATCTAGTCCAATGTTGAGCTCAGGTCCTGAATATCTTTGCTAATTTTCTGCCTTGATAATCTGTCTAACACTGTCAGTGGAGTTTTGAGGTCTCCCAATATTACTGTGTAAGAACCTAAATCTCTTTGTATGTCTCTAAGAACTTGCTTTATGAATCTGGGTGCACCTGTGTTGGGCTCATATATATTTGGAATAGTTAGGTCTTCCTGTTGAATTGAACCCTTTACCATTATGTAATGCCCTCCTTTGTCTTTTTTGATCTTTGTTGGTTTAAATTCTGCTTTGTTTGAAATCAGGAGTGCAACCCTTGCTTTTTTTGTCTGATTTCCTTTTGCTTGGTAGATTTTTCTCCATCCCTTTATTTTAAGCCTATGGGTGTCATTGTGTGTGAGATGGGTCTCTTGAAGACACTATACCATTAAGTCTTTATTCTTTATCCAGCTTGCCACTCTGCCTTTTAGTTGGAACATTTAGCCCATTTACATTCAAGGTTAGTATTGATATGCGTGAATTTGATTATATCATCATAATCTTAGCTGGCTAGTATGCAGACTTGTTTGTGTGGTTGCTTTGTATTGTCGCTGGTCTGTGTACTTAAGTATGTTTTTGTAATGGATGTTACTGTTCTTTCCTTTCCATAGTTAGTGCTTCCTTTAGAAGCACTTGTAAGGCAGATCTGGTAAAAACAAATTCCCTGGGCATTTGCTGGTCTGAAAAGGATCATATTTCTCCTTCATTTATGAAACTTAGTTTGGCCACGTGTGAAATTCTTGGTTAAAATTTCTTTTCTTTAAGAATGTTGAATATTGCCTGCCCTGCCCCCCACCTCCCACCAATATCTTCTGGCTTATAGGGTTTCTGCTCTTACAGAGTTCTGCTTTTAGTCTGATGGACTCCACTTTGTAAGTCACCTTACCTTTCTGTCTAGCTGCCTTTAACATTTTTTCTTTAATTTCGACCTTGGAGAATCTGAAGATTATGTGTGAATGATATTACGAATGATCTTCTTTTGAGTTATCTTACTGGAGAAGTTCTCTGTATTTCTTGAATTTGAATGTTGGCTTCTGTAGCTATATTGAGGAATCTCCCCTGGATGGTATTCTGAAATATGTTTTTTTCCAAATTGCTTCCATTCTCCCCATTTCTTTCAGAGACACCAATGAGTTATAGATTTAATCTCTTTATATCATCCCCTATTTCTTGGAGGTTTTGTTATTTCCTTTTCATTTTTTTCTCTACTCTTGTCTGACTGTCATATTTCAGAAAACCAGTCATCAAACTCTGAGATTCCTTCTTCAGCTTGATCTATTCTGCAATTAATACTTGTAATTGCATTATGAAATTCTCATAGTGTGTTTTTCAGCTCTATCAGGTAGGTTGTGTTTTTTCTATACTCACGATTTTGTCTGTCTGCTCCTGTATTGTTTAATTATGATTCTCAGAATCCTTGGATTGGGTTTCAACATATTCCTGCATCTCAATCATATTTTCTTCTATCCATATTCTGAATTCTATTTCTGTCATTTCAGTCATCTCAGCTTGGTTCAGAACACTTGCTGGTGAGCCAGTGCAGGCATTTGGAGGAAAGAAACTCTGGGTTTTTGAGTTGTTGGAGTTCTTCTGCTGGTTCTTTCTCATCTTTGTGGGCTAATGCTCTTTCAACCTTTGAAGTTGCTATCCTTTGAATCAGATTTTTTTCTTTTATTCTACTTGATGACCTTGAGGATTTGATTGTAGTATAAGTTGGGTTCAATCAACTGGCTTCATTTGTGGAAGATTTTAGGGGGCTAAGATTCATTTCCTAGCTCCTGGACTCTGTGCTGTAACTCTAGGGGACTTGATTCGGGCCCCAACTTTGTTCTCTGGCTCCTCGATGTTAGGAACTCACTGTGCTGGGGAGGCCAAGGTGCTTCTGGACCACTGGTCATTACACTCCGTGCCAGCCAAAGCATTTTGTAGGGTGGTGGCAGTGGAATCCTTCCTCATTCATATGTGCCAGCAGTGGCAGTGCAGTGGGTGCATGCTTATTGGCTGCAGCAGGGTACTATCAGGTGCCAGGGTGCCTGCCTCCATGTGGGCATTTACTACAGTGGTGGAGGCAGTGGTGCAGGGGCCTCCTACTGGTGACTATGTGTGTGTTTGCACTAGTGGTGGTGTCAGCAAGGGAACTGGGCAATGCTGGGTGTTGATCTGTGTGTGCTCAATGTGCACATTAGTGCAGGCGGTGGTGCCCGCTCAGGGTGGTAGGAAGGCCAGCTGTTCTCTGTGCCTAGTTTCAATCTGGTGGCAGTGTTGACATTCTGGTGGGAAGCTGACTGGAATGTGGCTGACAGGCTGTGGTGCCCACGAAGGCTCCGACTGAAATGGCAATATGATGGAAAAGTAGGGGTGAAGTGCACTCCTGCCAGCATCTGTGACAGGGCAAGGTGCATGTGCATGCTGGCAGGACAGGAAAGGCAAGATCCACTCGTGCACACATATGCCAGCAAAGCAATGTGGAGAATGGCTGTGGGCCTTGGGGAAGCACAGTGGGTGGAAGGAGTGGGCAGGATGATATGTGGCCACGGGGGTTGCCCTGCTGGGGCTGTCCACCGATCAGGCATGGTCCACCAGTGCAGGAGCTACGATACAGGCTTCCAGGGCTTCAGAAGCTATACTGTAAGCAGGTACGGTCAGGCTGGGGCCCCCAGAGAAGCCAGCACATCAAGAAGTGGTCAGGTCACACTAGCCCCATTTGATGGGCAAGACTGCCCTGCAGAGTTCTGGTCTGACAGTTCCCTTAGAGATAAAGTCTTCTATGAGAGCAAGTCAAGCCTAGGGGAATGGGCATCCCTGGACATGCTTTGCTACAGAGGCTCCCACACCAAACCTTCTGATCTCCACATCGGCTGGCGTGCTGTCCCTACCACTTCCCTAAGCAGCTCTCTCTGTCAACTCAAAGGTGTCTATGGTGGTCAAGTTGAAGGGGGAGTCTCCTCCTGCCAAGATTCCCAAGGCCTGTGGTAAGAGTGGGTTACTTCTTGCCAGTTCAACTCATGCATTCCCCAGAGTCATTGGGGTCAGAACTGAGTCCCAGTGTAAGTTTTCTGTCCTTCTAGGATGCACATGCACATGCACCCTGCCCTGTCACTGATGCTCGCAGGAGTGCACTCCACCCCTCCTTCTCCATCATACTGCCATTTCAGTCAAAGCTTTGGTGGACATCAAAGCCTGTGAGCCACATTCCAGCCAGCTTCCCACCAGAACACTTCCTCTCCCTTCAGCCCAGCTTCTGTGTTTTCCCTCCATCCGCTTTCAGTGAATTCCCTTTGACAGTCTGTTAGGAGTGTGCCAGTTGTCCTGATCCTTCAGTGGCAGCTATTCCACCTAGCTGTGTCTAGTTGGCCATCTCACCCAAATTCAGATTCTACATATAAACAAAATCATACAGTATTTACATTTCTATATCTGGCTTATTTCATTTAGCATAATGTTCTCCAGGTTCATCCATGTTGTCCCAAATGGCAGAATTTTGTTTCTTTTTTTAGTTAAACAATATTCCATTGTGTAAATATGCCAAATTTTTCTATCTATATTCTATATTTTTTTAATGTATTCATTTATCAACAGACAGGTTGTTTACATATCTTGACTACTGTCAACAATGCTGCAAGGAACTTAGGTATGCAGGTATCTCCTCATCAACTGATTTCATTTCCTTTTGATATATATCCAGAAGTAGAATCCCAACCATTCTGGGCAGAGACCTTGGTGCAAAGAAACCCTTTCTGCTACAGGCTCAGGAAGATCTCCAGGCATTTGGAGCACCCACTTGCTTGGTCCAGCAGATTGAGTCACCCCACCCCTCCTGCTCAGAGATCTTGGTGCAAAGGGGCCCTCTCTGTTCCACATCCACATAGATTTCCAGCATTTGGAGCATCGCCCACATGGATCAGCAGCCTGACCCACACTACTCTTCCTATGCAGAGATCCTGGGTGCAGGGAGACCCTCTCTTTCATGCCCAGGCAGATCACCAGGCATTTGGAGCATCTACTTGTCGCTTTCATCAGGCTGAGCCTTCCCACTCCTCCAGGTATTCAGACCACCTGCTTACCTGGTGCAGCAGCCTGAGTCACCCTACCTCTCTTGTGTGGAGACCTTCATGTAGAGGGGTCATATCTGCTCCACACCCAGGAAAATCTCCAGGCATTGGGACACTCATTCTCTTGGATTAGGAGTTTAGGCCACTCCCTCATCCCTGTGCAGAAAACTTGGAACTGAGAAAGTTTCCCGGCTACATACCTAGGCATCCATCTGGACACCTGGTGGCCACCCACTGGATTCTTCCTTGACACCAGTACCTGTGCCTGCCATCTGGGGACCTGCGGGCAGATCTGCCTTGTCTGGCCCCACCCTTCATGGGCCTTGACCCCTTGGGGCTGAGCAGGGAAATCAGACCACTGTGCATCCTATGAATCAGCCCATTGCCTGAGGCAAAAGAAAGCTTCTGTCAGTAAACAAGGAGCAAGTATGTACCCGGCCACAATGGCTACAGCTGGCTCTTACCTGTGAGTGCCATCTACAGGTTTGCAGGACAAAGTTCACAGCCCAATATAAAACCTACTAAAAGAAGTGTGTAAGGCTATAGAAGCAAAACTGAAAGACCCTAAACATCATTCTCTACAGTCACACCCACCTCAGGAAAAGAAAAAAGGGAAAATAACATAAATAATGATAATAACAACATAAATAACATTATAGAGAAGCAAAAGAAAAAATCCTACACCTACAAAAATGATTAGAAATATTAGATTAGAAGTGCCAGTGTCTGAAGATGAGAAGTCACCAGCACAAGAATTCTGGCACCATGAAAAATCTGAATGTAGTGACACCACCATAGGATTGTATTAGCTCTCCAGCAATGGTCCATAACCAAAATAAAAACTCAGAAATGACAGATAAATCATTCAAAGTACAAATTGTGAGGAAACTCATCGAGATCCAAGATAAAGTTGAAAATCAACACAAAGAAACTTCTAAAGTAATCCAGGAAATGAAGGAAGAGATAAAGATCTTTAAAAAAAATGAACTAAACCTTCTGAAATTGAAAATTAAGGTCAGGAACTTTAAAATACAATTGAAAGCTTTATGAAGAGACTGGACCAAGCAGAAGAAAGAATTTCCAAGCTTTAAGACTAGTCTTTCGAACTATCTCAATTTGACAAAAATAAAGAAAAAAGAATTTTTTTAAAAAGAGCAAAGTCTTTGAGAACTATGGGATTATGTAAAGTAACCAAACCTACAAATTATTGACATTCCTGAGAGAAAAGGAGAAAAAGCAAACAACCTGGAAAATATATTTGAAAAAATAATTCAAGAAAACTTCCCTAATCTTACTGAAGGCATAAACATTTAAATACAAAAGTTACAGAGAACATCTGCAAGATACTATACAAAGCAATCCCCAAAGCATATAGTCACCAGATTGTCCAGGGTTAATGCTAAAGAAAAAGTCTTAAAGGCAATGAGAACAAAACAAATCACTTACAAAGAATACCCTATCAGGTGAACAGTGGATCACTCAGCAGGAAGCCTTACAAGCCAAGAGAGATTGAGGGCTTATTTTTAGCATTCTGCAAGAAAAGAAATTCCACCAAGAATGTTATATTCTGCCAAACTAAGCCTCATAAGCTAAGGAAAAATAAAATGTTTTTTTAGATAAGCAAGTGCTAAGGGAATTCATTACCACTAGACCAGCCTTACAAGAGATGCTCAAGATGTTTAGAGCTACCTTAACTTTTTGGTTTTGGTTTTAGAGCTCCCCTTAAGGAAGCTCTAAACATGGAAACAAAAGAACTATGACAAAAAAACTATACCTGCTACCACAAAAAGCACACTTAAGTACATAGCCCACAGATCCTATAAAGCAAAAACACAAAAAATCTGCAAAGCAGACAACTAGCAACTTCACAATAAGATAAGAAAGCTCAGATACCAATATTAACCTTGAATGTGAATGTTCTAAACACCCAACTTAAAAGACACAGAGGGGCAAATTGGATTTTTTAAAAAGGCCCATACATCTGCTGTCTTCACAAGACTGCTCTCACACGGGACAACACTGATAGGTTCAAAGTAAAGGGTGTGAGAAAGATCTATCATGCAAATGGAAAAAAAAATAATAAAGCAACGATTACTATTCTTATATCAGATAAAACAGACTTTAACCCAATAATAGTAAAAAAAAAAAAAAAAAAAAAAATGACAAAGAAGGGTACCACTTATAAAAAAGGGGTTAAATTAAAAAAAAAAAAAAAAAAAAATGTCAAAGAAGTGTATCACATGATGATAAAGGGTTTAATTCAACAAGAAGACTCAACTATTCTAAATATACATGCACCTAACATTGGAGCACCAAGATTCATAAAAACAAGTACTTTTAGATCTACAAAAAGAATTAGGCAGCCATCCAATAATTGTAGGGAACTTCAGTGCCACCCTGATAGCATTGGAAAGAGCATCAAGGCAGAAAACTAAATTCTGAACTTAAACTCAACACTTGACCAACTAGACCTAATAGATGTCTGCAGAATACTCCACTCATCAACTGCAGAACACACATTTTTTGATTAGTGCATGGGACATACTCCAAGATTGACCATATATTCAGACATAAAGGAAGTCTCAATAAATTGTTTTAAAATTGAAATCATACCAACCATTCTCTCAGACTACACTGGAAGAAAATAGAAATCAATACCAAAAGGTCCCTCAAAATCACACAATTACATGGAAACAAACAACTCTTTCCTGAGTGAGTTTTGGGTAAACAATGAAATCAAGGCAGAAATCAAAAACTTCTTTGAAATAAATAAAACAGGCACAACATATCGAAATTTCTGAGATGCAGCAAAATCATTGTTAAGAGGAAAGTTTATAGCATTATATGCCTCTCTCAAAAACTTAGAAAGAGGTCAAATTAATGATCTAACATCACACCTACAGGAAGTAGAAAAACAATAACGAACTAATCCCAAAGCTAACAGAAGAAAAATAACTAAAATCAGCATGAAACTAAATGAAATAGAGGCCAAAGAAAACTTGCAAAGAATCAACAAAACCAAAAGTTGATTCGTTAAAAGAATAAACAAGATTGATAGAACACTAATTAGATTAACAAAGAGAAAGGGAAGATCCAAATAAGCACAATCAGAAACAAAAAAGGTGGCATTCCAACCAATCCTACAGAAATACAAAAGATTCTCAGAGAATATTATGAAACCTCCATGCACACAAACTAGAAAATCTAGAGGAAATGAATAAATTACTGTAAACACACTATCTTCAAAGACTGAATCAGAAAAAAATTTAAAATTATGAACAGAAAAGTGTCAAGTGCTGAAACTGAATTAATTATTTTTGTAAACCTATCAACCAAAAAAATCCTGAACCAGATGAACTCACAGCCAAATACTACCAGACATACAAAGAAGAACTGGTACCTGCTGTAGAGAAACTATTTAAAGATGTGAAGGAGGACGTACTTCTTTCTAATTTATTCTACAAAGCCAGAATCATCCTGATACCAAAACCTGGCAAAGACACAGGCCTAGAAAACTACAAGTCAACATTCCTTATGAACATAGACACAAATATCCTCAACAAAATACTAGCAAGCCAAATTCAACAGCACGTTAAAAAGTTAACTCATAATGATGAACTAGGCTTCATTCTTTGAATGCAAGGTTTGACATGTGTAAATCAATAAATCTGAGTCACCACATAAAATTAGAAACAAAAACCATATAATCATTTCAATAGATACAGAAAAAGCTTTCAATAAAATCTGACATCCATTCATGATAAAATCCTCAAAAAACTAGGCATTGAAAACATACCACAAAATAAAAGAACCATCTATTACACACCCAGAGTTGACATCTTATTGAATAGGCAAAATTGGAAGCATTCCTCTTGAGAAGGGGAAAATACAAGGGTACCCACTCTCATCACTTCTATTCAACATAGTACTGGAAGTGCTCACCAGAGCAATCAAGCAAGAGAAAGAAATAAAGGCATCCAAATAGGAAAGGAAGATGACAAACTATCTCTCTTCATGGATGATATGATTTTATACTTTGAAAACCCTAAAGACTCCCTGAAAAAACTCTGGGACCTGATAAACAACTTCAATCAATTTTCAGGATACAAAATACATTTACAAAATCATTGGCATTTCCATACACCAATAATATTTAAGCTGAGAGCCAAATCAGGAATGCAATCCCATTTACAATAGACACAGAAACATAAAATAAAATACCTGAAACACATCCAAGAAAAGATGTGAAAGATCTCTAAATGGAGAACTACAAAACATTAGTAAAAGAAATTATAGGGCTGGGCGCTGTGGCTCAAGCCTGTAATCCCAGCACTTTGGGAGGCCGAGACAGGTGGATCACAAGGTCAGGAGATCAAGACCATCCTGGCTAACATGGTGAAACCCCATCTCTACTAAAAAATACAAAAAATTAGCTGGGTGAGGTGGCAGGCGCCTGTAGTCCCAGCTACTCCGGAGGCTAAGGCAGGAGAATGGCGTAAACCCAGGAGGCGGAGCTTGCAGTGAGCTGAGATCCAGCCACTGCACTCCAACCTGGGCGACAGAGCGAGAGACTCCGTCTCAAAAAAAAAAAAAAAGAAATCATAGATGGCACAAACAAATGGAAAAACTTTCCATGTTCATGGATTTGAAGAATCAATATAGTTAAAATGGTCATTGTGCCCAAAGCAGTCTACATATTCAATACTATTTCTATCAAACTATCTGTGTCATTTTCACAGAACTGGAAAACTATTCTAAAATTTCTGTGAAGCCAAAAAGGAGCCCAAATAGCCAAAGCAATCCTAAGCAAAAAGAAGAAAGCTGGAGGTATGACTTTACTTGACTTCAAACTATAGTGTAAAGCTATAATAACTAAAACAGCATGGTACTGGTACAAAAACAGACACATGAACCAATGGAACAGAACACAGAATCCAGAAATAAAGCCACCCACCTACATCCACCTAATATTCAACAAAGTAAATAAAAATAAGCAGTAGGGAAATAATTCCCTATTCAACAAATTATGCTGGGACAGCTAATTAGCCATATGCAGAAGGATAAAACTGTATTCCTACATTTCACCATAAAAAAGCTAGCTCAAGATGAATTAAATGTTTAAATTGTAGACCTTAAACTATAAGAATCCTAGAAGACAATCTAAGAAACATTATTGTAGTCAATTCTTGCAATGCTAGGAAGAAATACCTGAGAATTGATAATTTATAAAGAAAAGAGGTTGAATTGGCTCACGGTTCTGCAGGCTGTGTAGAAAGCATGATGCTGGCATCTGCTTCTGGTGAGGCCTCAGGGAGCTTACAATTATGGCAGAAGGCTAAGGGGGAGCAGGCACATCACATGCCAAGAGTAGGAGCAAGACAGACAGTGGAGATTGTGCAGCTTGGACACCACATGCTTAAACAGTCAGATCTCCCGAGAACTCACTCACTATCATTAGGACAGTACCAAGCTAGGAGGGATCCACTTCCAAGATCCAAACACTTCCCACCAGGCCCCACATTCAGCATTGTGGATTTCCATTCAATATGAGATTTGGGTAGCAAAAAATATCCAAACTATATCAACTATTCTGGACACTGCCCTTAGAAAATAAATTATGACTAAGTCCTCAAAAGCAATTGCAACAAAAATAAAAATTGGCAAGTAGGGCATAATTAACCTAAAGAACTTCTGTACAGCAAAAGAAACTATCAATAGAGTAAACAGACAACCTACTGAATGGCAGAAAATATTCATAAACTGTATATCCAAAAGGAGTCTAATATCCAGAATATATATGTATGTTAAACAATTGAATAAGCAAAAAACAAGTAACCCCACTTAAAATAGGCAAAACATGAACAGACACTTCTCAAAAGAAGACATACAAGTGGCCAAGAAACATGAAAAAAAAAGTTCATTATCACTAATCATCAGAGAAATGTCAATCAAAACCACAATGAGACACCATCTCTCACCTGTCAGAATGTCTATTATTAAAAAGTCAAAAAACAACAGATGTTGGTAGGGACGTGGCAAAAAGGGAATGCTTATACTATTGGTGGGAATATAAATTAGTTCAGCCACTAATGGAAAGCAGTTTGGAGATTTCTTAAAGAACTTAAAAGAAAACTACCATTCAACTCAGCAATCCCATTACTGGTTGTATATCCAAAAGAAAACAAATCATTCTACCAAAAATACACATGCACTTGCATGTTCATCACAGCACTGCTCTCAATAGCAAAGTCAAGGAATCAACCTAGGTGTCTATCAACAGTGGACTGGATTTTTAAAATGTGGTACATATAGAGTATGGAATGCTACAGAGCCAAAAAAAAAAAAAAAATGAATGAATGAAATCATGTTCTTTGCAAAAACATGGATGCAGCTGGAGGCCACTATCCTAAGTGAATTAATGCAGGAACAGAAAACCAAATACCATATGTTCATATTTGTAAGTGGAAGTTAAACATCAAGTACTCATGGATGTAAAGATGACAACAATAGACAATGGGGACTAGTAGAGAGGGGAGGAAAAAAAAGGGGCAAGAGTTGAAAAAGTGTTGGACAGTATGCTCATTGTCTGAGTGATGGAATCATTCGCACCCTAAACCTCAGCACTGTGCAATATACCTAGTTAACCAATCTGCATATGTAGACCCTTAATCTGAAATAAGTTGGAAAAAATAATAAATAAAAGTAAACATACTCTCAATACATGATCCAGTAATTCCACTCGTGCGCATTTACCCAAGAGAAATGAAAACTTAAGACAAATACATATATAGTTAATATTTACAACAGCCTTATTAATAATCACCAAAACTTGATGCAATCCAAAAGCACTTCAACTGATGATGGATAAACAAACTGGTACATTCATACATTGCAATACTACTTAGCAATAAAACATGCAAAAATGTGCATGAATCTTAAATGCATTATGCTAAGAAAAAGAAACCATGCACAGAAGACTACATAATGCACAATTTTATTTATAAAACATTCTAGAAAATGCAAGACTATAGGAGTGGTTCACAGAAGTTGGAGGTAGGTGGAAGGCTTGAATACAAAGTATCAACACAAAATAACTTTTGAAGTCATGGAACTTCTACATACTGATTATGCAGGTGGTTACAAGACCTATAGAACTATATACCAAAGAAGGAAATTTTAATGTATTAAAATTTTGAAATAGTAATTTTAAAAACAATGCTGTAAGGGCCATCATAGCCAAGTCTTTGTGGGCATACTTAATATTTCCCTAAAAATATTTCTATAAACAGATTTGCTGGACAAATAGTATACATATTTTAATATCTTTGGTGTGATGCTATGTTTTCCCTGATAATGAACCAAATGAAAGTATCTTCAATCTAGCAACTACCCTAAGAGTAAGAATTTGTAATATTTTGCATCTCACATTCTTGGTTATGCTTTTATTCAATTTCTGTTATTTTGATTGGGGCTTTTATGCAGATAAATGCTTAGAAAAATGAGTTATAAATATTGTTTAAGATTTAGTAGTTAAGAGATATAGCTATGAAGTTAGAAACTGCATAGATTCAAATCTTAGCTGTACCAATTCCTAGCTATGTAACCTTGAGTAGGTTATTTAACTTCTCTAAGCCTCAATGTCTTCATATGTGTAATGAAAATTCTGATAGTGCCTGTCTCAGAGGATATCAGTGTGTCTAGTCCATAGTAAATACTCAATAAATAGAGATGATAATGATGATGATGCTGTTTTATAATTTCAGAATTTGGAAATTAGACAGAACCTGCTGAGCAGATGTACAATACATTAAGCTCTATATGCCTGCCTCTTACAATGATTCCTTTTGAACAGGAAGCTCTAAAAAGGTTTTTTCATATAGCATAATAATTTTATATTATATGATATAGGGCCCTGATAGCCAGCCCCTGGCTACATGTTACTGAATCACGGATCCATGCCCAAACTAAAACACTTCTAGAATTGGTTTTCTTAACCTCTAATAAAATACTTTTCTCCTGAGAAACTGTACACTGATTACACTTTGCTAAAAATTTCAGGGAGACTGTGGACATTCTCGAAGATATCCTTGGGCCTCAAGATCCCTCTGATCAAAGAACTGAATAAGAAGAAGTCAGAATCATACGTGACAAACCCTATGTGAAGCCCAGTGATGAACTAAACCAATCAGACTCTCCTTCTCAATTTGGAAGTATAATCATGACATGCACATAGAGAAGACAGTAGGGAGAAAAGAACATATTCTTTAGGGGTATCAGATGGATACCTGGATCACTGGGACTGTGATTATACCTTGAATGATGCTAAGTTATTAGTCTCTTTCTCTTTGAGGTTACACAATTCTTCCTCACTACCACACCCTCCACATACCCCAAAGCACCTCTACATAACAAGAACTGACTTAAACTAATCCAGACATTTATTTTCCTTGCAACTTAAAGCTGTCTAACAAATATAACCTGCAAGAAAGAAAGTACCATAAAATATATAAACGTAACTTCCAAAATTCTTTCTGTGGTTACCTGTGGTGATGGGTCCCATTCTCACACTGAGGAAGTGCTATGATTTATATGTGTCCTCTTCAAAAGTTAATGTGATGGCACTAAGAGATGGGGGCCTGTAAAATGTTGGCCAGGCACGGTGGCTCATGCCTGTAATCCCAGCACTTTGGGAGGCTGGGGCAGGAGAATCATCTGACGTCAAGAGTTAGAGACCAGCCTGGGCAACATGGTGAAAACCCGTCTCTACTAAAAATATAGCAATTAGCCAGGTGTGGTGGCATGTGCCTGTAATCCCAGCTACTCGGGAGGCTGAGGCAGGAGAGTTGCTTGAACGTAGGAGGTGGAGGTTGCAATGAGCCGAGATCGTGCCACTGCACTCCAGCCTTGGCAACAGAGTGAGACTCTTCTCAAAAAAAAAAAGAGACGTAATTAGCCCATGAGGGCTTCTTTCTCATGAATGAGATTAAGACCCTTATAAAAGAGACTTCATGCAGTATTTGTCCCTCTTACCTTTCCACCTTCCCCAAGTGAGGACACAGTGTTTCTCCTCTCTGGAGAATACAGCAATAAGATGCCATCTTGGAAGCAGACAGCAGCCCTCACCAGACAATTGAACATTATGGAGTCTTTATCTTGGACTCTCAGCCTCCAGAATGGGAGAAAATAAATTTCTGTTTTTTATAAATCACCCAGTCCCAGGTATTTTGTCATAGCAGCACAAACAGAATAAAACAGGTAGCTGCAATGTGCTTTCTTATATCAAACTCAAATCTGTTTTAACAAGCTCCCACCCACAAGGTCTCTCCCTCTTCTCATTAAGTGATGCTGTTTATGTGATGAGTTAGACTTACATTTTCTTTTGTTTGTCTAGAAGAAATTTTTGAGATTTTCACAATTGCATTTTTTTGTGTATTCTTTTAATGAGAACATTAGCCATCAGTTAAGTGAGAAAAGCTTTCAGACTAGCCAGAGATGATAAATGAATTGTAAAGCATCAGGATGGGCACTATAGTCAGAGCCCAAACTTATATTTGAGGTGCACTCAGATAAAGCCTGGGAGTCTACTGGTGGGTGCAAGGGTTCACTTACATTTACTTGCCAGGATTGTGCCATGTGCTTTATGCATAGTGTCATTTAAGAAAGATCTCAATCTTCTGCACTCATCTGCCCTCCACCCTCTTTACTGTCAAAGATAATTTTTTAGTAGCTAAGTGACTTTGTTTATCTTATATGGTCCACTTGACTACTTCTCTTTATCTAGAATCACATACCACCAGACTTTGGAAGTATTCTATTCCCAAACTTTCATGTTATAATTGGGTGACCTAAAGTCCAGACATTGAAAGGACAATCACTTAAGAAAAGAGTGGTGGTTTGCCCTGGCATAGGTAAAGCCACTGGCCAAATATCCCTTACCAGCCATGGGGACTCTGGAGCTGAGAAGACCATAGAGGAAGTCAGGACTGGATTCTAGGGCCACCTCCTTTGACCCAAGTTATGAAAATGTCACAGTTTTCTGGAGGTTTCATCCAAGGCTGATCATCAACTTGCCACCTGCTTCAGGACAATAATCCCCATCAGGAAGGCCTATACCTTCTCAGAGAAAGGATTCACTATACTCAGTTGTAGCCTTTATGAGACAATTTTCATTCCTAAGGAAAGGAAAAGGGTAGTAAAATTCAACCTCAGGGGTTGATTGTCTCCCAAGATTCCCTTCAATGAAGCAACTGCTGTCCAGAGAATAAGAGGGCTGGAATTTGGTTTTTGCTTGTTTTATTACATTACTAAAGGAAAAGGGAGCTCACATTCCCAGAGCACCTCCTATGTACCAGGTGCTGTCCCAGGCATTATACATATACTGGGGATGATGTCGTTGATGGCACCACTACTCTGTCATGCAAAGCAACCCA
This sequence comes from Rhinopithecus bieti, assembly GCF_001698545.2. Lineage (NCBI taxonomy): Eukaryota > Metazoa > Chordata > Mammalia > Primates > Cercopithecidae > Rhinopithecus > Rhinopithecus bieti. Next base: position 20,398 of record NW_016819961.1, read on the forward strand.
CCACAGACAACCTATCAGTAAGTCCTACTATTCTATCTTGAAAATGTCTTTCTTCCATATTCTTCTCTCCATATATTCAGTTGGGAATCTAGGCCAATCCACTATCACCTCTAGTCTGGCCTAATGAAATAGCATCCTCAACTATTTCTTATATCAGATCATATGTCCCTGCAATCCTTCTCCACATGTTAGCCAATATGATCTTTTAAAATGAGCATTTGATTTTATCTCTTCCCTGCTTCAATGGCTTCCAAATACTCATTAGATAACATCCCAAATCTTAACCTACAGTGTCATGTTTAGCTTCCAAGTTTTATCTATTTCTACTCACATCCTCTCTTTTTTCACTCCCGCCACATTTGACCTCTCAATTCTTACTCCATGACATGCCCTCACATATATCCCACAGCTGTGAATATTATGTTCTCACTCATCGGAATATTCTCCCCTCATTCTTTATCTGACCAACTCTTACTTATCTTTAACATAACACTTAAACATCATTCCTTAAGAACATCTTCCCTATACTTCCTCTCTAGCCCAATTCTGCTCCCATCCCCATTCAAAAAAAAAAGGTTTGATTCCTCTGTTGTATAGAAGGATGACTATGTAGAAGTACAATGTGCCATGGGAGTGTACAGATAATTCCTAATATTCACTATACTTATAATTATTTGCCTAAGATTTATTTTCTCTGCTCTGTCATAAACTGCAATGGGCCAAAAACAATGTTTTCCACATCCCATGTAAAGTTGGTTCAAGTTATTCTTTAAATATTTGGTATAGTGTCGAGTGAGACCACTTGAATGTAGAGATTTCTTTTTTTTTTTTTTTTCATAACCTTTTAAATTTTGAAGAAAATTTCTTTAGGACTATTCAGATTATATATGTCATATTGAGTTTTGGTAGTTTGTGGTTTATGAAAAATTGGTTCATCCCATCTATTTTGTCAAATTTGTGGTTATAGACTTCTTTGTCATATTCCCTTATTATCCTTAATGGCTACAGTATCTGGAATTATATCCCATTTCATTTCCGATATTGGTAAGTTGTACCTTTCCTCTTCATTGTCTTTGTCTTACTACAGGTTGTCAGTATTGTTGATCTTTTCAAAAAGGTAACTTTTTGCTTCACTGATTTTCTCTTATGTTTTTTATTTTCCATTTTATTAATTTCTGTGCTCATCTTTATTATTTCCTTTCTTCTTCCTGCCTTGAGTTTATTTTACTGTTTGCTTTTAAGTTCCATGAAGTGGAAAATGTAGTTATTGGTTTGAGACCTTTCCTCTTTTCCAGCATAAGCGTTTGATGTTATAAAGTTTTCTTGTGGCACTGCTTTAGCTGCATCACACAGATTGCATACCACAAAAAATGTTATATTTTCATTTTCATTCAGTTCTAAGTATTTTTAATATTTCCATTCAGATTTCCTCTGTGACCCATGTATTATTTTACATGTGTTGTTAATTTTGAAGTATTTGGTGATTTTCCTCTTGTCTTTTTTTTTTTCTTTTTTTTTTTTGAGACGGAGTCTCGCTCTGTGGCCCAGGCTGGAGTGCTGTGGCCGGATCTCAGCTCACTGCAAGCTCCGCCTCCCGGGTTTACGCCATTCTCCTGCCTCAGCGTCCCGAGTAGCTGGGACTACAAGCGTCCGCCAACTCGCCCGGCTAGTTTTTTGTATTTTTTAGTAGAGACGGGGTTTTGCCGTGTTAGCCAGGATGGTCTCGATCTCCTGACCTCGCGATCCACCCATCTCGGCCTCCCAAAGTGCTGGGATTACAGGCTTGAGCCACCGCGCCTGGCCCCTCTTGTCTTTTTGTAATTGGTTTTTAGTTTGATTTCATTATGGTTGGAGAACACTTTGTAGTTTTAATTTGCATTTAACTCATGACTAAGGAAATTGAACACTTTTATATGTCTATGGCCATCTGGATATCCTCTTTTCTGAACTGCCTTAAGGTTTTGCCCATTTTCTTTCAAATTGTCTATTTTTTCCTTATTAATTTGTAAGAGATGTTTTATATATTCCGAATATATTATTGCCAATTGTATTTATGGTAAATATTTTATCTCACCCAGTCTTTCTTTTCACTCTCTTATTGATGTCTTAATTGAAACATGATTCAATTTATTAATTTTATATCTAATGCTTTATATTGTCCTATACATAAATCATTAAGATATTCTTCTTTACTTTCTTATACACATTTTATCATTTTACTTCTCATATTTAGATACACAGTACACTTACAATTAATTTTATGTATTTTAGACTTATTGTTCTATTCTACTGGCCTATTTGTCTATCCATAGCAAAATCTGCACACAGTTTTGACTTCCACTTTTGAGCAAGATGGAATAGATGGACTTGTCTCCATTCTTTATTTAAGTATAGCTTAATTAAACATTACATATAAAACAAAGAGAGAGGACCATGAACAGCTGAGCAAAGAAGGCAGAGATGCTAGAGACCTCAAGAATCTGTGGCCAACATTGCAAAGAGTCCCTTGGATTTCCTTTTGCTTCATATATCCAGAACTGAGTGCTGGAGAAACTGACAAACCAGAAATGTGAATGAGTAGAAACCAAAACAAAAACAAGAAGCTGCAAAAAAAGCCAGTTCTCTCTATCCAATGAACAAGGAAAAGGGGCAGCCAATCAAGACAGAAAACTTTGAGACAATAACCTCTTACGCCAGTCAAATAGTATCAAAAACATGTAGCCCCATCTCACTTTCACCATTAAAAAACAAGTGGGAAGTTTGGACTTCCTATCTCTCTTAGCTGAAGAGAGGGACCCTGCCTCACACCACAAAGGTGATGTCACAGAATGCTAAATGGAAAAGTGCAACTTTGATTTCCACTGGATGTTAGCAATGCCCAACTCTTGTTGTCAGTGGAGATTGCATGGGGAAACTGAATTTCCACCCCCATCTAACAATAGAAGGTCCACCTCCCGTTTCCTACTGAGGTGGTGCCTAGTGGAGAGTCAGAAATTTCACTACCCATGATGGTAACTTTCAACCTCATTTAGTTGTAAAGAGGTCCCCCAATCCACCCCAATCTCAGTGGAGGCCATATGGGAAACAATTTTTAGACAACCCTCTACCTCCCAGTCAGGGTGATGTCACTGGAGGCACAGCGAGGAGCCTAAATCCCATGTCTACCAAGCAGCAAAAAAAAAAAAAAAAAAAAAAAAAAAAAAGTTTCTTCACCAAAAATTGAATATCAACGGAGGCTGAGTGGGGATTCTAGAGTTCCATGCCCACCTGGCAGTAATAAGGGGCACTCATTTGCCCTACTGGAGTGGTATCAGCGAAAATCTGCTAAAATACAAAATTTAAATAAGATCCAGAGATTCATAACATAATGCTCAAAGTGTCCAGGATATAATTGAAAATCACCCACCATGCCAAGAAACATGAAAATCTCAACTTGAATGTGAAAAGACAATCAATAGACACAAACACTGAGATGACACAAATGTTGGAATCCTTCTAACAAAGATTTTAAAACAGATATTATAAGCATGCCTAAAGTAACTGCAAATATGTTTGAAACAAATTTAAAAAACAAGAATGCCATATCAAAAATATAGAAGATGTAAAGAAAACAAAACAAGAACAGGGACTGCAAAATACAATAACTGAAATGAGAAATTTATTGGATGAGCTTACAGAAGAAGGGAGAAATTAGAGAAAAGAATTCATGAACTTGAAAATAAAGCAATAGAAATTATTAAATTTTAACAACAGACAGAAAATAGACTGAAAAATGAATGGAATCTTAGAGATCTGTATAACTAAAAGAAAAAAAAAAGATTGTATATTATTTCAGCCTCAGATGGAGAGGAGAAAGAATAAGAAGCTAAAATTATTTAAATAAACAGTTACTAAAATTTTCAAAAATTTAGCAAAAGACATATACCTCCCAAATAAATTAGATGAGTGTACTCATAACTGCATAAGCCACAAAAAACTATGCCAATACACACCATAATCAAACATCTGAATATTAAAGACAAAGAAGAAAATCTTGAAAGAAGTAAGAAAGCAATTACACTTTATCTTTTCAAAAAAACTTAATATAAATGACAGCAGTCTCTCTCATAATGGAAGGCAGAAGAAAGTGACACACATTTTTGAAGTGTTAAAAGAAAACTGTCAAACAAGAATTCTACTTTCAGGAAAATATAATT
>NW_016819961.1:24914-31465 GCF_001698545.2 Rhinopithecus bieti
GTAATTGAGGGTAAAATATTATCAGATGATGAAAACAAAGAAAATTTGCCTCTTATAGAGCAAATAGGCCTAATAGAAATTTACAGAACATTTCATCCAACAGGTTCAGAATACACATTGTTTTCCTCAGCACATGGATCATTCTCAGAGCTACAGCATATATGAGGTCACAAAACGAACCTTAAAGTATTTTTTAAGAATGAAATAATATTAAGTATTTTCTCCATCCACAATAAAATGAAACTAGAAATCAATAACAAGAGGAATTTTGGAAACTATACAAATATATGGAAATTCAATAATATTCTCCTGAATGACAATGGGTCACTAAAGAAATTAAGAAAGACATTGTAAAATTTCTTGAAACAACTAATAATGGAATCACAACATACTAAAAGCTATGGAACACAGCAAAAGCATTACTAATAGGGAAGTTTATAGCTATAAGTGCCTATGTCAAAAAAGAAGAAAAACTTCAAATAAATGACCTAATGATCACGTCAAAGAACTAGAAAAGCAAGAGTTAATTAAACCCAAAATTAGTAGAAGAAAAAAAGTATAATGATCAGAACAGAAATAAATAAAATTGAAATAAAAAAGAACAAAAGATCAATGAAACAAAAAGTTGTTTTTTCAAAAGTTAAACAAAATTGACAAATCTTAGCCAGACTAAGAAAAAATGAGAGAAGATACAAATAAATGAAATCAGAGATAAAAGGGAGACAGTACAACTGATACTCCAGAAATTCAAAGGATCATTAGTAGCTACTATGAAAAACTATATGCCAATATATTAGAAAATATAGAAGAAATAAACAAATTCTGAGACATATACAACCTGCCAAGATCAAAATCCAAGACCTGAACACACCAATGAATAACAGAATAAGAGTCATAAAAAAAAAGTGTCCCATAAAGAAAAGCCTGGGACCCAATGACTTTACTGCTGAATTCTACCAAACATTTATAAAAGAATTAACACCAATCATACTCAATCTATTTCAAAACATATAGGAGGATGAAATACTTCCACACTGATTTTATGAGCCTGTATTGCCCTTACACCAAAACCAGACAAAGATACATCAAAAAGAGAAAAATACAGGCCAATATTTCTGATAAACATTGATGCAAGAAACCTCAACAAAATGCTAGCAAAGCAAATTCAACAATACATTTAAAAAATCATTCATCATGACCAACTGGGATTTATTCCTGGGATGCAAGGATGGTTTAACAAACACAAATCAATAAATATGATACATTATATCAACAGAATGAGGGACAAAATCCAAATGATTCTTTCAATCAATGCTGAAAAAGCATTTGATAAAATTTAACATCTCTTTATGGCAAAACCTTCAAAATGTGGGTATAGATGGAATATACTTCAACATAATAAAAGCCATATCTGACAGACCCACAGGTCGAATGTGGAGAAACTGAAAGTCTTTCCTCTGAGATCTGAAGCAAGGCAAAGATGCCCACATTCACCACTGTTATTCAAAATAGTACTGGACATTCTCGTTAGAGCAAGCAGACAAGAGAAAGATATAAAGGGCATCCAAACTGGAAAGAAAGAAGTCAAATTATTCTTGTTTGCAGATAATATTATCTTATATTTGGAAAAATCTAAAGACGCCACTAACAAACTGCTAGAACTGATAAACAAATTCAGTAAAGTTGTAGAATACAAAATCAACATACAAAAACCAGGAGCATTTCTATATGCCCAAAGTAAACAATCAGAAAAGGAAATTTTTTAAAGCAATCCAATTTACAATAACCACAAATAAAATTAATTACCTAGAAATTAACTTATCCAAAAAAGTGACAAATCACTACAATGAAAACTATGAAACACTGATGAAAGAAACTGAAGAGGACATCAAAGAATAGAAAAAAAAATGTCCATACTACCCAAAGCAATCTACAGATTCAGTGATATCCCTATCAAAATACCAATGACATTCTTCACAGAAATAGAAAAAAATTCTAAAATTTATATGGAACAACAAAAGACACAGAGTAGCCAATGCTATTCTGAGTGAAGAGAACAAAACAGGAGGAATCGCATTACTTGGCTTCAAATTATACTACAGAGCTATAGTAATCAAAACAGCATGGTACTGGCATAAAAACAGACACATAGACCAATGGAACAGAATAGAGAATGCAGAAACACATCCACACACCTATAGTTGACTCACTTTTAACAAAGGTTCAAAGAACATACACAGGGAAAAAGACAGTCTCTTCAATAAATGGTGCTGAGAAAAGTGGATATCCATATGCAGAAGAATGAAACTAGACACTTATCTCTTGGCATATACAAAATCAAATAAAATGGATTAAAGATTTAGGTTGAAGACTTCAAACTATAAAATACCTACAAGAACACATCGGGTAAATTAGATGTGACAACTTGAAAGAAAATCAGCAAAATGTAGAAAACTCAACACCATCAGCCAATAGGATGTAATCAACATATATAGAACACTCCACAAAACAAAAGCAGAATATACATTATTTAAAGTGTTCATGAAACATTTACCAAGACAGACCATAACCTAGGCCATAGAGCAAATGTCAATATTTAAAGGGAACTAATATATTTTGTTCTCTGTTCAAAATCAAAGCAAGCTAGAAATTAATAACAGAAAGATAATAAGAATATAGCCAGTTAGAAGCCAAACAACACTATTATAGATAATTTGTGGATCAAAGAGGAATTCTTAAGGGAATTTTTAAAAGTATATTAAACTTAATTAATGAAAATTAAAATACAACATAACATATCAAAATTTATGAGACACAACTAAAGCAGGACTGAGAGGGGAATGTATAGGACTAAATGCCTGTAGGTGTTAGAAAAAAAAATGAAAATTCTCAAATCAATAATCTAAGCTCCCACATTAAGAAATTAGAAAAAGAAGAGAAAATAAACCCAAAGCAAGAGAAAGGAATAAAGAAAGAATTGAAAACAGAAAAAAGGATAGAGAAAATCAGTGAAATAAAATCTAGTTCTCTTAAAAGGTCAATTCAATTGATAGTCATCTATTACCAGCAAAACTGACAAAGAAAAAAAGGAAGTCACAACTACCAATATCTGGAATTAAAAAGGAGATATCACTATAGGCATGGTAGACATCAAAAGGATAATAAACGACAGATTTTTCTATGCACAGAAATTTTAAACTTAGATGAAAAGGACTAATCCCTTGTAAAACACAAACTACCACCACTCAGTCAATATGGAATAGATTAGTTCAATAGCCTTACAACTATTAAAGAAGTTGAATTAATAATGTAAAAATTCCCAAAAAAAGAATACCCAGGATCAGATGGTTTCACTGGGAAATTCTAACAAACATTTTAAAAAATTAACATCAATTCTACATAATCTCTTCCAGAAAATGGAAGAGGAGGGAATGCTCACCAACACATTTATGTGGTCAATATTTCTAAAACCCTGGGTAACCACTAAACTGTTCTCAATTTCTATAATTTTACAATTTCCAGAATATTATGCAAATAAAATTATACACCGTGTGACCTTTTGGAATTGGTTATTTCACTCAAAATAAATTCCTGGAGATTCATCCAAGTTGTTGCATGTATTAATAGTGCTTTCCTTTTTATTGCTTTTTTATTGCTGAGTAGTATTTCATGGTATGGATGTACCACCATTTGTTTAACTTAGGATATCTGGTTTTCCACTTTTGGGGTCTTATGCTGTGATAAACATTTATATACAAGCTTTTGTGTGCATGTAAATTTGCATTTCTTTGAGAAAAATGCTCAGAAATGCAATTGCTGGGTTGTATGTTAAGCATATGTTTATATTTTGAAGAAACTTCCAAACTGCTTTCTAAATTGGCTGAACCATTATAAATTCTCAGTAAAGATTTATGAGGGAGTGTTTTTATGAATCCTTACCAACATTTTATGTGGTCATTATTTTTTATTTTAGCTCTTCTAAAAGGTGTGCAGTGATGTTTATCTTACTATAGTTTTAATTTACATTTTTCTAATGACTAGTGATTGTGAATATCTTTTTATGTGCTTATTTTTCACTTGTATATGCTTTTCGTGAAACATCTGTTCATATATTTTTCTAATTTAATTCTTTATTTTTTACAGTTGAGTTTTGAGAGTTCTTTATATATTCTATACATTAGCACTTTGTCAGATATCTGGCTTGCAAATATTTTCCCCAATGTCTGCAGTTAATAGCTGCAGACATTTGATAAACAGACGTTTGTCTGTTTATGATCTCAACAGGGATTTTAGCCTATTAAAAGTTTTTACTTTATTTAAGTCCAATTTATTAAACTTTTCTGTCATGTTTTTTACGTTATGCCTAAGAACTCTTTAGTAAGCCATAGGTCCCCAAAAATTTATCTTATGTTTTCTATAAAAAGTTTTGTGGCTTTACATTTTACATTTAAAGCTATGATTTATTGGAGACAATTTTTGGTATAATATGTGGTGTTTACACCAAAGGTACAATTTTTTAGTCAATGGGTGTCCAATTTCTCCGACACCATTTATTGAAAAGACTGTCTTCGTTTATTGAATTGTTTCCAGTTGTATACATAAATATTGAATTTTTTGAGTAATTATAAATCAAATTATGGTATTGTATTTTACTTTTAGTTTCCACATCTTTTAACTAGTATAGAAGTATAGTTGATTTTCGTATGTTATCCTGTGGCTACTGAACTCACTTTTTAGTTGTAGAGTTTTTGTTTGTTTTAGATTCTCAGAATTTTATATGAAGACAATGATATCATTTGCAGATAGGAAGAGTTTTCTTTCTTTATTTATGATTTTTTTTTTTCTTTTCTTGAATGATACAGCTGGACAGGCTCTCATTATTTTGTTAAATAAGAGTAGTAAGAATGAATATACCTGTCTGTCTATTATCATTGAGTATGCTATTAGCTGTGCTGTGTTGCATTTGTGTTGACATTGTTTATCAAATTGAGGAAATTTCCCTTTTTGCTAGTTTTCTGAGCATTTTTGTCATGATCGAGTATTAAATTTTATCAAGTGCTTTTTCTGCATCAGTTGATATTGTGAAAGGAAAATATCTGGAGCCCCCAAAATCACTAAGGAAACTCAATGTGAAAACTGCTTAGGGCAAAGCTGCTTCCCATTCTATTCAAAGTCATCCTTCTGCTCACTGAGATAAATGCGTATATGATTGCCTTCTTTGGAAAGGCTAATCAGAAACAAAAGAATGCAACCATTTGTGTCTCACCTATTTGTGATTTGGAAGCTCCCTCCCAGCTGGGAGTCTTCCTGCCTTTGCTTCAAGTTGTCCTGCCTTTCCTGACTGAACCAATGTACTTCTTACATATATTGATTGATGTCTCAAATCTCTCTAAAATGTATAAAAGCAAGCTGTGCCCCAACCACCTTGGGCAGGTGTCATCAGGACTTCCTGAGGCTGTCACAGGCATGTCCTCAACCTTGGCAAAATAAACTTTCTAAATTAACCGAGACCTGTCTCAGATTTTCTGGGTTCACATTTTGGTAACCACAGGGGAATTTTGAGTGGAGATGCCCCTGACAAATCTTCTATCAGTGCCTGGTGCCGGCATGAGCTAACTTTACGGCTCAAACCAGTAGGACAATGTGTTGAGGTCTGACAGCACCACCTCCAGAGAATCCCTGATATCCCAAAATTTGGTCGAGATCTAAAGTGTATTTTGCTGTACAACTCCTCCTTTTTTTGGAGTTTTACTTGCTTCCAAAGGAAGGCTAGTTTTCCTGCTTCCATGAGGATGGAAGGCAGGTAACTTCTTTATGGAGTTTTAGCTTGCTTCCAACAGAGAAGATGAGTTGTTTTCCTGCTTCTAGGATGGTAGACAGCAGTTTACAGCCTGAGACTCACCACTAGGTAAGAAACTGGTTTGGCATTCTGTCTTGCAAATTCTTTTTAAATGACTAAAGTTAGCATTTAAAAACCAGCTGGTGTTAATTTCTGCTTACACTTAGAGCGCTCAGAAATCTTATAATTTGTGTGATCATTGTTAGTTTTGGTTAACTGTTTTGTTGTTTGTTTCTGTCTTAGTCAAATCCGAAGGAGAATCCTAAATTATGGGGAACAAGGCCTCTGAAGTGGGAGGAAAATGGCCAGCAAAAGAAAAAAATAAAAATAAAAAAGAAATGACTTTTAATTTTAACTACTGAAAGGACTTTATTTACATAACAAGGCCACCTTTTTGCTGCAGCCAGACCAAACAGAAAGAACAATGGCTGTACGACTGAAATAGCAGCATTTTGTCTTAGCTGAAATATGGTAATGAGATTTTAAAAAAAAGTTAAATGTGCTTAATGGTTAAAAGTCAGCTTAATCATAAGGTTAACATCCAAGATGCGTGTGTGTGTGTGTGTGTATGTATGCATGTGTGCATGTTTCTATTTGCAAAGTCTTCATGTTTTTGTTTTTATTTGTTTGTTTTTCTCTCCTAAGACCTTGTCTTTTTTTTTTTTTTTTTTATCTTCTCAGTTGACTGAATTCTGTTTTCACTTTTTTTTTT
>NW_016819961.1:32408-34108 GCF_001698545.2 Rhinopithecus bieti
AATCATGACTATCACAATTTTCACAAATAATCTAGGTAAATGATTAAAATAATTAGGTAAATGCAATGGGATAAATACATGTAGACAAACTGGTCCTAATTTAGAATATAAAGTTATATTAAATAATAGATATTTCATTATTTGTGAATTTTTCAGTAAATATATATTGTGGAAAAAATTCTTACTAAGAAAAAAAGAAATGTGTACAGCTGGGCATGGTGGCTCACACATGTATTCCCAACACCTTGGGAGGTGAGGTGGGCAGATCACGAGGTCAGGAGATCAAGACCATCCTGGCTAACATGGTGAAACCCTGTCTCTACTGAAAATACAAAAGATCAACCAGGTGTGGTGACACATGCCTCTAGTCCCAGCTACTTGGGAGGCTGAGGCAGGAGAATTGCTTGAACCTGGGAGGCAGAGGTTGCACTGAGCTGAGATCACGCCACTGGACTCCATCCTGGGTGATAGAGCAAGACTCCGCTTCAAAAAAAAAAAGTGAAAAAGTTTGTCTAATTCAAAGCTTATTTAAAGGTTATGTATAAAATGAGGCAAAGGGAACCAAGAAATAAAAAAGATGTAAAGAAAATTATAAAAATAAAGAGGTACTTTTTTAAGGTGAAAGAAGGCTTAAAGAGAAATAATTTTACATAAGAAAGAATCTTGTATAGTAAATTTAGTCCTCAAATATAAATAACTGGTTGTTTAAAAGGAGGATTGTTTAGGAAAAAACAGAAAGTCTGATCATGTCGTGAATGGTTGATATAAGTCACAATAAGAGGATTTATATTACCAAAATTATATAATCAAGTTGCCATATTATTAAGTTTTGGTTTGCTTAGCCAAAAAACTGAGATAAAAATATTTTTAATTAAGGTTATTAAATCCATGTATCTTCCTATATGTGCTTTTAAAGTCCTTGTAACATTGAGTTACAGGGCTTTAACTACTGTGTCTAGAAAGGACACCAAGTACTGCTGAATCTTAAACACTGACATCAAATAAAGCCTCATCTTCAGGCCATGTAGAAGATGCCAATCAAAATAAACTGCATTCCTGATACACAGGGCAAGAAATTAAGGCCCAGGGACTATCATGGAAGAGGCAGGTGTATAAGATTGTAAGGGCCAATTTTGAAAGATAAAGTTCAGTTTCTCTATAAATTAATCATTAATGTCAAAGGCACACTGATGCAAAACCAGTATATGGACCCCTGTGTCAGATTAACAAGGTTTTCTTGAAGTATTAACCAACTCCTTAATAAAGGTTATAAAAGTTATGAAAGGCTTATGGAAGTTAGATACTATAATCAAGATAAAATTTTATAGTTTATTTACAAAATTTTGAAAACAAAAGTAATTGGTTTCATGCTGTTTTATTAAACTTTCTTGTTTAGAAAATTAAGTCTTCCAGTCAGGCGTGGTGGCTCATGCCTGTAATCCCAGCACTTTGGGAGGCCAAGGTGGGCAGATTACCTGAGTTCAGGAGTTGAAGACCAGCCTGGCCAACATGGTGAAACCCCGTCCCTACTAAAAATACAAAAATTAACTGGGCACAGTGGCATGTGCCTGTAATCCCAGCTACTCAGGAGGCTGAGTTCGGAGAACTGGTTGAGCCTGGGAGATGAAGGTTGCAGTGAATCAAGATCGTGCCACTGCACTCCAGCCTAGCCAACAGAGTGAGACTCTGTCTCAAAAAAA
>NW_016819961.1:36676-40072 GCF_001698545.2 Rhinopithecus bieti
AAAAAAAAAAAAAAAAAAAAAAAGGGAGATATGTGAAAGGAAAATATCTTGGGCCCACAAAATTACTAAGGAAAATTCAAGCTGAAAACAGGTTAAGGCAAACCTACCTCTCATTCTATTCAAAGTTATCCCTCTGCTCACTGAGATAAATGCATATCTGATTGCCTCCTTTGGAAGGGCTAATCAGAAACTCAACAGAATGCAACTGTTTGTGTCTCACCTATCTGTGACCTAGAAGCTCCCTCCCCACTTGGAGTCTTCCTGCCTTTGCTTCAGTCTGCCTTTCCAGACTGAGCCAATGTACTTTTTACATATATTAGTTGATTTCTTATGTCTCCCTAAAATGTATAAAACCAAGCTGTGCCTCAACCACCTTGGGCATATGTCATTAGGACTTCCTGAGGCTGTGTCACAGGTGCATCCTCAACCTTGGGAAAAAGACTTTCTGAATTAACTGAGACCTGTCTCAGATTTTCTGGCTTCAGGATATGATCAGGTGATTTCTCTATGTTCTTCTAATATGGTGAATTACAATGATTATTTCTTGCCAGAGGTATATCAATTTTACTAGATGTTTAGGACATCAACTTTTGGCCTTGATAAATGTTCCCATTGTAAGTCTGTTTTCAATTGAAATAAGTTCTGCTCTCATCTTTACTATGTCAATTCCCTTATTTTCTTTGGGTTTTATTGATTTCTAGTTTTCTAACTTTTGACATGGATACTTAGATCATTGATTTTAACCTTCTTCCTTTACATTTAATGCTATGATTACTAAATATTTAATATATGTAATATATTCTATGCTATGCTTTCTTATATATGTATTTGATACCTGTCAAGTATAGCTAAGGTGGTGCCATGTTTTAATTATCATTCAGTTATTTTTTTTTTTCTAATTGTCACTGTGATTACTTAGTTGACCCATGCATTATTTAAAAGTGTGCTCCCAACAGCAAAGACATAGAATCAACCTAAATGTCTATCAGTGGTAAAGTGGGTAAAGCAACTGTGGTGCATATACACTATGGAATACTACACAGCAATAAAAAAGAATGAGATCATGTCCTTTGCAGAAACATGGATGGCACTGGAGGCCATTATCTTAAGTGAATCAATGCAGGAACAGAAAACCAAATACTACATGTTCTCACTTAAAAGTGAGAGCTAAACATTGAGTATACACTGATACAAAGAAGGAAACAAAAGACACCAGGACCAACTCAAGGGTGGAGGGTGGCAGGAGGGTGACAATAAAAATGAAACCACCTTTGCAAAAAATCATAACTGAGAAAATTATTACAGTGAAACAGATCTGACCTAACCAAATTCATCTTGCTTCTAGCCTCCAAGCTGTCCTTGTTCATTCCTAGGTATAGGCCGAAGTAACTTTGGGAGGATCTTAGTTTATAGTTTAGCTTTGAAGCAAAGATAATAACATCCCTTTCCCAAAACAAACCCCTTCCTGCCTGGGGAATAGACTGCCTTTGCATGACTAACTAGCCACAAGATTAGAGATTATGGTTTAAGAGTCAGACAACTAGATGTTGCACAATGTTAAACCACCTTAAATTGCTCCTGGGTATAACATCACTGCAAAACCTAAGATCAGTGTTTGAGATATTTTGCAGACCCTGCATTGGATGGATCAGCTGGCACCACCCAGGATAAACTGGCTCATCTGGTCTTGTGGCCCCCACCCAGGAACTAACTCAGCACAAGAGGACAGCTTCAACTCCCTACGACTTCATCTCCAACCTGACCAATCAGAACTCCTGACTCACTGACCCCCTACCCACCAAATTATCCTTGAAAACTCCATTCCTGAATTCTCAGGGACATTGATTTGAGTAATAATAAAACTCTGGCCTCCCCCAACAGCCAGCTCTGTGTGAGTTGCTCTTTCTCTATTGAAATTCCTTTGTCTTGATAAATTCGCTCTGTCTAGGCAGCAGGCAAGGTAAACCCATCTGGCAGTTACAAAAATACTACCTATCAGGTACTATCCTTATTACCTGTGTGATAAAATAATCTGTACATCAACCCCTGTGACACAAAATTTACCTATATAACAAACCTTCACATATACCTCTAAACATAAAATGAAGGTTAAAAAATTGTATCATATTTGTGATTTTTGTAAAGTAGGTTTTAACTGCTCTTGTCACAAAAAAAGTAATTATGTGAGATACTAGATATGTTAGTTTACTTCACTACAGTAACTATTCTACTATCTACATGTATGAAATAGCATCATGTTATGTAAACCTCACATTACACAATTAAATGTATTTTTCAATTAGAAATGACAAGAAAGATATTACCATTCATCCTACAGAAATACAACCATCAGAGAATATTATGAACACTTCTATGAACATAAACTACAAAATCTCAAAGAAATAAATAAGTTTCTGGACACACACACCCTTGCAAGACTGAACCAGGAGGACACTAAATCCCTAAACAGATCAATAATAAGCACTGAAATTGAATAAGAAATAAATAGCCTACCAACCAAAAAAAGGCCAGGACCAGACATATTCACAGGTGAATTCTATCAGGTGTGCAAAGACGAGCTAGTACCATTCCTACTGAAATTATTTAAAAAAAAATTGAGGATGAACTCCTCCCTAACTCATTCTATGAGCAGCATCGTTCTGATACCAAAACCTGGCAGATACTACAACAAAATTTCAGGTCAATATCCTTGATGAACATTGATGCAAAATCCTCAACAAACTGAATCCAGCAACACATCAAAAAGCTTATCCACCACAATCAAGTAGGTTTCATCCTTGGGATGTAATGTTGGTTCAACACATGCAAATCAGTAAGTGTGATTCATCATATAAACAAAACTAGGGACAAAAAACACATGATTATTCCAATAGATGCAAAAAAAATCTTCAAAAAGATTAACATCCCTTCACGTGCTACGCTTAGTACCTAGGTGATGAAATAATCTGTACAACAAACCCCATGACCCAAGTTTACCTGTGTAACAAACCTGCACATGTACCCCAAACTTAAACATTTTGAATTTTTTTAAATAAATAAAGTAATTTTTTTCAATCCAAAAGAAAAAAAAAGGCATGTGTTCTATAATTTTCAGGCAGTTTGGGGATTCTCTCTTTATCTTTTTGATATTGATTTCAAGCTTTGGCCCCATAAAGTTTCCTGAAAAATTACTTACAGAAGCCAGATGACTAGTAAGATAAAAGCATAGAAATGTATTCAATGTATATACACAGGACCTTCAGAATGAAGACCCAACCCAATAATATATACAGAGGTTTATGTACCATCTTAAGATTATAGAAACAATGTGGGTTCAGAATGTGCCCCACAACAGTTTTAATGGCAAGACAGGTTATAAAAGGGAGAAAGGAAGAG
>NW_016819962.1:0-227 GCF_001698545.2 Rhinopithecus bieti
TGATGGTGATGATGGTGGTGGTGGTGATGGTGATGGTGATGATGGTGATGGTGGTGATGATGGTGGTGGTGATGGTGATGATGGTGATGGTGGTGGTGGTGGTGGTGGTGATGGTGAGGATGGTGGTGATGATGGTGGTGGTGATGGTGGTGGTGATGGTGGTGATGGTGGTGATGGTGGTGGTGGTGATGGTGGTGATGGTGATGGTGGTGATGGTGGTGGTGGTG
>NW_016819963.1:0-1998 GCF_001698545.2 Rhinopithecus bieti
CGGCCTACCAAAGTGCTGGGATTACAGGCTTGAGCCACCGCATTGTTTTTTGTTTGTTTTTGAGACGGAGTCTCGCTTTGTCACCCAGGCTGGAGTGCAGTAGCGCGATCTCGGCTCACTGCAACCTCTGTGTCCCAGGTTCAAGCGATTCTCCTGCCTCAGCCTCCTGAGTAGCTGGGACTACAGGCATGCACCACATGTCCAGCTAATTTTTGTATGTTTAGTACACACAGGGTTTCACCATATTGGCCAGACTGGTCTCTAACTCCTGACCTTGTGATCTGCCCGCCTTGGCCTCCCAAAGGGCTGGGATTACAGGCATGAGCCACTGTGCCACGCCTCTTAATATTGTTTAAATCTGTCACCCATGCCATCTACACTGATTAGGACTTAATTTATGGCTTCATTAGCTCTCAGCTGAGCAATTTTCATGGCCTAGTTTTGATCCTCGATTCTTGCCTTTCACTCAACCCATCTGTCCATGATGCCAATTTTTTTCTTTGACCTCCTGGGCTCAATTGATCCTTCCACCTCAGCATCCCAGCTTTATTGAAATATAATTCTCATGCCATAAAAGTCACTCATTTAAAGCCTAAAATTCAACGATTTTTATTATGTACACAGAGTTGTGCAACCATCACTACATTAGATTTGGAAAATGTTCATCACCTCTAAAAAGGAACCCCATACCCTGTAACCATCACTCCCAAATTCCCCCAGTTCCCCACTCAACCCTACGCAACCACTAATCTACTTTCTATCTCCAAATTAGTCTATTCTGGACATTTCACATAAATAGAATCATACATGATTTTTTGTGACTGGCTTTTTTCACTTAGCATGTTTTCAAAGTTCATCATGTTCTAAGATATATCAGTACTTCACTCCTTTTTATTATTGAATAATAGTCCCCTGTAGCAATACGTCTCATGTTGTTTATCCATCCATCAGTTGATGAGCATTTGAGTTGTTTCCAATTTTGGGCTGTTACATATAATGCTAAGATGAACATTCAACTGCAAGTTTTTGTGTAAATGTTTTCCTTCCTCTTTGAAGCAGCTTTGCTGGGTGATGTGGTAACTCTTATGTTTAGCAATTTGTGGTACTACCAAACTGTTTTCTAAATGGTAAGGATCATTGTACAGTCCCATCAACAATGAATGAGCTTCCCTTCTATTCCTATGTTAGGTGGATTTTCTTTTTAATCATGAAGGGATGTGAATTTTGTCAAACGCTTTTTTCAGTGACTATTGAAATAATCATGTGGTTTTCTTTCCTCTTTTGTTCACGTATTACATTAATTTTTGTGCATCAAATCAATCTTGCATTACTGGGATAAATCCCACTTGTACATGGTATGTAATCCTTTACATATGTTGATGGATTTGGTCTGGAAGTATTTCCTCAGGATCTCTGTGTCTATAATCATAAGAGATGATCTGTAGTTTTCTTTATGTCTGTCTGGATTTGGTATCAGGGTAATACTGGACTTATAGGATGAGTTGGGAAGTGTTTCTGACAGGCGTAAATTTTTAAATGTATTTCAGGATAGGTAAAGCCTCACAGTGGGGGAAGGGAATCAGAAAGTAAACCTAGGTGAACAGACAGTGAACACTATGAAAGCGCAAGAGTCAGAGAAATGCGCCATACATAAATTTTTTACATTTTTTTCTACCAAAGGATATGAGATATCACTGAACTCACTACAATATAAGCATGTTTAAAGAAGCAGTTATTTTTAAAGGTTGTGGTTTTGTTAGTAATCTCCATTCCATAAGCATGATACTCCAGAGGCATCTGAAATCCAGCATACTCAAAACTTATCATTTTTCCCACAAACCTCCTGCTTTCCTGTAGTCCTCATCTTGGTGAAGAAATGCCTCATGCCATCACTCAAAATGATCTGTCAATCATTTTGGATTTTCCCCCAACCCCATGACACCTAGAAATGACCAATTCTAGACAATATGACTTTTTTTTTTTTTTTTTTTTTTTTGA
>NW_016819963.1:5370-20381 GCF_001698545.2 Rhinopithecus bieti
TATCAAATAAGTGTGTACTATAGAGTTGCCAGTGTGTGTATCCCCGAAGCCAAGAGTACTTCTGCCTACATAGTTGCAGCTCTAGCAACAGAAGTCAGGTGTCAGGACTGCAAAATGAACATGACAGAAATAAAGACATGAGTGACTATGCCTGCCCAAGGAATTCAGAGTGTTTCCTTCACCACAGTGTTCTTCCATAGTGTGACCCTGAAAATAACAGGCTGGGGGAGAGTAGAAGGTAACAAACAGATTTGGAAGTTCTTCATCTATAATGAGAATGGATAATGTAACTATAAGCCAGAAGAAAAAGGACAACTCTGAACAGCATTAATTGTGCTGGAACTTCCACCGTAAGTCTGGGTCATTCAATGGGGTAATTTCCAATATCCCAAAAGAACCAAGGTTGATAACCCAAAGCGAAAATGTTTCCCTCTAGAAGATAGTTATGCTTCTCCTCAGGAGTAGAAATCACTGTAGCAGAGGACAAAATGAGGCCATGAAATCTGGTTAAGCCAGACTGGATGCCTAGAGGGTAGCTGAGGAGCAAATGGAAGCTGCAGCAGGCCAAAGACCCAGCCAGTACTAAAAGCTGGGTCCATGAATGGCTTCTTGAAACGGTGTGTGGTCATGCTTAGCTGAGTATACTGTGGGACTCATGATGTTGGAAAATGAGGGGGCAATGAAGACTTCAAGATGGGATGGAAAATGATGCAACAACAGCTAAAAGAAAGAAAAAAAAGAAAGAAAATAGAAGGGGAAGATGAAATGAAAAAAACAGAAAGAAGCTGGCCAAGGTGGCTCATGCCCGTAATCCCAGCAATTCAGGAGGCCAAGGTGGGAGAATCACTTGAGGCAAGAAGGTTGAGACCAACCTGGGCAACATAGCGAGACCCTTGTCTCTACAAAAACCTCTTTAAAAAAATTAGCTGGGTATGATGGCACACACCTGTAGTCCCAGCTATTCAGAAGGCTAAGGTGGGAGGATCACTGGAGCCCTGGAGTTCGAAGGTGCAGCAAGCTATGATTGTGCCACCACACCCCAGCCTGGGCAGCACAACCAGACCCTGTCTCAAAAAAAAAAAAGGGGGGGGGGGGCGGGGGGCGGGTAGAGAAAAAAGTATTTCCAGAATTTTTTAAAATTAAAAAATATATCTAGCTATTAAGAGAAAAGACACCAAAAAGATTTCTTAGTCAATTCCCAAAGCATTTCTCTCATCTCTTCTGAAAAAGTCCTAAAAACACAACTCCAAAGATGAAATGGAAGTTAACGGTAAACAAGGCAATAGTGCTGAATATGTAGTTTCAGTAACTCAGAATTTGCTCCATCCTCTGCTCTAAAAAAGCTTAGCTACAGAAGAGGAGTTACCTTTGAAACATTTTCCCAAACATGATGATATCTAGAATGTGAAGCTGCCATGAAAAATGTTGACATAGGCCGGGTGCAATGGCTCATGCCTGTAATCCCAGCACTTTGGGAGGCCGAGGTGGGCAGATCATGAGGTCAGGAGATCGAGACCATCCTGGCTAACACGGTGAAAACCCGTCTCTACTAAAAATACAAAAAATTAGCAGGGCGAGGTGGCAGGTGCCTGTAGTCCCAGCTACTTGGGAGGCTGAGGCAGGAGAATGGCGTGAACCCAGGAGGCGGAGGTTGTAGTGAGCCGAGATTACACCACTGCACTCTGGCCTGGGTGACAGAGCGAGACTCTATCTCCCAAAAAAAAAAAAAAAAATGTTGACACAGATCTTAATTTACTGATATGTGAAAACATCCCTAAAGTTCTAAAGGCGAGCTACAGAATCACATCAACCATCTAATATGTCTGTAGCCTAAACGCTAGTCGGCAGTTGATCTGCAAGCAGGATTAGGAAGTATTTCATTCAGAGCCAGCATCTCCTCGCACCATGCAGGTACCTACACACTTGAGGCCACTGAGTTCACCTGCGCAGCCCTTGCTCCTCCAAGACCAACCAAGGCTCCCCACACCCACGGGCCTGAATCTGGAGGACAGCAGTCTGCCTGACAACAGTGACTCAAAGATCTCAACCTAAGGACAGAAGCAAGATTCATAAAATGAATAGGGGAAAGGAGTGGGTAACTAGCAAGTGCCCTCATCTGTCATCAAGTCACTCACAGCAGACTTGGTCAAATGGTTGACCTGTGGGAGCTGTAGAAAATCTTTGACTCTGGGTATGAGTAATTCCCCTTCCGATCTTATAGTGTCCAAGGAAGAAGTTAGTTAGTAGCTCCAGGATCACTGAGACCAACCTGAGTGGCCTACAAGATTGTGCTGTGGCGACAGGCTGCATACTCAGCAGCAAGAAGACAGAGCACCAAAAAACACAGACTAGAATGGGGTCAGCCATCCAGGTGGCTGGTGGCTACTGCCTTTGTTGATGCAGATAAAGAACATTTTCATTCCTGCAGAGTTCTATGGGGCAGTGCTGCTCTAGAGGCTGACCTTTCCATCCTCAGCACTTCCCCCTGCTATTACCTAGGTTCACTCTGCTGCTTCCACAAGGCAAGGATGGAAAAGGATGCCTTAGAGCAGCGGTCAGCAAACTGTTTACATAAAGGGACAGATAGAAAACATCTGAGGCTCTGTGAGCCATCCAGTCTGTTACAATTACTCAACTCTTACACTGGAGGTGGGGTGAGAGCAGCAATAGACAGTAAGTAAATAAATGAATGTGGTTGTGTTCCAATAAAATTTTATTAACAAAATATGACAGTGGGGGGCCACAGTTTGCCAAACCCTGCCTTGGAGGACATGCAGAGGCACCTTCAGAATTCAGTGAAAACCCGCTCCCATATTGCTAAGACTCATGAAGTATAATCTCTCACTTTCTTTCTCTTTCACCTGGCCAGGCCCTAAGTTAGGGTTCCCATCCATAAGACAAAGACTCCTGGTCACGTGGCATTTGCTATCTCTGAGATTCCCTGACTACCCATGAAAGCCACAAAGAGATTGCTTCTTTTACACATCCTTCTGAAGCATATTATGGCCCCAGCAAGGCTAACTAAATCAAACTATGCTTTAAAAACAAAACCAACCACTGTGAAATACTTATTTTTGTTTTGTAGTATTAAGCATGATTAAACCAGTGCAGAAAAATACTAAGTACATTGGGTAAAAGATGAGCTAGCTGTTCTAGTATCTGCTTTTTGTAACCCAGTTAAGACCATAAGCATATACATCATCAACACTAACTCAACAATGTAGCTGCAGGATAACATGTGGATACCCTGTATGCTCTACTGGCCTCCAAAGGCATTCAGGGGATCATCAAAGATGTTGGACACCTCGTGTTCCGATCTTGGTTCAGGTGTGGCCTGTGCAGATCGACTTTTTGGTTTGGTTGTCTTAGCCTGGATACCAGAGGAGAAGATGTCATCTTTAGAAAGAAAAAACAAAAACAGTTGCTGAAGAGGGGTGGGGAAAGGTACTTTTAAAACACATGCAAGCAAACCACCAAAGACCCAGCTGTGGTAACAGTATGGAGTACCCCAAAACACTGATCTAGAACTCAAGCCTCTTAGATTCTGGTCCTGTGTTTGTTACTCATTAAGTTTTATGATCACACACAGGTTTCTCTTGGAGCACAATTTCTTCAGCAACAAAAGTGTCTGTATGTGCATGTGCAGGACAGACAAAAGGGAAGGGTAACTTGATCTCCAAACCAGACCACGCCCCTACCATTGGGGACAATGGACTTATTTAGACATTCTTTTTACACAGGGTTTTAAAAGAGCAATAAAAATATGCAAAGGGAAATCCAACATAGGACCCACCTGTTTTCCTTCAGAATAAATGCACTGATTTGAGGCATCTCGATGTAAGACCGTAAGCCTCTGTCACTGCATTTGTTTAATGTTTCACTGACTCAAAAGCTTGTCTTACCTAATTATGGTACATACCCAGTAATGTTACTGCTAGGGTTTTATCCAACCATGATTTTAGCATGTATACATAAAGTTAGGTGTACACAAATGGTAAAGACCACAGCATTATTTGTAATAAAGAAAACAGAAACAATCAGGATCTCAGTCAACAGGCTAATGGCTACATACAAAGAAATCGTGCACACCACTGAACACAAGGAAGGAGATCTCTATGTACTGACATGAAAGACATTAAGTGGCTAAAAGAGCAGAAACACATTCTTACTTTCCAGAAATATATTCTTACTTTTAAAAATATATTCTTATATATATGTATAAATATATTCTTTTTTAAAAGGTGGTTATATATTGATGTGTACACAAACATATATTAATATCACTGTGTCTGAACGGATACACACCAAACTGTTACTATTACCTCCAGGGGTTATTCACTTCGTACATTTTCTGAATTGCATGAATCTATTACAATAAACATGTATGACTTTTCTGTATTTAAAATAATGAATGAGTTATCTTCTGCCCTCCATGTGCTTGCTTGAGGCACAGAGCCAGTGTGACTCTCCAGCACCAGCTGTCTCCCAGTTAGCCTCAAGGCCTAGATTGATTGTGGGTGTAGGAAATGTGTATGTGGCCTCAGCCCACATGCTCTCTACCAACGCAGGATTGATCAGAAGTCCAATATTTAGGGTTCTCGCACATTTGCCTTGTCTACCAACAAAGCAGAAGTTGTGCCACATAAAGAAGACGATCTTGTTCCCAAACACCAAAGACCTCAGTGAGATGCAACGCCTGAGGTAGAGCCTACCCCTAGGTCTAGTCTTGCTCTCTTCTCGCACAGAACCATGGACACTCCCTCTCCATCTGGAGCTCTGACTCAACCAACCACATCACACCCAAGGCAGTCCCCTCAGCCTACTTTAGCACGTGAGGTCATTTCTGATCAAACCTCCTTTCATAACATCAGGTTGTGCCACAGACGATTGGTGAGGTGCACTGAGATCAAAGTTAAATTATACTTAAACGTCAAACTCTGGGTGCCTTCAAATTCTTTGATGACTAACATAGGAAAGAGTTACTTCACTAAAATAATTAGTCCATCTCTTACCTATCTTCAGCCTAACTCAGGATTACACTGAAGTGAACCTGGTGGGGTGCATTTTCCAGAAAAGGGCCAAGAAAAGGTGGCAGGAAAAATACCAAGTGACGGAAAGTTAAGGATTCTCTAGGTCAGACATAGAAAACTAAACTTACCCATATCATCATCAAATATAGACTTGGTTTCCACTTTCTTTTTGGACTTTTCTTTTGGTTTTACAGTTAAGTCAGCAAAGATATCAATGTTATCATCAAATAAATTGGATTCCAATGTTTTCTCCTTCTCTCTGGTTTTCTGAGAGGGTTTAATTGCTTCCGTAGCAAATATATCATCCTTGTTAAGCCAAAAATACATACAATGTTAAATCAATTTTTCTTTTTAAACTCAAACATGTCAACAAGCTATGGAAATGCAAATGGCCAGGGTGTTGTGGAACAGCCTTGAGACTGCCCCCTCTGCCTGGGATGCACTAACCCAGATCTCTGCACAGCTTGGCCCACCCATCTCACCCCGGCTCAAACGCCGGCATTGCAGTGACACCTTCTCTACCAGTCCTGCCTAAAGGAGCACCTCCTACCCCTACCAACCACTCTGCCTCAGGTTATTTTCTTCATGACACTTAGTACTATTTGAAAACATCTTAATTTTCCATTGCCCTGTTTGTATTTGATTATCTTCCCAGAGAGCTCTGAGGAGCCCAGCACTTCTCTGAGTTCACCTCATACCTGCAGGCCCCAGGTGCTCAATAAACATCTGCTGAGCAAATGCCACTGAAAGTCTTATTGCCTGCACTAAACTGTCAGTTCCAGCCAGGGCCAATGTCCCCAGAACCACAGGTTAAACTCTCAAGCTGGACCGGTGGAGCTATATGCATGTCACCAAGTGGCATGCCCAGGAAGCTGATTATAATATTCTATAAAAATTAAAAAACTGTAAAAACTAGAGAAACCAAGACCTGCATCAACGATTGTGGCCAGCCAAGAAATACATTCTACATGAAACAAAACAAAAAACCACTTCTGAAACAATGTTAGACTTATTCATAAGAGCTTAATTATAATTACTAAGCAGATGGCTATGGGGTATGCATGCAACAAGCTAAACATAATCTATGGCTCAAATAAGCCAATCAGATACCCTCCTTAACTTAGACACAAAAACGTTTTAAGTCCTATTACCTCAAAAATATCTTGTGTTGTTGATATGATATCCTGCTGACTACTGGATTTTGTCTCATTTTTCTTGACTTTCTGATCTGTAAAGAGGTCATCCTCATCTTCCAGCAGAGGAAAGGGATTTGTTTTCTTTGCTGGTTTTGGTTTCGCAGACTGAAAGAGATCATCATCACTGCTGGCCTCGCCTAGAGCAGGAAACATGGGGCTTTTTGCTTTACTACCCACTGGCAGGTTGGCAGAATTCTCAGCTATCTTTGCCTTGGGTTTTGTTCTCTCCATGGACTGAGATCCAGTGCCCGTGGAAAAGATGTCCCCAGAATCAAAAAGGTCAGTCTCCCCTCTGGAATGACCCAGAGACTTTGCAAAGGGGCTTCTGTCCACTCCAGGCACAGGAACACCTTCCCAAGGTGCAGCGGCAGCTGCCAGGGCCTCCTCAGTGCTGTTTTCTCCACTGGCTGCTCTGAGCTGTGGCCGATGGCCATTTGCGGAAATGGCACCATCAGCCCACTGTGCAATGGGTCCTCTGGGGACACTCATGTCCTCAGCCTCGCTGGACTCCTGGGCAGCCAGCCGCCTAGCTGCACGGGTCTGTGGTCTACGCTTCCCTCTCATCTTGACACGGCTCTGCAATGGCAAAAAAACACACATTGATCTAATGATAAAATAAAGTGTTCAAAGCTACCATGGCAAAGAATCAGTGACTCAAAATACTGTAAGGTTATCTGGTTTACTTCAATGAAGATATTATCGAAGAACACAGAAGAGGTTATTTCTTAATGATTTCCAAGGAAGGTGTTTAATAGCTCCTAGTACTCCAAGACTAAGTCATTCTTAATCCTTTAGAGTTCTCCATTTTTTAATATTTTCAGGGCAGTTTCAGTTCAGTTTCATACAAAAAGCTTCATCTGTTGCTGGAAACCTGGAAAGTAGGCATGTTGGCTCTCTGTGTCTCACAACCCCTCCCTTGGCCCCTACTCTGCCTTCAATAGAAACGTGGGTATCTTTCAAAACAAGAAAGAATTGGGGAATTCTGGTACTAACCTTTGTTAGGGGGCTAGTCTAAATTCTGGCTCCAGGAGCAGGGAGAAATACAAGACAATAAAGACAGGTAATCTAAGGTGCTGTTTTCTTCAAGTCAATAAACATTAAATTCAAATGTTAAGTATTCCACATAAGAAATACAGTTTAGAAATCAGAACTTTTAATATAATCTCAAAACACAAATCACTTAGTAGTAATGATGCAGTGTTTATGATATTTTCCAAAATATGCAATCAAGTAGAATTTTGAGAAGCTACAATCTACTTTGGGCAAAGTATGATTGTGTTGCCAACTTCAGGGGAATGTCACAATTTTAGTTGCCAATTTAAACCTAATAAAAAAAAAGCCAATGAAAACTGTCATAAAAGGAAGGCTGCTTTGTTTTGCACAATGAAACAGGTTTGGAAACATTTGAAATAAATCTATTCGCCAGGGTTAGGTCATTCTGTGTCCTGTCGCTTACTTGGAGATCAATTAAGGCTTTCCAGAGAAGGGAGACTGGAGAGAAACAAGAAACCCAACTAAAATGAAAGGAAAACTTCAAAGGGTTCACAGTTCATTGAGGCGATCCCATGAAACAGTGTCGCTGCTGTGGGAACTTGTGCGGGGAGTGCAGGGCACAGTGACAGAAGTGGGGATGTGGAAGCACAGCTGTGGATGGAGAGGAGCATTCCTGGTGAGGAGGCAGCAGAAGCCTTGGGAAGCAGCAGAACAGACCATGTGTGTTCAGGGAGTGGCACCTGGTATGCCTGGAGTCAAGCTGGAAAGTGTGCAGTGATTGGTGAGGAAGCTGCACACATGGGCTGGCACTGATTGTAAAGGGGTTTCATACCAAACCTAGGAGCCTAAATGCTCTCCTCGGAGCAGTGAGGAAGTGCCAGCAGGAAGGGCATGATCTGCTCTGTGGTTAGAAGACTCCCAGGTGGCAGTGCTGGAAACCTGCAGGTGTCAGACACCAGCCAAAGTGGTGAGACACTACTGTGGCTACTGAGCAGAATGCAAATGTATCAAATACAGGCCATGGAAAAGCAGGTGTAGGATGAGAGGGGGAGGGGAGAATGGAGGGAGCAGCTGAAGGAAGGATGAGGCACCCCATTCAAAAGGAGAGTCAAAGACTGCTGTGTATGCAATTGATAAACTAGAAAGAAGTAGACGCAAATTCCGGTTAAAAGAAGAGAGCAAGGAAGCAAAGATGGTTTCATCACCTTGTTTGCACTGTGTAAGGTGTCTGCCTGAGCTGGAAGATCAAAACTCACACCGGCCTCCCCACTCCTGGGAAGAACAGGCACACTTTCCAGACCGTGGCTCCTTCTGTGTTCAGATGAAGGAAAAGCCAATTCTGGCAAAACAGGCTTTACTTCAGAGATCTGGGGAGCCGCTGTGGGCAGCAAGGCCGCTGGGTTGATCGCTAAATTTGCCTAAAGAAGAAAAATGAAACTCTGTATTTGTTCTTCAACACAGCAGTCTATTATCTTTACTCTGACACATGACGAGACTCCGTGCACATAATGTATAATACGAGAGGAGAAGAGAAACGTAGGAAAATCGCCTCATCTAGTCTCAGAATTAAAACAGAGGGTCTTACACCTATGCCCACCACTGGGCTCAAAGAATAGATGTTAAAGACGCAGCACACAAGAGACAACTAGGTGCGGGGGAGGGGAGGCGGGGGAAGAGATGAGAAGATGCTTGGCAGCAGCTGACAAAAGTAGGAAACCCAAAAAAGTTTATAGATGCCACAGGGCAGGCAATGAAGATTCCAGTGTTTTAATTACTTGTATTTTCCCGATCCGAGTGGATGGTTCTTTGGTTTTAAATGGAGCGAGACCTGATGATTCCTGTGTGAAATTACATCCAGTTAAAAATCCATTGGGGAAACAGAAAGACAAGTGTTTCTTATGCCTGTAGATAAATCTGTGATGGAGCAGAACTGTCACTTTCTGTAGCTCTTTAATGGGAAAGGCATTCAAATCTCTCCTGGGGTCTGTTGTTTCGCTAGTACTACTTCATGTATGCCTCCTCCACTGTCACATAAGTGGAAAACTTTCAGATCAGATATGGAGTCAAGGAACACAAGATGAGTAAGATTCCCAAGAATCACAGCTTATCAGAGCACCTAAAACTGACCAGCAGGCAAAATTACCATGTTGGTTATCAAATAGAAATTTCAAGGAGCACACAGAAATTCACCCATAGCCTAATGCACTGGTTCTAAAAGCAAAAGAGCTGAGCCCCAGGAAGGGTCAATGGTGATGTGCTGGTCCAAGGGCCTCAGGTTTACAGCTCAGGACACTAAGGCTTCACTGAGACACCCTGGGACACCTGCACATGGAACTGGCACTTGCTCTCCAGTCCTGGTCTGTTCCCAGGAGGAGCTCCACAGCGTTCTGAGAAGACTGCTGCAGAGTAGGGCCCAACAGCAATGACCTCGGAAGAGGCAACACTGACAGCAGCCAAGAAATCAGATGTAATTTATATTTATTTCTATTTTAATTCCATTCCAAGGAAATCAGGGGGGGGGAAATAAATGCTTTAGTGGGAAGAAGATTCTTCATCCTACCTGAACTCTACTTTAGAGTCAAATCTGGCATGGCATCAAAAAACACTAACTATTAAAATATAGATTTGTGACACTCTGAAGTGTGGAGCGAGGAGAGGGGAGATGACTCGTGGGGAGTGTAGTGAAGACAAAGCGGTAACCCTAGTTGCTATTTCCTCCTTAATGCAGACAAGTCTGAATAACTGTGGGTCTGCATGATGGAATTTCTCTGTACTGCGATGCAAACATTTTCTTTAAGAAAATCCTTAAAGAGCATTTCTAACCTGAGGTGTTTCCGGCTTCCATAGGCCTTTTTCTTTACTACCTTGAATGGATTCAGGATGTTTCTGGTTTTTGAAAGAGTCAACAGAGTGGTCTTTTTTCACTACTCTCTTTTTCTCTTGTACCTTCAAAAGAAAAAAAATACCAAAATCCATCAAATATCTTAGAAAATGTAAGGAAAAATCATAATGCAAAAAACAATCCTGGCTTCTGAGTCTTAAAAATACTTTCTCAAATGAGGGCTGAACCAACTCAAACGTAGCATTTCAGAAATAGCATTCTGAAGACTGCGGCTGTCACAGGAGTTCTCTCTATGATAAAAAGAAAACAGAGTACTTACAAAAACCTATTGGGGCTGGGGAGAAAATTACATAGGAAGGCTAAAACTCAGACTGAAAGCTTTGCACCTGAAAGGCATGAATATTTAGTCACCCCAGTGTATGCAATGGTCTTTCAATCAACCATTTAAACATCACACAGATGTATAGTACAGTCAGAGAGCCTGGATTGTTAATGTTTTAATGTTAGTATAGGGAACCTAAGATGGGCAACAACAGAAACTGAGCATTGCATCCTCCACACACGTCCCCCTCCACATGTTATTTGCCATTCATTTAGTAGGAAGCACCACGACTATCCTAGGATTTTCCTTAATCACCTAACTGGACGTTAGTTTCCTTTCCTGGAATCTTTCCCATACAACCTGGTATTGAGAACAAAAGGCTGGTACCAAAGGCTGGGACTTGGCAGAGCTGAAAAGATCATCATCTTCATCATCCCCGAACAGGCTCCCAACACTTGGCTCTAACAGCTAGAAAAAACAAGACTCAAGTTCAATATCCAAAAGCAAAACAATTTACAAAGAGAACTAGGTGAGCTGCTGAGACGGTACCCGATACAATAACAAAGCCATAATGTGGGGAACCATTTGGAACTGACTTTGGGTTTTTTGGTGCCAGCGAAAAGGTCAACATCTGGGTCATTGTCCTTTTGGAGCTTGTGGCTGAAAAGGAGTTCTTCATCCTGGAAGACACCTGTGCTCTTGGGGCGAGTATCAGGATCGCGACCCTGGGAATAGGAAGGAAGGTCACATGTGATTAGAGCTGTAAGAACTTATCTCAAGGAAGTTACACATGTAAAGATGGACACAAGATGCAAAGATGTCCTCTGCAGCTGTATTATATTAGCAAAAGGCTGGCCACAGCCTAAAAGCCACTCAGTAGGGGCATGAAACATTAACAAAATGGAATACTATGGCGCTTCCAAAAATAGCAGAAAATATATTTATAAATACAAAATTATATATATATACACAAAGCAATCCGTTAGTTCCATAATGAGAAACATTTTGACGATAAGAAACACAACTGAATGAATTCTCTCCATCTCATTCCCAAAGGGAAGAAGAGACAGCAGCTGACTCATGCACAAACTACACAGAGTGGTCAAGTATGTATCCCTCACCTGTAAGCACTGCAGACCAAAGACCTGGTACAGGTGCAACCGCAAGCCTTCCCATGCCCATCCATCTCTTCTGCCCTACTTTCAGACTCCAAGTGAGTCCCTTTTTGTTTACTACACATCTAACATTTAAAAGTTACCATCAACATTATTAGTTTGATAATATAATGCTCTAGACCTGACATTCTTTATCCCTATTTCTTTAGTATCACAGCCACAGATTAAAACTTAACAAAAAGGCCAGGTGTGGTAGCTCATGCCTGTAATCCCAGTACTTTGGGAGGCCGAGGTGGGCGGATTACCAGAGGCCAGGAGTTCGAGACCAGCCTGGCCAGTGTGGTGAAACCCCACCTCTATTAAAAATACAAAGATTAGCCAGGCATGGTGGCGCGTGCCTGTAGTCCCAGCTACTCGGGAGGCTGAGACAGGAGAATCCTTGAACCTGGGAGGCGGAGGCTGCAGTGAGCCAAGATCACGCCATTGCACTACAGCCTGGGCAACACAGTAGGACTCCATCTCAAAAAAACAAACCAAAAAAACCCAACTAACCAAAAACTTACTTCTAACAAAATAAATCACATTAGCAATTATTACTGTCATATATAAAAATGAGTTTAACACAGCAAGTAAGGTTAAACGTTTCACAACCATGGACAAACATTACAAAACCATACACAGTAAGAGACTGGGAGAATATATATCGAATTAATCATATTCACTGTGTGCAGCTCTCATTTATAAATAGGCTTATAGTATTGGAATAACAAAAAAATTCACAAAACATTTTTTGTAGAAATAAACATAGACTATTTCTTCGGTTAGATCTATAAAAAGGATTGGCAATCTATGACCTGCCAACCTCGTTTGCATAACATCACCAATGAGATTAAATTCATCTAACATAAAATTTACCCATTTACAGTATACAATGTAATGATTTTTTGGTATATTCAGATTTGTGTAACCACTACCACAATCCAAGTTTAGAACATTCTCATCACCTCCAAAAGAAACCCCAAACCATTAGCAGTAATTATCCATTCCTGCTCACTGCCACTCCCAGCCCCCAGCACCTACTAATCTACTTTCTGTCTCCATCGATATGCCTATTCTGGACATTTCATATAAATGGAATCACATAATATGTGGTCCTTCATGACTGGTTTATTTTATTTAGAAAGTTTTCAAGGTTCATCCATGTGGCAGCATGTATCAGCACTTTGCCTTTTTTATTACCAAATAATATTCCATTGTATGGATATACTATATTATGTTTAGCCACTGTTTCCATCTTAAGGCTATTATGAATAACACTGCTGGGAACAATCACATTCAAGTTTTGTGTGAACATATGTTTTTATTTCTCTTGGGTATGTACCCAGGAATAAAATTCCTGGATTGTGTGGTAGCTCTATGTTAAAAGAATTTGAAGAACAGCAAACTGTTTTCCAAAGTGGTTGTACTGTTCCACATTTGCAGCAGTAAGGAGAATTTCCATTTCTCCATATTCTTACCAACACTCGTTACTTCCCTTTTTTGTTTATTACGGTCCTCTTCTCGGGTATGAAGTGGTATGTCATTGTGGTTTTGGCTTCCCTGACACTGAGCATCCTTCCATATGCTTTTTGGCCATTTGTCTATCTTCTTTAGTAAAATCTCTATTCAGGTGTCTGTCCTATCTATTTTTTTTCAGGCTAGAGTACAGTGGTGTGATCACAGCCCACTGCAGCCTTGAATTCCTGGGCTCCAAGGACTCTTCTGCCTCAACTTCCCAAGGAGATAGAACTATAGGAGCACACAAACAGGCCTGGCTAATTTTTAAAATTTTTTGTAGAGACAGGATCTCACTATGTTGCCCAGGCTGGTCTTGAACTCCCAGCCTAAAGCCATCCTCCCGCCCTGGTCTCCCAAAGTGCTGGGATTACAGACATGAGCCACAATGCCTGGCCTATCCCTTCTGCCCTATCCCTTCTTTCATCTGGGCTATTTGTCTTTTTATTTTTATTTTTTTTTTGAGACGGAGTCTCGCTCTTTCGCCCAGGCTGGAGTGCAGTGGCTGGATCTCAGCTCACTGCAAGCCCCGCCTCCCAGGTTTACGCCATTCTCCTGCCTCAGCCTCCCGTGTAGCTGGGACTATAGGCGCCCGCCACCTTGCCCAGCTAGTTTTTTTTTTTTTGTATTTTTTAGTAGAGACAGGGTTTCACCATGTTAGCCAGGATGGTCTCGATCTCCTGACCTTGTGATCCACCCGTCTTGGCCTCCCAAAGTGCTGGGATTACAGGCTTGAGCCACCGTGCCCGGCCTATTTGTCTTTTTAATATTGACTTATAAGTCTTTTACATATTCTGGATCTAAGTCCTTTATCAAATACATGATTTGCAAATCTTTTCTCCCATTTTGTGGGTGGTCGTTTGACTTTCCGGATGGTGCCCTTTGAAGCACAATGTTTTTCATTTAAATAAAGTCCAAGGTAGCTATTTTTGTCACTTGTGCTTTTGGTGTCTTATCTAAGAAGGCTTTGCCTAATCCAAGGTCATGATAATTTGTTCACATACTCTCTAGATTCTCAGAGTTGTACAGTTTTAGTTCTTACATTTGGATCTTACATTGGATCTGAGTTTATTTATTAATGGGTCCAACTTCATTCCTTTGCATGTAGATAATCAGCATCCTGGCACATCTGCTGAAGACTATTCTCTCCCCACTGAAATATCTTGGCACCTTAAGCAACTGACTGCAAATGTGAGGGTTTATTTCTAGACTCTCAATTCTACTTCACGGATCTACACATTTTAACCTTATGCCAATACCACCCTGTCTTAAAGTAAGTTTCGAAATCAGGAAGTGTGAGTCTTCTAACTTTGTTCTCCCAAGACTGTTGGCTATTCTTGGTCTCTTACACTTCCATAAAAATTCTAGGATCAGCTTGTCCATTTCTGCAAAAAGCAAGCTGGAATTTTGATAGAGATTACAATAAATCAATCTGGGAAGGAAGTATTGCCATGTTACCAATATTAAGGTTTCTGGTCCATAAACATGAGATGTCTTTCCATCTATTTTAGGTTTTTAATTTCTTTCAATGTTTTGTAGATTTTAGTTTACAAGTCTTGTACTTCTTTTGTTAAATCTACTCCTAAGTATTTTACCCTTCTTGGTATTACTATAAAAGAAACTGATTTCTTAATTTCATTCATAAGCTAGTAATTGCTCATGAAAGTTACTACTAGTAAGCCAGGTGTGGTGGCTCATGCCTGTAATCCCAGCACTTCGGGAGGCTGAGGCAGGTGGATCACCTGAGGTCAGGAGTTCGAGATCGGCCTGG
Organism: Rhinopithecus bieti; assembly: GCF_001698545.2. Lineage (NCBI taxonomy): Eukaryota > Metazoa > Chordata > Mammalia > Primates > Cercopithecidae > Rhinopithecus > Rhinopithecus bieti. The sequence goes on from NW_016819963.1 coordinate 20,194, forward strand.
CCAACATGGTGAAACCTCATCTCTACTAAAAATACAAAAATTAGCTGGACATGGTGGTGGGTGCCTATAACCCCAGCTACTCGGGAGGCTGAGGCAGAAGAATCACTTGAACCCAGGAGGCAAAGGTTGCAGTGAGCCGAGATTGTGACATTGCAATCCAGCCTGGGGGACAAGAGTGAAACTCTGTC
>NW_016819963.1:20601-30589 GCF_001698545.2 Rhinopithecus bieti
AAAAAAAAAAAAAAAAAAAGAAAGTCACTAGTAGTAACTTTCATAAGCTAGTAACTGTTCATTACTAGTTTACAGAACAACTGATTTTCGCATATTGATCTTACTACATCCTTCAATCTTTTTTTTTTTTTTTTTTTTTTTGAGGCGGAGTCTCGCTCTGTTGCCCGGACTGGAGTGCAGTGGCCGGATCTCAGCTCACTGCAAGCTCCGCCTCCTGGGTTTACGCCATTCTCCTGCCTCAGCCTCCCTAGCAGCTGGGACTACAGGCGCCCGCCACCTCGCCCGGCTAGTTTTTGTATTTTTAGTAGAGACGGGGTTTCACCGTGTTAGCCAGGATGGTCTCGATCTCCTGACCTCATGATCCGCCCGTCTCGGCCTCCCAAAGTGCTGGGATTACAGGCTTGAGCCACCGCGCCCGGCCACGTCCTTCAATCTTAATGAATATAATTATTTCCAATGGATGTTTTTGTAGATTCCTTAAGACTTTCTATATAAAAGATCATGCCATCTGCAAATAGTTTGCTTCACTTCACTTTTTCCTTTCCAATCTGAATGCCTTTTATTTCATTTTCTCACCTACATGCCCTGCTTAGAGTCCCCAGTACAAGGTTGATTAGAATTACCAAGGGTGGACATCACTGTGTTGTTCATGATCTTAGGGTTGAAACACATGCAGTCTTTCACCATTAAGTATGATGTCAGCTGTGGGATTTCGTAGATGTCCTTTATCAAGTCCATTAAGCTCCTTCCTATGCCTAACTAATTGAGTGCTTTATCATGAAAAGGTCTGGATTTTATTAAATGCTTTTTCTGCATCTGTTGAGATGATCATGTGCCTTTAATTCCGTATTTTATTGATACAGTGTATTATATCAATTGATTTTAGATGTTCAACCAACCTTGCATTCCAGGAATAAATCTCACTTCTCATATTGTGCAATCCTTTTTATATTTTGCTAAACTGGGTTTAGTAGTATTTTTTGTTGAAGATTTTGGCCTCTACATTCATAAAGGATATCTGTAGTTTTCTGGTGATGTCTCTGTCTAGTTTTAATATCACAGTCATACTTAACCTTACAGAATGACCATCACCTGTTTTTTTTTTTGAGATGGAGTCTCATTATGTCACTAGGCTGGAGTGCAGTGGCGCGATCTTGGCTCACTACAACCTCCAACTTCCTGGTTCAAGCAATTCTCCTGCCTCAGCTTCCCGAGTAGCTGGGATTACAGGCACGTGTCACCATGCCAAACTATTTTCTGTGTTTTTAGTAGAAACAGGGTTTCATTATGTTGGCCAGGATGGTCTCGATCTCTTGACCTTGTCATCCGCCCGCCTCAGCCTCCTAAAGTGCTGGGATTACAGATATGAGCCACCATGCCCGGCTGACCATCACCTATTTTTATTAATAAAACTTATTGGAACACAGGCATGCCCATCCATCTTCATGCTTCCTAGGGCCGTTTTCATGCTGCCAGTGGCAGAGCTAGGCAGTTATGAAAGAGCCTAAATAGCCTGCAAAAGCTAAAATAGTCATTATATGGTCCTTTATAGAAAAAGTTTGCTGACACCTAATCAGTATGAAAGGTTCATCTACAACACTTTTTCTTAAACTGAATGTTAGAAATACTTAACTGTACAGCTCCAGCCTAACTTCCCTTTCCTGTTGCTTACATCCCACAACTGGCCAAGGGGCAAAGCTTTGCTAGAAGGAACAAGGTCTGTAAATCCCAGAAGAGGTGGGTGAAATTCTAATCCCCTATCCTAACACTGCTACCTGAGGTAAGAGTTCCTGATTAAGATTCCCAAATATCTAAATTACTGCAGAGAATCATTAACACGCTACACTGAAGGTTAAGATTCCTTCAGAAACTCAAATGACAGAACGACAACCATGAGATGAGAGTCTTTTATCTCATCTAGAGACTTGAACTGCTATTGCTTTTTGCTTACCTTTCCTACTTCTTTCTGTGGAGCCTGGATAGTGTTTTGATCTTCCATTTTATCCTCTTCCTCATCAAACAAGCTAAGAACAGTTTTGGTTCTAGCCTTGGTTCCTTTGTCCAACGGGGATGATGAAGAAAATAAATCAGAATGCTTGACTACTTCCTGAGCAGATCTAGTCAAAAGTCCTTCCTGAAAAGGAAAATAATAGGGGGGAAAAATAAGTAACACCTGGAAATATAAATCCTATCATGGAGCATGACAAGCTCCTCATTAATTCAGTAATTGCCACATTTGTATGACTCAGGGCACAGTGAATCACATCTGCTCCCAACTCTTGATTGGCTGCTCCAAGAGACGGTCTTGTACAATCATCCATAGCCAAAGATAATTTTTCCAAGCAGTTTAAAACCATGGGTCCCTCCCTCCTACCCAGTGATAGGACAGCTATGATCCTGATGCACACTGGTTGATCATGAACTAGGAAGAACTTCTAAGTGACAAAGACAACACAAGTGCGAATCATTGGGAGTGGACCATGAATTCGCAGCATTTAACTAATACATAAGTCCCAAGGGGAAATCTAATTGGGAAAATCCGACCTTCAAATTGTAGAAGGCTTACACTGTACAGACAATTGAAGAAGAATCTCTCAAATAATTCTAAAATGCAGCATTTATTCATTCAACAAGTAGCACATTTCAGGTAAGATACCATTGATTATAAGGTATATCCTGATTTCAGAGTACTCAAACTATTAAAAAAATGCTTCTTTAAATAAATACATAATTTATAACATAGTGCCTACTGTGTGCAAGGTAATATGCCAAGTACTACAGATACAATGGTGAGCAAAACAAACCGGGCCTAGTCCGCAAGGGGCTTACACTCAGTGAGGGAGAGGGCAGTATAGCAACCAGTCAGAGTCAACTGTGGACTGGGACTGGAATAGGACAGGGGTCCACACACAGCCACTGGGAAGAGAATGTCACACAGGAATACAGGTACAAATGAAATGCTTGTATCACTGTAGCTCCAAGGAGCCTCAGCAGTAAATGCAAATGCAACGCTCTTCACACAGGCCCTGGGAGATTTTAGACCGAAGCAGCTGGACACAGCGTATAAGAAAAGTTAAGAGAAAGAAAAAAGGCATATAGAGGCTGAAGGCAACCACAAGGCTGAATGCCCAGGTGTGGTCAACAGCACTACCCACGGGCTTCCTGCAAGAGACGGCAGACAGTCCAGGACATGAAAGCTAGTGTTTTAGAAAGAGTAGACATTTCACTCTACTCTGTAATTCCTTGCCAATATCATCTAAAAGTAAAAGGATGCTAAACTAAGATCTCCTTAAAACTGACATTTAAATTCAAGTACAGCTGGGGACCAAAGGAGGACCAAGGGTAACAGGAACACTGCACAGAAGAGAACAAGTTAGAAAGCAAAGATGCCATGACATGACAGTAACCATAGAGACATGAGCAGGCACACTGCAGTGCGCACGTATCTTGGAGAACGGATGGGAGGAAAGGCCCTGCAGAGACTTCCTGCACTGTGGGGACAGACTGCTTGTCTGTGTTTTCAAATCTGTCTACAAATGGGCCATTTATTTTCTGTGGTCAAAAAACTTAAGGGGTTTTGTGTGTTTAAAACAACATAAGAGAGACAAATGCATTCAAGTATACAAGAGAAAAAAGTCCACCTTTTCTGACTCAGCCACATCAGTTCTCCCAAATTCTGACGACTCCTTGGCACTCTCAACCTTCTTATCCACAGGCTTTACTCCAAGTGGTGCCTCCTTCTCTTCTTCGTCGCTGAACAGCAAAGGTGGTGCCTCAGAGACAGTCTCTTTTTTCTACCAAAAGAAGAGTACATGACATCCACAACAATAAAAAAGTGTGTCTGACCAGCATGGCCATATACAGAACAAGCCCAAGCCATCCTCTTAGGGCTTCAGCTAAATGTGATGAAGGAAGAGAGGACAGCACAGGGAAGGTGGCACCAAAATGGAGAAGCAACAAACATCATCACCTGGGACTTGGGGATAGGGCACTTCACACCATCGCATCACCTGTATCTGTCTACTCGTGTCTGTCAACCCCCATGCCTCCCTCACTCAGATCCTTACCTCTGCTACCAGACGATTATGAGTCTCTCTCTCTCTGCCTCACTCCTCTTATATTTCAACTAGAAGACATCACCCAGAGTTGTCTTGCTAAAACAAGACACCTGCTGGATCACGCCCTCTCCCAACCCAAACCTGCACTCCTTGCATGAAGCAAATGACACTCAGCAGACACCCCATTCTATCCCTCTACTCATGTGCATCTCCTCATTCTTTACTGTTCCTTAAAGTCACTGTAAACTTTCAAACTCCCATGTCACGCTGCCCTCGATGTCTGTACAAGCAAATCCTCCTCATCCTTCAAGCAAGGCCCCCACTCAGATGTCACCCATGGTCTCTGCTCTCTTCAGTTAAGTGTCAGTTGCTTTGTTGAATAAGCATAATATTTCTCTCTCTACGTGACTCTTCCTTGACTTTCTTCCTAATTATACAACAGCTAGCGCACATCTGTTTGTCCGTTCATCTGAAAGGACTATACACTATAATTCCATGGCCTGTCCCAGCGTTTATACCAACTCAGTGTTCAATACAAGCCTGCAAGCACTTTAGCCCATTTCTCATCTCTTCCTTATCAGAGAGGCAGGGATTTGGGGACTAGGAAACTGAGGTTTGTGACTTACCTGGAATTCATGGCATCTTTGGGGCAAGTGACTTATCAACAAGTTCTTGAGAAAAAACTAAAGCTCTATTATAGCATAGTACAGATACAAATCATACCATATGACACGAGGAAGTGTGCTTTGAGGCAATGCCTAAATCAAGTTAGGAAGGCAGATTTGGGAAACTAAGGAAGGACATTGCTAACCATGATTTTAAAATGTGATGAATGAAGAAAGAAGAGAGCAAGGGAATTTTTAGTTAGGAAGAGATAAGTAAAGTGCAAAACCATTGAACTTGACATAAAAGAACACTGGAAGCTCATGAAGAATTTCAGAAGAAATAAGGCAACAGTGAAGTGATTAAAGGAAAACGCTTTTGTGGAACATCCTGGACTCACTGAAAACTACATAAAAATTCAATGCAGGCCAGGCACAGTGGCTCACGCCTGTAATCCAAGCACTTTGGGAGGCCGAGGTGGGCAGATCACGAGGTCAGGAGATTGAGGCCATCTTGGCTAACATGGTGAAATCCCATCTCTACTAAAGAAATACAAAAAATTAGCCAGGCGTGGTGCTGGGCGTCTGCAGTCCCAGCTACTCGGGAGGCTGAGGCAGGAGAATGGCGTGAACCCGGGAGGCGGAGCTTGCAGTGAGCCGAGATCTCACCAGTGCACGCCAGCCTGGGTGACAGAGCAAGACTCCGTCTCAAAAAAAAAAAAAAAAAAAAATTTCAATGCAACTAGTTGATAGGGGAGACAAAAAGAGACTTAAGTATGGCAAATCATATTCTTCCTTCATATACAACTAAGATCCTTAAACCACAGAAAATGCTACCCAAAGTACCAGTTTTCATCTTCTTGAAGACAAGCTAACTCCTCATCCTTGTCATGAAATTTACTTTCTGTTTTTCTTTTTTTTTTTTTTTGAGATGAAGTCTTGCTCTGTTGCCCAGGCTGGAGTGCACTGGCACAATCTCAGCTCACTGCAAAATCTGTCTCTCGGGTTCAAGTGATTCTCCTGCCTCAGCCTCCCTAGTAGCTGGGATTATAGGTATGCATCACCATGCCTGGCTAATTTTTGTATTTTTAGTAGAGATGGGGTTTCACCATGTTGGCCAGGCTGGTCTCAAACTCCTGACCTCAGGTGATCCACCCACCTCGGCCTCCCAAAGTGCTGGGATTACAGGCGTGAGCCACCACGCCTGGCCAAATTTACTTTCTTGATAGGTGTCAGAAAATAAGAAAAGTCTGATGGAAAAAAAAAAGCAATTGTCTAAAATGGCTGCATCTTGGCCATATGGGTAATAGAAACTGGGCCTATGAACGAAAGCTGAACCTCACCTGCAAGGCCAGAGTCTGTCAAATATGTCACNAGTCTTGCTCTGTTGCCCAGGCTGGAGTGCACTGGCACAATCTCAGCTCACTGCAAAATCTGTCTCTCGGGTTCAAGTGATTCTCCTGCCTCAGCCTCCCTAGTAGCTGGGATTATAGGTATGCATCACCATGCCTGGCTAATTTTGTATTTTAGTAGAGATGGGGTTTCACCATGTTGGCCAGGCTGGTCCCAAACTCCTGACCTCAGGTGATCCACCCACCTCGGCCTCCCAAAGTGCTGGGATTACAGGCGTGAGCCACCACGCCTGGCCAAATTTACTTTCTTGATAGGTGTCAGAAAATAAGAAAAGTCTGATGGAAAAAAAAAAGCAATTGTCTAAAATGGCTGCATCTTGGCCATATGGGTAATAGAAACTGGGCCTATGAACGAAAGCTGAACCTCACCTGCAAGGCCAGAGTCTGTCAAATATGTCACTGACATGTACCGATTACAACCTGCCTATCAGATAAAGCACAAAGGCAGCACAAAATCAACCACCCCTCTCCTGACCCTGAGACCTCTATGTACTTATTAGGGCAAAAGGCTAAACACGTTAACCACATATTTTATCTTATATACAATGTCACTGAGCACCAATCAGAACTGTTAAGAACATCACCTTTGCTTCACTGCCCCCTTCTCCCATTTTCTATGTAACAGAAACGTATAAAGGCTGTGACTCGTGTGGCATGCTCTGGGATGCGTTCTCAGTTTGTGCAGAGTCTCTTTACTGGGCTAGTAGTTCCCAAGCTTGGCTCAGAACAAAACTCACATTACATTTTTTAAGTTCTCCTGCCTGTTGTTTAACCTTTTGGTCAACATAGGCTTACAACCAAGTCACAATTAACTTACACGGAAATATCTTTTATTTACTATTGCCTAAGATGATTATCAAAAACGTGCAGGCTATTCAGCTACTTAAGCTGTGTGTCTTGACCTTTTGTTTTATTTAACAATCATAATTTCCATAGGTTGAAAGAAGTTTTATAGCTCCAGAGGCTGCAAAATTCATCAGTTTATTGCTCAGTTATCCTCCAGAGTAGGTTATTTATAATTTACAAGGAAAAACCAATCAGATCTCCTGACTCTTAACTGTACAGCCACTGGGTGTCCTCAAAGGGCGAGACCCAAGGAAAGGCTCAGGAGCCCCACAGAAGCAGCTGCAGGGAACCTGGGGCCCAGGGTGGGCAACATGCTGGTCCAGGGCTGAGAGTTTCTGGCATAAGCTGTGCAACTCCATTTAACAGGAAGGGTCTTCTTCCATATCACCTAGATATTTTTTGTTTGGAGTTTATTTCTAATTCCACAGTAATGCACAAATACCTTCTTTAAAAAGGCTTTAAAAAGGCATTGAGAGTATAAAGTCCCCATTCCATACCTTTCCCTGGGTATAATCACCGGTAACAATGTGCGGTCGATCCTTTCAAGCCAGTTTCCAGGCATTCACGTGTATTTCTTTTTTTTTTTTTTAATTTAAATGACACCATGTTATACGTGTTTATGCATCTTCTTCTTCTTTTTTTTTTTTTCTGGCCTGCAGTAGTTTTTCATCTCATAAGCTCTACCTTGGGCTTTTTCACCACTATATAGTATTCCACAGTCTAATTGTACTAAGACCTGTGTGACCATTTCTCCACTGACGGAGTACAATGGCCTCAAGGTTCATGCATTTTGTAGCACATGTGAGAATTTCCTTTCTTTTTACTGATTAGCTAATATAAACCTGTGTTAGTACTTGACACACACTCATAAAAGGAATGATTTTGCCTTAACTAGCCTAGTCTAATGTTAGCAGAATTCCATGCCACTGGGGACAAGACTCTTCTGAGATCCAGTTTCTTGTTCCTACACCTGACACTGAATGATGGCTTTGCACATGTGCTTCTTCTGTAGAATACTATTAATCAGAAGATCTCTTTCTGAAACTAGGCAAATAAGGTCTTCCATAAGACTCAGCCTCCAAGGTTAGGTATGAAGAGCTGATTCGGGCAAGTACCACTACTGATGCAGCATAAACTCAAGGACATTTCCTGGGACTAAGAGATGAAGAATACCATTGTCGCAGGAGGAACAGATGTGGGAGGAGAGCCAAACAGAGAGCCTCCGCTATCAGCATCGTCTTCAAAGAGGAGTGACACTCTCTGGGTCTTCTTTTGGCTACACAAACAAACAAAAGGTCAAATTAAGGAAAAGTATGATGAAAAAACCAAACATAACAATATTTCTTCTAGACTGCACCTACAGGAACCCACCTACCACCCAAACACCAAAGCCATTAGTTGACCTTACACAGTTGAAAGCAAACAAGAAAGACCTCTAAAATAGATGAAATCTGTCTCCAGAAAATCACCAGCCTCTGTCCCTCACGTCTCAGGTTGCCGCTCTCCTCTTACTATCCAGTGCAGGTGCACCAGCTGTTACCTCTGCAAGGCACATGATGCCTGAGCCTTCCCAAGCAGAGCATTCTCTGCCACTTCCTATAGCACAAAAAGAACCAGAGAGGACATGTCTATTTCCAGCACTGTCAGGAAGACGGTTGCCAAGAGAGATCACAGGGCCGGGATCAGCACTGGGAAATGACCCTGTGGCCTGGCTTCTATTTCTTTTTCTTAGTAGTGTTATTGAGACATAATTTACATACCATAAAATTCACCTTTTATTTATTTTTAATATTTATTTTACTTTTTAAGACAGGGTCTTACTCTATTGCTCAGGTTGGAGAGCAGTGGCATAATCATATCTCACTGCAGCCTCAAATTCCTGAACTCAAGTGATCCTCCTGCCTTAGCCTCTCAAGTAGCTACAACTACAGGCACACATCACCATACCTGGCTAATTGTTCTACTTTTTTGGAGAGGTGAGGTCGCTCTGTGTTGCCTAGGCTGGTATCAAACACCTGGCCTCAAGAGATCCTTCCATTTGGCCTCCCAATGAGTTAGGATTACAGGCATGAGCCATTGCACCTGGCTAAATTCACCCTTTAAAAGTGCATACTTCAGTGGTATTTTCAATATAGTCATTGAGTTGTGCAACTATCACTACAATCTAAGTGCACAACATTATCATGAGCCCAAAAAGAAACGCCATGCCTATGAGCAATCACTCTCCATTTCCCCAGCCCCACGGGCCTTGGCAACCACTGATCTACTTTCTGTCTCTATGGTTTATCTATTCTATACATTTCATATAAATGGAACAATACAATATGTGGTTTTCTGTGACCGGCTTCTTTCAAGTAACATAAAATTTTCTAGGTTCATTCATGTTCTAGGATGCATCACTACCTTATTCTTTTTTATTGCTGAAGAATAATCCATTGTACGGTTATATTTTTTTTATCCAGTCATCAGCTGATGGACATTTGGGTTGTTTACACTTTTGGCTGTTATGACTAAGGTTGCAATAAACACTCATGTACAAGTTTTTACATGAACAACTGATTTCATTTCTCTTATGTATATACATAGGAATGAAACTATTGTGTCATATGGTGACCTATGTTTAACATTTTGAGGCAATGCTAAATCATTTTCCAAAGTGACTATACCATTTTACATTCCCACCAGCAGTGTATGAGGGTTCCAATTCCTCCACACCCTCAAGCAAATTTCTTCTTGTGTGTATAAAGCTTCTTTTGAGATCTGATGAAGGTATGAATTATTTTCCATACATAAAACTTGACAGAAAACTTCAGGAACAATAGGAGGTAGGATATATCTGGAGCAGAGAAAGCATTCTTGAAAGCCAGGTATGGTGTGTGGCTGGAACCAGGACCCACAAACAAGATGGGACTCAGACTGCCAGATTTATGACCTTGTGTGGGGTGGGGGTAGGGAGTGCTCACGGGAGCAAGCTAACCTAATACAGTGTAGAAAATGCTCAGCTGAGGGTGTGGGGGTATGAAGGTGGAGCCACGTCCGCCCTCGACTCCCTATTTCTTCTCTTTCTCAT
>NW_016819963.1:31551-35501 GCF_001698545.2 Rhinopithecus bieti
TTTTTGAGATGAAGTCTCGTTCTGTTGCCCAGGCTGGAGTGCAGTGGTGCAATCTTGGCTCACTGCAACCTCCGCCTCCCGAGTTCAAGCAATTCTTCTACCTCAGCCTCCTGAGCAGGTGGGACTACAAGCACGTGCCACCAAGCCCGGTTAATTTTTATATTTTTTCAGTAGAGACCAGGTTTCACCATATTGGCCAGGCTGGTCTTGAACTCCTGACCTCCTGATCTGCCTGCCTCGGCCTCCCAAAGTGCTGGGATTACAGGCGTGAGCCACCGCAATGGGCCTCAAATAACAAACTTTTAAGTAATCCTGACCAAACCTGACAGACTTTAGAGTAGCCCAGAGAAAAATCACAAACAAAAGATACCAAATTATACTCAAATCCCTGACAAACAAAGAAAAATAATACTTTAAGGTTAAAAAAAAAAAATGATGGGGGAAGAAATCAGATAAGGATCCACGAAGACAAACCTTTCTGGGTACTGAGGGAAAAGATGGGGCCAGTGAAAAGCAAAGACATTCTCATTGATGTAATGACTATGTGATCTGTGATTAGCAATTACCCAAGGAACTAGTTTGTGCATCAAATTCCTCTTCTTGTTACCACAGACACAGAATGAGGGATTCTTTACGATGACTATCTCACCTGTCCTTAGCAATGGCAAACAGATCATCTTCTTCGTCTTCCTCAAAGAGACTTGTCTTTTTCACAGCCTTGGCCTCCTGGCCCTGGAGGGTCCCAGAATCCCTGGGTTCTCCTTTAGACCTGCTGTCAGATGCTGAGTGGGTCTGTGAAGCAGGAATATTCCACTGGTCCTTAAAACATAAAATATATATTAAAACTCCAGGCCAGGTGTGGTGGCTCACGCTTGTAATCAATCCCAGCACTTTGGGAGACTGAGGTGGGCGGATCACGAGGTCAGGAGATCGAGACCATCCTGGCTAACATGGTGAAACCCTGTTTCTACTAAAAATACACAAAAATTAGCCGGGCGTGGTGGCAGGCGCCTGTAGTCGTAGCTACTCGGGAGGCTGAGGCAGGAGAATGGCATGAACCCGGGAGGCAGAGTTTGCAGTGAGCCAAGATCGTGCCACTGCACTCCAGCCTGAGCAACAGAGCAGGACTCCAACTCAAAAAAAACAAAAGTCCATTGGCAATTTAGATTATAAAACATGGGAAGTAAAATAAAACTTATATTTGTTAAACTAAGTTGTATTTAAACTAAGTATTAAACTTAGTGCATCAATCTTGAAGAAAGCTCATGCTTAAGACTTTTCTTTGAACTCAAATCTAGACAGCTGGGTTCTCTGACCTCACAGAGCTTCTCATGATTTCCTCCTCCAACACCTGCCATGATGTCTCTTCTCACTGTAGTTCTGCACTGTGTTACGACAAATGACTTGTCTACTTCAGAGGATCAACATTAATTACAGAGGCTATAAGAAGGAAGCCGAATGTAAAAATACCAAGAACTCAAGAACTTCCAACTCCAGAGGAGAATGATATTTTAATTTTAAAAATCCTAAAGCTGATTACAAAAAAAAAAGTGTCATGCAACACACATGTGAAGACACAATGAAAAACTGCTAGTAATCCTTTTACCACAAGTCTGAATGTGGCCTTTAGAAAGCATTTAAGGAAATTCCACTAGGCTATGCTCACACCCCTTTAAATCAAAGAACTCCCAACCACTTGCATAAGTGCTCTGATCTCTGGAATCTACAGTCTTGCAAATCCAAGTGGAGGCCACAAGGCAGCAGCAGATTATGCAGAATTTCAGGCCCCACCCCTACTTTCTGAATCAGAACTTGCATTTCACAGGGTGCCCAGATGATTTCTTAAACACTGAAGTTTGAGAAGTGCTCCTCAACGTTTAGCAGTGACTAAACACTGGAATCCACTGGAGAGCATCACAAAACTCCAATGACGAGGCTGTACCCCAGACTGATGAATTTAGAATCTCTGGAGCTGGGATCCGCTGTCAGCACTCCTTAGGTCTTTTTTGTTTTGTTTTGTTTTCCTTTTTTGAGATGGAGTCTCGCTCTGTGGCCCAGGCTGGCATGCAGTGGTGCAATCTTGGCTCACTGCAACCTCTGCCTCCTGGGTTCGAGTGATTCTCCTGCCTCAGCCTCCCGAGTTGCTAGGACTACAGGCATGTATCACCATGCCTGGATAATTTTTGTATTTTTTATAGAGACGGAGTTTTGCCACATTGGCCAGGCTGGTCTGAAACTCCTAATCTCAGGTGATTCGCCCACCTCGGCCTCCCAGAGTGCTGGGATTACAGGCGTGAGTCACTGTGCCCAGCCTGTCAAGTCAGCATTCTTTTAAGTTCCCCATGGATCACAGTGAGCAGCGAAAGTTGAGAGTCTTTGTTCTAGGAGAAACTTGTCCAACCCATGGCCCAAGGGCCACACACAGCCCAGTATGGCTTTGAATGCGGCCCACCACAAATCTGTAAACTTTCTTAAAATATTATGGGATTTATGCATGAACTTTTAATTTTTTTACTTCATCAGCTTTGTTAGTGCATTTTCTGTGTGACCCAAGACAGTTCTTCTTCCAGTGTGGCCCAGGGAAGCCAAAAGACTGGACGCCCCTGTTCTAGAACCTTGGTTACCTTTCCTGTGCATGTCTTTTTGCTCCAAGCTTTAGCTAATGTTTTCATTTTCCCTGAACCACTTTAATACTCCAGCAGAGGCAACTACGCTGATGTTCGGCTGTTACTACAGAGGGAACAACCACTGACAATGTTTGAAAGAAAAAACTGGATAATCCATCATAAATTCATATATTTGAGTAGAAAACACAAATTATATATGCTTGGGAGTTCCTTGGTGTGGAGGTGTGAGCATAGCTGGGTGGGATTTCCTTAAATGCTTTCTAAAGGCCAAACTCAGACTTTTGTGGTAAAAGGATTACTAGCAATTTTCGTTGTGTCTTGTTCACATCTGTGTTGCATAAGCTTTTTTTTTTTTTTTTTTAGACAGTTTCGCTTGTTGCTCAGGCTGGAGTGCAATGGCGTGATCTCAGCTGACAACAACCTCCGTCTCCTGAGTTCAAGTGATTCTCCTGCCTCAGCCTCCCGAGTAGTTGGGATTACAGGCATACGCCACCATACCTCACTAATTTTTTTGTATTTTTAATAGAGACGGGGTTTTTCCATGTTGTTCAGGCTGGTCTCGAACTCCTGACCTCAGGGGATCTGCCCGCCTTGGACTCTCAAAGTGCTGAGATTATAGGCATATAAGCTTTCCATACATTTTTTTTTGCAATCTGCTTTGGAATTTTAAAATTGCTTTCAATAAGAACATGAACATATCTATGACTTATATATCTAATTCACCCCCTCCTAACTTGCCTAGAATGTTAAAATAAAGAGGAATTATCGTAACACAGGAAGATGTTTAATACTCAGGATTTTTAATATCATCATCTTTAAAGTCTTTTTCTGCACAGCTAAATCTGATTCCCTGGTACTACATCTGATTGAGTTAGTAACTAAACCATTTTCACTATTGTCTTTGGTAATATCTATCCAGATCACAAACAGAAATATTGGTAAGATTCCTTCAAAAAGGAGTTTAACTTCAGTAGGTAACTCCTACCATGTCTAGCTATAGTTCTAAATTAATGAAACACAGTAGTCATTTAACAAGATACTACTACATATGGCCATTGGGGTATACGGGACATGCTACCTCAAAATATGACACCTTGGCATCTGAGAAACAGAAAGGTCTCTTTGACCTTTCCCTGGCCCTTCTCCTCTGCAGCAGGACATAGAAGAATCCTCTAACCCTCTCTGGAGTAGGTCATAAGACCTTCATTCCATGGCGAAAACCCGGGAGGCGGAGTTTGCAGTGAGCTGAGATCTGGCCACTGCACTCCAGCCTGGGTGACAGAGTGAGACTCCTTCTCCAAAAAAAAAAAAAAAAAAAAAAAA
>NW_016819964.1:0-827 GCF_001698545.2 Rhinopithecus bieti
ATAAAATAAAATAAAATAAAATAAAATAAAATAAAATAAAATAAATTGCATAGGGATTGGAACTATCATTATTTACAGAGGAAATGGTCATGTATATAGAGACTTCAAAGAATGCAACTACAAACTGTTAGGATTATTGAGGGAATTTGGAAAGGTTTAAAATTTCAAAGTTAGCATATAAAAATTATCTGTCTTCTCTATATTATCAACAACTTAAAAATAAAATTTAAAAACTATTTTGAATGTGTTCTTGTACCATAAAATGAATATATGTGTGGTCTCTGCCCCAGTTTCCTGTGACAGAGTTTATAAAAACCTTTGTAACATCCTGAGTGACATGGGGTTGCAGGAAATTCTTCTGTTAATAATATTTGGTCTTTGTCCCCAGTTTCTACACAAGAGTGTAAGACTCTTGGAACCTCCAGAATAATAACAGTGAGTTTTCTCTGCTAATGAGACTGGTGGCAGGGGTCAAGGGGGCATCCCTAGATAGCTTCAGGTTGGGTGCCAGCCACCACAGAGATCCAGGTACAATTAGAGGATTGCAACAACAAAGAAGAAGACACTGATTTCCAAATGAAAAAGGATCTTCTTAATACATTGTACTGGATACATATACACTGGATCTCTTTATGTGGGTGCAGTGGGGATTGGAGAAAGGAAGAATCTTAATCTCTACCTAACACAAATCTTAAAAATAAATCCCAGACGAATGGTCAATGTGAATGTAAAAGCTAAACAAAGAAAGCTTTTAGATGGAAACAAGAAGAGGATCTGCAAATCTAAAGGCAGGTAAATATTTTTTAAAAAGGACTTTTTTTTTTTTT
>NW_016819965.1:0-1208 GCF_001698545.2 Rhinopithecus bieti
AGGCTGGAGTGCAGTGATGCAATCTCGGCTCCCTGCAACCTCCACCTCCCGGGTTCAAACGACTGTTGTGCCTCAGCCTCCTGAATAGCTGAGACTACAGGCGCATGCCACCACGCCCAGCTAATGTTTTTTTTTTTTTTTTTGAGGCGGAGTCTCGCTCTGTCGCCCGGACTGGAGTGCAGTGGCCGGATCTCAGCTCACTGCAAGCTCCGCCTCCCGGGTTTATGCTATTCTCCTGCCTCAGCCTCCCGAGTAGCTGGGACTACAGGCGCCCGCCACCTCGCCCGGCTAATTTTGTATTTTAGTAGAGATGGGGTTTCACCGTGTTAGCCAGGATGGTCTCGATCTCCTGACCTCGTGATCCGCCCGTCTCGGCCTCCGAAAGTGCTGGGATTACAGGCTTGAGCCACCGCGCCCGGCCAATTTTTTGTATTTTTATTAGAGATGGGGTTTCACCATGTTGACCAAGCTGGTCTCGAACTCCTGACCTCAGGTGATCTGCCTGACGAGGCCTCCCAAAGTGTTGGGATTACAGGCGTGAGCCACCTCACCAGGCCTTATATGACTTCATTTCTAGGAACTATCCAGAGAAGGGAATACATGGACACAGAAAGTAGATGAGTAGGATGAGTAGTCATCTAGGACTGGGGTGGCAGGGGAGGGGGTGAAGATGGGGGTGACTTCTAAAGGATACAGGGTTTCTTTTGAAGGTGATAAAAATATCCTGGATTGGGTAGTGGTGATGGTTGTAAGTTCATGAATGTACTGAATAAAACACACTGGACTGCATACTTTATATTTTATTTTTTGAGACAGGGTCTCTCTCTGTTACCCAGGTTGGAGTGCGGTGGTAGGATCATAGCTCACTGCAGCCTCAAACCATCCTCCAATCCCAGCCTCCTGAGTAGCTGGGACCACAGGCACGCACCATCATGCCTGGCTAGTGTTTTATTTTTTTGTAGAGATGAGGTCTTGCTATGTTGCTCAGGCTGGTCTTGAACACCTGGGCTCAAGCGATTCTCCCACCTCGACTTCCCAAAGTGCTGGGATTACAGGGTGAGCCACCACACCTGGCCTGACCTGCATACTTTAAAAGGGTGAATTATATGATACGAGAATTATATATTTTAAAATTTATTTTAAATAGTTTTGGGGTACAGTTTTTTTTTTTACATGGAGAAAGTCTTTAGTGGTGATTTCTGAGATTT
>NW_016819966.1:0-1934 GCF_001698545.2 Rhinopithecus bieti
CACACTTTTACATATTTCTCTTTATCAGTTGTTAAAAATTTTACTTACGGCATCGTCCCACAAACAATATGGTAGCTTCCTATTAACAATATAGTGGCGGGCCAGGCACAGTGGCTCACACCTATAATCCCAGCAGTTTGGGAGGCTGAGGCGGGTGGATCATTTGAGGCCAAGAGTTTGAGAACAGCCTGTTCAACATGGCAAAACCCTATCTCTACTAAAAATAAAAAAATTAGCCGGGAGTGGTGGTGGATGGCAAAACCCCATCTATACTAAAAACACAAAAATTAGCCAGGAATGGTGGTGGGCACTTGTAGTCCCAGCTACTGGAGAGCCTGCGGCAGGACAATCACTTGAACCTGGGAGGTGGAGGTTGCAGTGAGCCAAGATTGCACCACTGCACTCCAGCCTGGGTGACAGAGCGAGACTCCGCTTCAAAACAACAACAACAAAAAAACACAATACAGTGGCATCCAAATTGTCAACAGTAGAATCCTTTCTGGAGTGCAGTGGAATCCCAAACAGCAGACAACAGCAGACCTGCCCTGGCTGAGGCTGAATGGGCATCCTAGGGTCTCACCAATTCTTCTATCTTGATTCCAAAGTGTTTCTCGGAGCTTCTAAGAGCAGAATTTGAAACCACAGATTCAGTCCAACTCCCTTATGTAACAAATGAAGAAATCTAGGATAAAAGCCACCAGAGGGATAAGCCTAAAGCCTAACAGAAACAAGATCGGCCAGACCTAAGGTCTCTGTTCTGTGTCTGAGAACCCAACCCAGGATGTATGTATGTATGTATGTATGTATGTATGTATGTATGCATGCATGCAGTTATTTTTGAAACGGAGTGCTGCTCTGTCACCCAGACTGGAGTGCAATGGAGCAATCTCAGCTCACTGCTACCTCAGCCTCCTGGGTTCAAGCGATTCTCTGGCCTCAGTCTCCTGAGCAGTTGGGATTACAGGCACCTGCTACCACATCCAGCTAATTTTTATATTTTTAGTAGAGATGGGGTTTCACCATGTTGGCCAGGCTGGACTCAAGCTCCTGACCTCAGGTGATCCGCCCTCCTTGGCCTCCCAAAGTGCTGTGATTACAGGCGTGAGCCACCGTGCCCAGCCTTAACACAGGATTTAAATTATAGAGAATAGGGCCAGGTACTGTGGCTCACGCCTGTAATCTCAGCACTTTGGGAGGTGAGGCAGGCAGATCGGTTGAAGCCAGGAGTTCCAGACCATCCTGGCCAACACAATGAAACCTCGCCTCTGCTAAAATACAAAATTAGCCCCACGTGGTGGCAGGCGCCTATAATCCCAGCTACTCAGGAGGCTGAGGAATGAGAGGAGGAAGTTGCAATAAGCCGAGATTGCGCCACTGCACTCCAGCCTGGGCGACAGAGTGAGAATCTGTCTCAAAATAAATAAATAAATAAATAAATAAATGAACAAACAAACAAACAAAAATTTATAGAGGGTAGATTAATTCCAATTTGATCTGAAAACTTAATTCAGCAACTTAGCATCTGATTCATGTACTTTTCTTTCAAAGAAAAAGTAGCATGCTGGCCAGGCACGGTGGCTCATGCCTGTAGTCCCAGCACCCTGGGAGGCCGAGGCAGGCAGATCACCTGAGGTCAGGAGTATGAGAACAGCCTGGCCAACATGGTGAAACCCCATCTCTACTAAAAATACAAAAATTAAACCGGCCTGGTGGTGCGCGCCTGTAATCCCAGCTACTCAGGAGAATCGCTTGAACCCAAGAGGCAGGGGCTAAAGTGAGCTGAGATTGTGCCACTGCACTCCAGCCTGGACAACAGAGCAAGACTCTGTCTCGAAAAAAAAAAAAAAAAAAGAAAAGAAAAAAAAGTAGCATGCTGATAAACTCATAATTTCACTCAAAACTCATTTTAATGAATATTTGTCATCACTAGTTAT
>NW_016819967.1:0-228 GCF_001698545.2 Rhinopithecus bieti
AGTAAACTTCTCAATGAAAAGAACAGTGTAAATCTGTGAGATCAATTGATACATCACCAAGCAATCTCTCCAAAAGCTTCTTTTTCATTTTTATCTGAGGATATTTCCTTTTCCACCATAGGCTTCAATGCACTCTCAAATATTCCTTTGTAGATTCCACAAAGACAGTGCTAACAAACTGCTCCAAGAAAAGAAAGCTGAACCTCTGTGAGTTGAATTCACACATCA
>NW_016819968.1:0-2500 GCF_001698545.2 Rhinopithecus bieti
CTTTTAAGGTCTATAAAGAAAAGGAAATATCCCCAGATAAAACTAGAAAGAAGTTGTCCGTGAAACTGCTGTATGATGTGTTCATTGATCTCACAGAGTTAAACGATTCTTTTGATTCAGCAAGTTGGAAACCATCTTTTTTTGGAAACTGAGAAGGGACATTTGGGAGCACAGTGAAACCTATAGTGAAAAATGGAATATTCCATGGCAAAATCGAGAAAGAAGCTATCTGTGAAACCATTTTGTGATGTGTGCATTTATCTCATAGAGGGACACCATTCTTTTGATTCAGCATGTTGGAAACAGTCTTTTTGTAAAATCTACGAATGGACATTTGGGAGTTCAGTGAAGCATATAGTGTAAAAGCATATATTTCTTCAGAAAAACTAGAAGGAAACTCTGTAAAAGTGTTTTGTGATGTGAATATTCATTGCACAGAGTTAAACCTTTCTTTTGATTCAGCAGGTTGGAAACAATCTTTTTGTAGAATCTGTGAATGGACATTTGACAGCCCTTTAAGGCCTATAAGGAGAAAGGAAATATACCCAGATAAAAACTAGAAACTAGTTGTCTGTGAAACTGCTTTGCAAGTGTACCTTTATCGCACTGAGATAAGCCTTTATGTAGATTCAGGTATTTGGAAACAGTCTTTTTGTAGAATCTATTGAGGGAATATTTCAGAGCCCAGCGTAGCCTGTACTGAAAAACTGAATGTCCCCTCATAAAAACTAGAAGGAGGCTATCTGTGTAACTGGTTTCTGATATGACCATTCATCTCACAGAGTTAAACCTTTCTTTTCATTCAGCAGTTTGGGAACAGTCTCTTTGTAGAATTGGTGAACTTTTGAGGGTCCAGTGAACCACATAGTGAAAACTGAATATCCCCTGAGAAAAACTAGAAAGAAACTGTATGTGAAAACTTTTGCAATGCGTGCATTCATCGCAGAGTTAAACTTTTTTTTATTATTCAGCCTGTTGGAGTCAGTTTTTTTGTAGAATGTACGAATGGATATTTGTAAACCCTTTGAGGCCTACAAGGAAAAAGTGAATATCCCCTCATAAAAACTAGAAAGAAACTGTCCGTTATACCACTTTGTTATGTGTGCATTCATCTCACAGAGTTAAAATTTTCTTTTGATTCAGCAGTTTGGAACTGTCTTTATGTAGAAACTGAACAGGGACATTTGATAGCCCAGTGAAGACTATAGTGAAAAACCGAATATCCCCTGATAAAAACTAGAAAGAAGCAATCTGTGAAACTGCTTTGTAACGTGTGCATTTATCTCATAAAGTTAAACATTTCTCTTGATTCAGCAGGTTGGAAACAGTCTTGTTGTAGAATCTGCAAAGGAATATTTGGGAGCCCAGTGAAGCCTATAATGAAAAACCGAATATCCCCTGACAAAAACTAAAAAAGCTATCTGTGAAACTGCTTTGTAATGTGTGCATTCATGTCACAGAGTTAAACCTTTCTTTTGATTCAGCAGTTTGGAAACAGTATCTTTGTAGAATCCGTGAAAAACGTATGGGAGCCCAGTGAAGCCTATAGTGAGAAACCCAATATTTCCTGATAAAAACTAGAAGGATACTATCTCTGAATCTGGATTGTATTGTGTTTATTCATCTCAGAGAGTTAAACTTTTCTTTGATTTAGCGGTTTGGAAACAGTCTCTTGGTAGAATCAGTGAAGGAATATTTGGGAGCCCAGTGAAGCCTATAGTGAAAAACAGATTATCTGCTGAGAAAAATGAGAAAGCAGGTATCTGTGGAGCCATTTTGGGATGCGTGTATTCATCTCACAGAGTTAAACGTTTCTTTTGATTCAGCATATTGGAAACAGTTTTTCTGTAGATTCTGAAAAGGGACATTTGAAATCTCTGTGAATCCTACAGTGAAAAAGCAAGTATCACCAGGTAAAAAATGAAAGAAGCTATATGTGAAACCGCTTTGCAATGTGTGCATTAGCCTCACAGAGTTAAACCTTTCTTTTGATTCAGCGGGTTGGAAGCAGTCTTTTTGTAAAATCTGCAAAGGGAGGCCAGTTAAGCCTATAGAGAAAAAACTAATATGCCCAGATACAAACTAAAAAGAAGCTATCTGTGAAACCGCTTTGTGATGTGTGCATTAATCTCACAGAGTTAAGGCTTTCTGTTGATTCAGCAGATTGGAAACAGTCTTTCTGTAGAATCTGCGAAGGGACATTTGAAAGTCCGTTGAGGCCTATATGGAAAACTGAATATTCCCTAATAAAAACTAGAAAGAAGCTATCTTTCTAGCTGACAAATCTGAACTGATTTGTGGTGTGTGCATTTGTCTCACAGAGTTAAATTTTTCTTTTGATTCAGCAGGTTGGAAACAGTCTTTTTGTAGAAATTCAAAAGGGACATTTGAAAGTCCGGTGATGCCTATAGTGAAAAAATGATTATCTCCTGATAAAAACTAGAAGGAAGCTATCTGTGAAACTGGTTTGTTATGTGTGCATTCAACTCACAGAGTTAAA
>NW_016819969.1:0-1280 GCF_001698545.2 Rhinopithecus bieti
ATAGGCCACAAAGTGCTCCCAAATATCTCTTTCCAGATTCTATGAAAACAGTGTTTTCAAACAGCTCAGTGAAAACAACGGTGTAACTCTGTGAGATCATTTCACACATCATAAAGCAGTTTCTCAGAAATCTTCTTTCTAGTTTTTATCTGAGAATATTTAGTTTTTCAACATAATCTTCAATGCGCTCTGAAATATATCATTGCAGATTCCAAAAAAACAGTGTTCACAAGCTGCTCAATGAAAAGTACAGTGTAACACTGTGAGATGAATTCACACATCACAAAGCAGTTTCTCAGAATGCTTATTTTTGGTTTTGGTCTGAGGATATTTAGCTTTTCATTATAGGCCTCAATGCACTCCAAAATATGCCCTTAAAGTTTACCTGAAAACAATTTTACCAAACTGCTCCATGGAAAGAAATTTGTAACTATGTGAGATGACTTCACACATCACAAAGAACTTTCTCAGGGCGCTTCTTTATAGATTTATCTAAGGACATTTCCTTTTCAATATAGGCTTCAGTGCGATTGAAAATATCCCTTCTCAGATTCCCCCAAAACAGTGTTACCAAACTGCTCCATGAAAAGAATTGGGTAACTCTGTGTGACGAATTAACACGCCACAAAGCGGTTTCTCAGAAAACTTCTTTCCAGTTTTTCTGTGAGGATATTTCCGTTGTCTCAATAAACTTCAATGGGCTCAGAAATATGCCTTTTCAGATTCCAAGAAACAGTGTTAGCATACTGTTCAACGAAAAGTACAGTGTAACTCTGTGAGATGAATGTACACATCGCAAAGAGGTTTCTCAGAAAGCGTATTTTTGGTTTTTATCAGAGGATATTTCCTTTGTTACCATAGGCTTCAATACATTCAAAAATATCCTATTGCAGATTCCATGAAAGCAGTGTCATCAAACTACTCATTATAAAGAACTGTGTTATTCTGTGACATGAATTCACACATCACAAAGCAGTTTCTCAGAAAGCTTCTTTCTCATTTTTTTCTGATGATATTTCCTTTTTCACTATAGGCCTCAAAGCGATCCCAAATATCCCTTTGCAGATTCCATGAAAGCAATGTTAGGAAACTGATCCATGAAAAGGAATGTGTAACTCTGTGAGATGAATTCACACATCACAAAGAACTTTCTCAGAAAGCTTCTTTCTAGTTTTTATCTGATGATATTTCCTTTGTCAACACAGGCTTCAATGCGATCCAAGTATGACTTCTCAGATTCCCCAAAACAGTGTTACCAATGATCCATGAAAAGAATTGTG
>NW_016819970.1:0-1051 GCF_001698545.2 Rhinopithecus bieti
CAGAGGTGGGCAGATGACCTGAGGCCAGGAGTTTGAGACCAGCCTGGCCAACGTGGCAAAACCCCATCTCTACTAAAAATACAAAGTTAGCTGGGTGTGGTGGTGCATGTCTGTAATCCCAGCTACTCGGGAGGCTGAGGCAGAGAATCACTTGAACCTGGGAGGCGGAGGCTGCAGTGAGCCGAGATCGCACCATTGCACCCTCGCCTGGGTGACAAAGCGAGACTGCGTCTCAAAGACAAACAAACAGAAACCCCCCAAACCCCCTTTTTTTAGACGGAGTCTCACTCTGTTGCCCAGGCTGGAGTGCAGTGGCGCCATCTTGGCTCACTGAAACCTCTGCCTTCCGGGTTTAAGTGATTCTCCTGCCTCAGCCTCCTGAGTAGCTGGGACTACAGGTGTGCACCACCACGCCCAGCTAATTTTTGTATTTTAGTAGAGACGGGGTGCCATGTTGGCCAGGCTGGTATCGAACTCCTGACCTCAGGTGATCCACCAGCCTCAGCCCTCCAAAGTGTTGGGATTACAGGCATAAGCCACTGTGCCTGGCCTAAAAAACCTTCTATAAATAGAAAATTTCTCTCAATAACTGGTCACTGTGAGGGGCAATTTGGATTCCCTTAGCATCATCCTTCAAAGATGGCCAATAAAGATTTTTTTTGGTATTATTATGAATTCTTAGAGTTTTAACATATTCGATGTGTTTCGATTCATCAGTTCATTGCAGTTGTTATTTTTAATGATGCTAAAATTTGCTGTTGCAATCATTTTAAAGTTGGCTCCTGAATGCTTTTGACACAACCCCAATAGCCTTTGATAGCTTTCTTGCTTGGTAACTAGTAAAATAACATAAATAAGTAATTTGAAATATTTATGACATATTAACTGCAAAATTGTGATTCTAAATTACCATTTCGTTATGCTTCATATAAAGGGAAATAAAAACTACCCTTGCATCCAACCTATGGAAAATTAAGTTGACACATAAGACAGTCAAAGCTTCCTTTAATTCAATAGCCGCCCACCCCACTTTTTTTTTTTTTTTTTTTTT
>NW_016819970.1:4858-8544 GCF_001698545.2 Rhinopithecus bieti
ATGCATGTAATCCAGCTACTCAGGAGGCTGAGGCAGGAGAATCGCTTGAACTCGGGAAGCGGAGGTTGCGGTGAGCCGAGATCGTGCCATTGGACTCCAGCCTGGGCAACAGGAGCAAAACTCCGTCTCAAAAAAAAAAAAAAAAAAAGAAAAAGAAAAGAAAGTAGAGAGAATATTTGCAAACTAATGGGGCTTATATTTGTGATATGTTATGCAGACTTACTGACCAACAGTGGGTCAATGATGTCAAAAGAAAATTCACTGAAAGAGCAATATTTATGTCAGTAAACATTAGCTAATGAAATGTCAATGGAAATCAGAGGTATCATATTAAGTGAAATAGGAAAATTGCAGAAGAATATGTATAACATGACTACAGTTTTGAAGAATATGTGTATTTTGTATATTTTATGTAAATATTTTTCTTGGTCTGCAGTCCAGTGCTCTAACCCTGAGCTATACCCCCTCCTAATATTTTTCTTTATATGTAGCTATACAGTAGTAAATTACATGTACAGAAACATCTGGAGAACATGCACCTATTTTCAGTGAAAATCTTTAGGTCAGGAAGTGAGAGTCAGGCAGATGAAACAGACAGGATAAATTTAATTTATACATATACCTTTTTGGCTTGTTTGAAATTTTGTAATCAGGAACATTTATTAAGATTAAAATTTGTAGGCCGGCACAGTGGTTCACGCCTGTAATTCCAGTACTTTGGGAGGCTGAAGCAGCAGATCACGAGGTCAGGAGATCGAGACCATCCTGGCCAACATGGTGAAACCCTGTCTCAACTACAAATACAAAAATTAGCTGGGCATGGTGATGCATGCCTGTAATCCCAGCTACTCCGGAGGCTGAGGCAGGAGAATCCCTTGAACCAGGGTGTCGGAGGTTGCAGTGAGCCGAGATCGCACCACTGCACTCCAGCCTGGTGACAAAGTGAGACTCTGTCTCAAAAAAAAAAAAAGATAAAAATTTGTAAAGAGCAAAAATATGTATCCCCAACTGAAAAAAATTAGATACACATATATTATGTCTTGGAAATATGTGTACAATATGCTGGTTTCTTGGGAAAAGAGCAGAGTAAAGCAGTTGATTTGGTGATGTATCTACTTATGTGTGTGTTGCTATGTCTCAAACTTCTTCACCCCAAATAATCACACACTCACACATGCAGCTTTCCCTTCAGCTCAGGCAGGAAGTGGATGTCTAGTTTTAGGGGTTAGAGACCACAGAAAGTCCTATATTCAGAGGATTGCTGACAGTGGGTGGTACATTCCAGAAAGATCTGGCTGGTGCCAATAAGTCCAAGCCTCTCCCTCCTTTCCTCTTTCCCTTGCAAAGTCCTCTGTTCTGACTTTCGTAATTGCAACTCTGATTCTAATCACCAGGTGGCGTCTGTCTCCATTCTGTCTCTTTTTCTCCATCAAGGTTGGCTAATGTCCACACTGTAGAGCGCTCCCTGGAGAGAGCAGGTGGTTCCAGTCCTCAAATACCATACGCCTATAATGACTTCCCGAACCAGGCCACTTTACACACAGCTGCTCAGAACGGTTTCCCTGAAGTTAGCTCTAATATCGTCACACAAACACCCTCAGAGGCAATCCGCTATCCACCTAAGAGAACTATGCACTCTTTCCCAGCTGGCATGCAAGGCTCCTCATCCCATGGATCCAGACTACATTTCCAGCACTCTCTTGCAAGTGCTCTTGGCAAACTGTACCATGGCTGCTCTTTCAAGGGACTCTTGTATTTTTTGTGTGCCTCTCTCCATTAGGTTAGGGGTCAATTTGCATAGACTTTGGCCTCTGCCCACACATGGTAACGTTAAATATTTAGATCAATTATTTGAGGAGGGATTGTTATCCTCATTTTAAAGAAGTGGAAACTGAATCTCAGGGAGAGTGAGAACCAGTCTTGTCTTTGGGAAAGACACTGGGATTATAGAAGTAAGAGACCCAGTGGTAGCTTGGTAGTGATAATGAACAGTATTAATTTGCTCTATAACAAAGAGGAATGGATAAAGTGCTCACTACAATTAAGTGCCTACTATGTGTAGTATTAATTTTATTTTTTTCTAGGATTTATTTATTTATTTATTTATTTATTGAGAGGAGGTCTCACTCTGTCACGTAGGCTGGAGTACAGTGATGTGATCTTGCTTCACTGCAACCTCCACCTCTCAGGCTCAAGTGATGGATCCTCCCACCTCAGCCTCCCGAGTAGCTGGGACCACAGGTGTGCGCCACCATGCCCGGCTAATTTTTTTTTTGTATTTTTGGTAGAGATAAGGTTTCACCATGTTGCCCAGGCTGGTCTCCAGCTCCTGAGCTCAAGTGATCCACCTGCCTCGGCCTCCCAGTGTGCTGGGATTACAGGCGTGAGCCACAGCGCCCAGCCTATTTTTTCTAAGATTTAAATAATATGTGTTCAGGCTGGGTGCGGTGGCTCACGCCTGTAATCCCAACAATTTGTGAGGCAGAGGCGGGTGGATCACCTGAGGTCAGGAGTTCGAGACCAGCTTTGCCAACATGGTGAAGCCCCGTCTCTATGAAAAACACAAAAAAAATTAGCCAGGCGTGGTGGCAGGTGCCTGTAATCCCAGCTACTTGGGAGGCTGGGGCAGGAGAGTCACTTGAACCCAGGAGGTGGAAGTTGCAGTGAGCCGAGATAGCGCCATTGCATTCCAGCCTGGACAACAAGAGCAAAACTCTGTCTTAAATAAATAAATAAATAAATAAAATGTGTTTATAGTAGAACATTTAGAAAATATATTAAAACAGAGAGAGAATGGGAATGAACGCCCACAATACCACAACTAGAACAGCCCATTCCTTTCTAGGATTTGCTAACATCAAGTGGTATGTTCAAGAATGTCAAGTTATACCTATACAATAAATGAAAATAGGTCAAGAGAGGGTGAAAACGTTTCCAGTTTCCATCTTACTCTGACTCCATTACGCACAACTCCAATTTTACTGCATTGCTTCCCCTTTTAGATGATGGATTTCTAGATTTCTAGAGTTCAGGATATGGCTGTGTTACATTTGTTTGGAATGGTGCACATATATTATGAAATGACGCATACATACGGGTATCAGTTTATAAATCTCTCTTGATGGAGATAAAAATCCCTTTCTTTGTGCTAAAGGGCCAAGGTGTATGACCAACATCACTTGGTCTCCAAGGCAGTAATATATATAGAAAAACTCACAGGCTTTGGAATCACAGATGGAGTGTGGAATGCAGGCAAGGGATCTAATACTTATTTAGGAGTGTGCTATAGTCAGACAATGTGGTAAAATTTATACTAGGCTTGAGTAATGTCTAGGATGTATTTTTTATTCTCTAAGGTAACCACTACATGAATAGTAATAAAATCTATAATTAACAAGATAATGGGGAAAATTGAATTATAAAAAATCATTATGCAGTTCAAAAGAGGGCAAGAGAAAAGAGAAAAAGCAATATACAACAGGAAGAACAAATACAAAGCAAATAGTAAGATGGTAGGTTTAAGCCCCAATATATCAAATATACCATCTATAATATATATTATAGGTAAGTGCCAAACATTCCAGTTAAAACACAAAACTTGTCAGAATGGATTAAAAAATAACTATATGTTGCTTATAAGAGATCCACTTTTATTTATTTATTTATTTTTATTTTATTTTATTCTT
>NW_016819970.1:11237-15727 GCF_001698545.2 Rhinopithecus bieti
TGGTGTCATAAAATGATAATTTTTGAATTCTATCATTTTTATGTGTGTATTACTTAACATTCTCCTAATCTAGAAGGAAGCACTTTCCCTCATTAACATGGTTTCTGCTGGAAAGGCAGGTAACTGCCTAATTCTTTTCCTCTAATGAAACTGTTGCTCCACTTAGTCATTGTTTTGAGTCCAACAGATTTAGAAAATGTAAGAAATTACGTTCCAGTTCAAACTGTTGCTTTGAGTGTTAAAATGAATTGGTTTGATGGGATAGTGCTAAATTTATAATTAATTTGAGGAAGAACATAATGCAGAATAGTATGTGCAATATGATCCTTGTATTTAACCTATATATTCTCATATAGATATAAGTATATATGGGTAAAGTATATGGCATTTAGTTAAGTGTATGGTAAAGGTTGCATTTCAAGTTCAAATAGGGGAAAGGATCTCTTCAGTAGATGCTCCTGGGAATCTGGGTATCCATATGAAAAAAAAATCAGAGTCCTATCTTATGCCATTTATTAAGTTCCAAATAGATTTTTAGAACTTACAATAGTACTATAGCAGTATAGGGGAGTATTTTTCTTTTCTTTTCTCTTCTTCCTTTCTTCCTTTCTCCTTCCTTCCTTCCTTCCTTCCTTCCTTCCTTCCTTCCTTCCTTCCTTCTTTCTTCCCTTTCCCTTTCTTTCTCTTTCTTTCTTTTTCTTTCTTTCTTTCTTTCTTTCTTTCTTTCTTTCTTTCTTTCTTTCTTTCTTTCTTTCTCTCTCTCTCTCTCTCTCTTTCTTTCTTTCTTTCTTTTCTTTCTCTCTCTCTTTCTCCCTCTTTCTCTCTCTCTTTCTCTCTTTCTCTCTCTCTTTCTCTCTTTCTCCCTCTCTTTCTTTCTTTCTTTTTTGAGACAGGGTCTCATTCTGTCATCCAGGCTGGAGTGCAGTGGTGTGATCATGGCTCACTGCAGCCTCGGCCTTCCTGGGTCCAAGTGATCCTCCAGCCTCAGCCTCTCAAGTAGCTGGGACTATAGTTATGCGCCACCATGCCTGACTAATTTTCGTATTTTTTTGTAGAGACGAGGTTTCACCATGCTGCCCAGGCTAGTCTCAAACTAGTCTCAAGCGACCCACCCGCCTTGGCCTCCCAAAGTGCTGGGATTACAGGTGTGAGGCACCATACCTGTCCTTAGGAGAGTATTTTTCTTTTCTTTTCCTTTTTTTTTTTGAGACAGAGTCTTGCTGTGTCGCCCAGACTGGAGTGCAGTGGCGCCATCTTGGCTCACTGCAAGCTCCGCCTCCCAGGTTCACGCCATTCTCCTGCCTCAGCTTCCCGAGTAGCTGGGACTACAGGCGCCCACACCACGCCTGGCTAATTTTTTGTATTTTTAGTAGAGACAGGGTTTCACCCTGTTAGCCAGGATGTTCTCGAGCTGGGAGAGTATTTTTCATAGGCTTCGGCTGGGGAAGAAAAAAGCCATAAATAAAAAGACTGATGCATTTAACTACATCAAAATGGAAAAACTTCAGTATGTAGAAAGACAACATAAACAAGATTAAAAGAAGCTACAGACTGGGAGAAAATATTTGCAACATATGAAATGGAGAAACAAGTACTATCTATACTAAATACAGCCCTTTGGCAAAATCAGTAAGATAAAGATAATATCCTTTGTGCCAGGAAAATGGGCAAAGCATATGAACAGGCAATTTACAGAGCTACAAGTAACCAATAAATGTGAACAGAGGCTCCACCTTACTACTTAATAGAGAAATGTAATCTGCAACATTGTTACACCACTTATCAGTTACTCAATTGTCAAAATTTGCAAAGATAATTTTTGCAGTGTTTTTTTTTATTGCTTAAAATTAAAGAAAACCTAAGTGTCCATCAGTAGAGGAATGGCTAAATAAACTGTACTATAGCCACACTACGGAATACAATACAACAGTTAAAAGGATCAACATTTATTGACAAGAAAAGAGCCCCAAGATATATTGTAGAATGAAAATACCAAGTTGTGAAACATATGTACCATTTGATACCCTCTAACAATATTTCTATAGGTACATATATATGCATGAAACTCATAGAAAAAGGTCTGGTATGATACACACCAAACTAATAAAGTGGCTTTCTCTGGATAGGGAATTAAGGTATATTGAAGTATAATTTATGTACAATATATCACACACATCTTAAATGTTCAATTTGAAGAGTTCTAACATTTGTATAATCCCATGTTACCACCACACAAAACAAGATGTAGAATGTTTTCATCATCCCAGAAGTCCTCTGTGCCTGTTTCTAGTCAATTTTAGGTAAGAGGTGGGACTCTACTCCAGGGGTGGAGCTCAGACACCAGACCAAATTGTGGACTAGCTAAAACAGGGACTAGGCTGAAGCAGCTTTCCATAAGACATGCCCACCAGTGTGCCATGTCAATTTACCATGGCCATGGCAACACCTGGAAGTTACCACCCCTTTTCTAGAAATTTCTGAATAACCTGTCCCTTAATTTGCATATAATTAAAAGTGGGTATAGATATGGCTGCAGAACTGCTCCAGGGCTGCTACTCTGGGCACACTGCCAATGAGTTAGTCCTGTTCGGCAAGGAGCAGTACCTCTGCTGCTGCTGTACACTGCCAAATCAATAAAAGTTGCTGTCTAATGTCACCTGCTGGCCCTTGAATTCTTTCCTGGGAGAAGCTAAGAACCCTCCTGGGCTAAGCCTCAATTTTGGCGCTTGCCTGCGCAGTGTCAGATTCCCCTCTATTCCCCTGAACACCACTTTCTGATTTTTATCACCACGGATTAGTTTTGTTTGCTTTTAGGTTTCATGTAATGGAATCCTGCGATACTCTTTTATGTCTGGCTCTGTTCACTCAGCATACTGGCTTTTTTTTTTTTTTTTTTTAAATTCTGCTTTTGAGACAGAGTCTCACCCTGTCGCCCAGGCTGGAGTGCAGTGGCACGATCTGGGCTCACTGCAACTTTTACCCCCTGGGTTCAAGTGGTTCTCATGCCTCAGCCTCCCCATTAGCTGGGATTATAGGCGTGTGCCAACATGCCCGGCTAATTTTTGTAATTTTATTAATAGTAGAGAAGGAGTATCGCCACGTTGGCCAGGCTGGTCTCAAACTGCTGAGCTCAAGCAATCTACCTGCCTCAGCGTCCCAAAGTGCTGGGATTATAGGTGTGAGCCACCGTGCTGGGCCAGCATACTGTTTTTGAGATTTATGTTGTTGCATGTATCAGTACTTTAATACTTTTTATTGCTGAATACTATTCTACTGTATATAGGTACAACAATTTGTTTATCCATTCTCTTATTGTTTCTGAGTTTTAGCTATTATGAATAAAGCTGATATAAACATTCATATACAAGTCTTTGTGTAGGCATGTTTTCATTTCTCTTGGCTAAATAATACTCAGAAGTGAACTTGTTAGGTTGTATGGTAAGCAAATGTTAAACTATAAGAACCTGAGAAAGATTTCTCCAAAGTGGCTGTACCATTTTACACCCCTGATGATAACGTATTAGTATTCTGGTTTCTTCATGTTCTCACCAACATTTGGTGCTGTTAGTCTTTTGATTTCAGCCATTCTAGTGGAAGTGTGGTGGAATGTCATTGTGTTTTCTATTTGCATTTCTCTGATTACTGAAGATGTTGAGGACTAGATATCTACCTTTGTGAAGTGTCCATTCAAGTTTGTGCCCCCTTTTACAATGGATTTTTCTTTTTATTGTTGATTTGTAGGGGTTCTTTATATATTCTGGATATAAGTCCTTTGTCCGCTACATGTACTATAAGTATATTTTTCCAAGCCTGTACATTACCTATCCATTTTGTTAATAATGTCTATGGATGAACAAAACATATAAATCTTGATAAAGCCCAATTTATCAATTTTCTCTTTTATTATTAATGCTTTTATGCTCTAAGGCATCTTTGTCTTCCCCAAGGTCATGAAGCTATTCCCCATTTTTTATGCTGGAAATCTTATGGCTTTGGCTTCTACTTCTAGTATGCTAGGAATATGGAAGAGGCATTTGTCCCTCTGAAACAGGTTTTATGGAACAAGCTATCAGATTTAGAGAGAATGGAGAATAGAAATTAGTAGGTAGGGCCAGGCACGGTGGCTCATGCCTGTAATCCCAGAACTTTGGGTGGCCCAGGCAGGAGGATATCTTGAGCTCAGGAGTTCAAGACCAGCCTGTGCAGCATAGTGAAACCTCATCTCTACGAAAAATAATAATTAAAAAAATTAGCTGCTTGTGGTGGTGCGTGCCTATAGTCCCAGCTACTCAGGAGGCTGAGGTGGGAGGATCCTTGGGCCCAGGGAGATTAAGGCTGCAGTGAACTGTGATTGCACCATTGCACTCCAGCCTAGGCAACAAGCAAGATTCTGTCTAAATAAATAAATAAATAAATAAATAAATAAAAGTACTTCTAAGGGGGTGGAGCAAGATGGCCGAATAGGAACAGCTCCAGTCTCCAACTCCCAG
>NW_016819971.1:0-1419 GCF_001698545.2 Rhinopithecus bieti
ACATCTATGTTCATCAGGCATAGTGGCCTGAAGTTTTCTTTTTTTGTTGTGTCTCTGCCAGGTTTTGGTATCAGGATAATTCTGGCCTCATAAAATGAGTTAAAGAGGAGTCTGTCTTTTTCTATTGCTTGGAATAGTTTCAGAAGGAATGGTACCAGCTCCTCTTTGTACCTCTGGTAGACTTCAGCTGTGAATCCATCTGGTCCTGTGCTTTTTTTGGTTGATAGGCTATTAATTGCTGCCTCAATTTCAGAACTTGTTGTTGGTCTATTCAGGGATTCAACTTCTTCCTGGTTTAGTCTTGGGATAGTGTATGTGTCCAGGAATTTATCCATGTCTTCTAGATTTTCTAGTTTATTTGCATATAGGTGTTTATAGTATTCTCTGATGGTAGTTTATATTTCTGTGGGATCTGTGGTGATATCCTCTTTATCATTTTTTATTGTGTCTATTTGATGCTTCTCTCTTTTCTTATTAATCTAGTTAGCAGTCTATCTGTTTTGTTAATTTTTTTCAAAAACCCAGCTCCTGGATTCATTGATTTTTTGAAGGGTTTTTCGTGTCTCTAACTCCTTCAGTTCTGCTCTGATCTTAGTTATTTCTTGCCTTCTGCTAGCTTTTGAATTTGTTTGCTCCTCTTTCTCTACTTCTTTTAATTGTGGTGTTAGGGTGTTTATTTGAGATTTTTCCAGCTTTCGCATGTGGACATTTAGTGCTATAAATTTCCCCGTTAACACTGTTTTAGTTGTGTCCCAGAGATCCTGGTACATTGTCTCTTTGTTCTCATTGGTCTCAAAGAACTTCTTGATTTCTGCCTTAATTTCATTATTTACCCAAGAGTCATTCAGGAGCAGGTTGTTCAGTTTCCATCTAGTTGTGTGGTTTTGAGTGAGTTTCTTAATCCTGAGCTCTAATTTGATTGCACTGTGGTCTGAGAGACTGTTTGTTATGATTTCCTTTCTTTTACATGTACTGAGGAGTGCTTTACTTCCAATTATGTGGTTTATTTTAAAATAAGTGCCATGTGGGACTGAGAAAAATGCATATCTGGCTGATTTGGGGTCGAGAGTTCTGTAGATGTCTATTAGGTCCACTTCATCCAGAGTTGAGTTCAAGTCCTGAATATCCTTGTTAATTTTCTGTCTCACTGATCTGTCTAATATTGACAGTGGGATGTTAAAATCTCCTAGTATTATTGTGTAGGAGTCTAAGTCTCTTTGTAGGTCTCTAAGAATTTGTTTTATGACTCTGGGTGCTCCTGTATTGGGTGCACATATATTTAGGATAGTTAGCTCTTCTTGTGTTGATCCATTTACCCATTTACCATTATGTAATGCACTTCTTTGTCTTTTTTTATCTTTGTTGGTTTAAAGTCTGTTTTATGAGAGACTAGGATTACAACCCCTGCTTTTTTTTTTT
>NW_016819971.1:1509-12137 GCF_001698545.2 Rhinopithecus bieti
TTCTTTTTTTTTTTTTTTCTTTGCTTTTCATTTGCTTGGTAAATAGTCCTCCATCCCTTTATTTTGAACCTATGTGTGTCTTTTCACATGAGATGGGTCTCCTGAATACAGCACACCAATGGGTCTTGACTTTTTATCCAATTTGCCAGTCTGTCTTTTAATTGGGGCATTTAGCTCATTTACATTTAAAGTTAATATTGTTATGTGTGAATTTGATCCCGTCATCATGATGCTAGCTGGTTATTTTGCACATCAGTTGGTGTAGTTTCTTCATAGTGTCATTGGTCTTTATATTTTGGTGTGTTTTTGCAGTGGCTGGTATCAGGTTTTCCTTTCCATATTTAGTGCTTCCTTCAGGAGCTCTTACAAGGCAGGCCTGGTGGTGACAAAATCCCTCAGCATTTGCTTGTCTCTAAAGGATTTTATTTCTCCTTCTCTTATGATGTTTAGTTTGGCTGGATATAAAATTCTGTTGGCCCCCATGGTCTTATGGCTTGGAGGGTTTCTGCAGAAAGATCTGCTATTAGTCTGATGGGCTTCCCTTTGTAGGTGACCTGACTTTTCCCTTTGGCTGCCCTTAACACTTTTTCTTTCATTTCAACCTTGATGAATCTGACAATTATGTGTCTTGGGGTTGGTCTTCTCATGGAGTATCTTAGTGGTATTCTCTGTATTTTCTGAATTTGAATGTTGGCCTTTCTTGCTAGGTTGAGGATGTTCTCCTAGATAATATCCTGAAGAGTGTTTTCCAACTTGGTTCCATTCTCCCCATCGCTTTCAGGTACACCAATCAATTGTAGGTTTGGTCTTTTCACATAGTCCCATATTTCTTGTAGGCTTTGTTCACTCCTTTTCATTCTTTTTCCTCTAATCTTGTCTTGCATGCCTTATTTCAGCAAGGTGGTCTTCAATCTCTGATATCCTTTCTTTCACTTGATCGATTTAGCTATTGATACTTATGAATGCTTCACAAAGTTCTCATGCTGTGTTTTTCAGCTCCATCAGCTCATTTATGTTCCTCTCTGAACTGGTTATTCTAGCTAGCAGTTCCTGTAATCTGTTATCTAGGTTCTTAGCTTCCTTGCATTGGCTTAGAACATGCTCCTTTAGCTTAGAGGAGTTTATTACCCACCTTCTGAAACCTAATTCTGTCAATTCATCAGTCCCATTCTTGGTCCAGTTTTGCACCCTAGCTGGAGAGGTATTGCGATCATTTGGAGGAGAAGAGGCATTCTGGCTTTTGGAATTTTCAGTGTTTTTCCTCAACTTTGTGGATTTTTCTACCTTTGATCTTTGAGGCTGATAACCTTTGGATAGGGTTTTTGTGTGGGGGTCTTTTTTGTTGATGTTTTTGTTGTTGCTTTCTGTTTGTTAGTTTTTCTTCTAATAGTCAGGGCCCCCTTCTGCCCATCTGCTGCAGTTTGCTGGAGGTCCACTCCAGACCCTATTCACCTGGGTATCACTAGTGGAGGCTGCAGAACAGCAAAGATTGCTGCCTGCTCCTTTCTCTGGAAGCTTTGTCCCAGAAGGCAGTAGCCTGGTGCCAGCCAGAGCTCTCCTGTAAGGGGGGTCTGTCGACCTCTGTTTGGAGGTCTCTCCCAGTCAGGAGGCATGGGGTTTAGGGGCCCACTTGAGCAGGTAGTTGGTCCCTTTTCTGAACTGGTGTGCTGTGCTAGGAGAATCACCCTTGTCAGGATCAGCTGCTCTCTTCAGTGCCAACAGGCAGGAAAGATTAAGTCTGCTGAACCTGCGCCCACAGCCACCCCTCCCCTCAGGTGCTCTGTCCCAGGGAGATGAGAGTTTTATCTGTAAGTCCCTGACTGGGCCTGCTGCATTTCCTTCAGAGATGCCCTGCCCAGTGAAGGGGAATCTAGAGAAGCAGTCTGGCCACAGCCACTTTGCTGCATTGTGGTGGAATCCACCCAGTCCAAACCTCCCAGTCTCCTTAGCACTGTCAGGGAAAAACTGCCTACTAAAGCCTCAGTAATGGTGGTTGCCTCTCTCCCCACCAAGCTCTATCATCCCAGGTCAACTTCAGACTGCTGTGCTGGCAGTAAGGATTTCAAGCCAGTGGTTCCTAGCTTGCTGAGTTCTGTAGGTGTAGGAGCCACTGAGTAAGACCACTTGGTTCCCTGGCTTCAGCCACCTTTCCAGGAGAGTGGACAGTTCTCCTGTCTCACTGGGGTTCCAGGTGCCGCAGGAGTACGAAAAAAGCCCCTGCAGCTAGCTTGGTGCCTGCCCAAACAGCTGCCCAGTTTTGTGCTTGAAACCCAGGGCCCTGGTGGTGTAGGCTCAAGAGGGAATCTCCTGATCTGCAGATTGCAAAAATCCGTGGAAAAAGCATAGTACCCAGGGTGGGTAGCACAGTCCATCAACACTTCCCTTGGCTGGGGAGGGCGGTCCCACAGCTCCTTGTGCTTCCTGGGTGAAGTGACGACCCACCCTGCTTCTGTTTGCTCTCTGTCAGTTGCACCCACTGCCTAACCAGTCCCAATGAGAAGAACTGGGTACCTTAGTTGGAAATGCAAAAATCACCTGCCTTCTGTGTTGGGTTTAATGGGAGCTGCGGACCAGAGCTGTTTCTATTCGGCCATCTTGGCTCCTCCCCGTTTTAAGGTTTTCGTATGAAAATAAATATGTATGCAGGTATGTATTTGTATCATTGACCAACATTTCATTAATATTCACTAATGCAGAATAATAGTTTTCAAACCAAGCAAGTTCCAATTTGAATATTAAAGGTCAATTATTTTTTCTTATAGATCAGGAGTCAGTGTGGTCTCAGAGGAAGAATAACACGCATATCAGCTACTTAAATTGAAACTGTTGAGGCACTAAGTCCATTGGGAACTTGGGGGTGTGACAGTGCAGGCCTATTGGCATCCTGTGCCATAGGCTTTAGACTCTAGTTTCCACTGTGTTCTATGCTTGGCCTCTTTGGTATGTTTCTAATTTTCATAATGGTTTCA
Source organism: Rhinopithecus bieti (assembly GCF_001698545.2). Lineage (NCBI taxonomy): Eukaryota > Metazoa > Chordata > Mammalia > Primates > Cercopithecidae > Rhinopithecus > Rhinopithecus bieti. The sequence goes on from NW_016819971.1 coordinate 4,479, forward strand.
GCTTTGATTACTTTTTAATCAAAGGACCATAATATTTCATTGATCATCTTTGAAGACATTGAGAGAGTCACAAAGGGGAAGTTTACTTTAACAGTGAGGCACTGATGTTTCTCGGCTTACTTTCATGGAATCTACATTGAGTAAGCAGAACAAGGATACATAAAAGACAAGAGTTTGACTTTGTGACCTAAAAATTGAGTTTTAAGATTGAGATAACGGGAGAAGTATGTTTAAAATAAAAATAAATCCTGAGTCTTTAAACATTTACTCTGCGTCTGTTTGCTGGAGTCATTTAACAATGGTTTTATCTGCAGGAAATACTTTCTCTCTCACAGTAGTGGCATGCTAGCATATTTATATAGAATATTTTTATTGATAAATAATATGTAGCACACAAGTTACAAATACTGATAAAATATGCAGTACTCTTTATTATAAATTCCATATGGCTAATTGATTCTCCCAGAATACTTTAATAAATTTTTCCTAAGCTCTTGTATCCATAGCTAATGTCTGGCTTCAATTTAACCATAATTTGACAAATATAACTGCATCCCAGCCTACTAACTCTTTTCTCAATAACTTTATTGTCATTAAACCTGATATATGATTATAGATAAACTATATTTCACCTTTGTACACATTACATTCATTTTGTATGACAAAAACTGAAACATGTTTCTACTTCAGCATTATGTAAGGCAAAAATTTACTTGTTTATCCATGATAGATGTGACTTTTTTGCTGAGCTAAATAACAGTTTTCAAATCCTGGAATAATATTTTCTTAATTTTTTGTGCATAAATGTAATGACTACAGACACAACACATTTTTATTTCACCTGAATTATTAATATTTTCACAATCTCTTTTTTTAAGTCTAGGCATTGAATCAAGTCCTGATTTATAGTGTTTTCCAATTCACATGGCATAAATATTCCTGCTATGGCTGATTTTAAACTACCAATGTGATGTTACTGAACATAGGCTTCAGAAGAGATATATACAGCATTTCATCACACAGATACAACAGAAGTAAATAACATCAAGGTCATATGTAATTAGAAAGCATACTGAAATAAATAGTAATGAGTTTGAAGTATTCATTCCCTTTGTTATTAATATAATTGATTTAATTATGAGCTTATAAAATTTAATTTTTAATAATGACCATGTTTAACAACCATGAAATTCCCGAAAATTTAACTGTCAGCTCTCATGAGCCAGTATAAGCTGGCGCAAATTTCTTACAGTCATATAAACTCCATATTCAGGAAGTCAGAATTCTAAGTGAGTAACCTAACACGTGTGTCATAATAAAATCTCACAAATATACACCAAAGGAGACAGAAGAGTATAATTTACTTCTATGCATCCACTACTCAGCTTTGACAACCATCAATATTTTGACAAACTTATGTCATCTATCCCCTCTCTCCTTTCTCTTTTCTGAAATATTGTAAAGCAAATATTTTAAAGCAAAGATAATCTCCTGCATCACACTACAGCATGGAGTTGCCAGAGTACTTGACCCATCTACTGAGGGCGGGACAGCTGTTTGAGGGTTTAATAGCTACAAGTGCAGGTACTGGCTATTGAGATGGATGGGGATGCATCTCCATTATGGCCAAGGAGAACAGTAAGAGAAGATGGAAGTCTACACAAGTGACTGGCCCCAAGTGCAAGATGAAGTACTAGGATGTTTCAGTGGTGGGGAGGGGATCAGAATTAAGGCATCTTGGGGAGGTGCTCCTTGGGAAATCTGACAGGCAGGTTTCAGTGCTTACTAGGACTCAGTTCCCATTTTGAGAATAATTTTGGTCCCTTGGAGGGAATATTGGCCACCATAAGGCAAAGGCCAGTCTCAGGAGAGAGCTGGAGGTACTGGAAGCTTTAGAAGAACAGGAACCGTGTCTTTAAAATTTTAGAACTACAGGTTTCCATTTATGTGCCTCCAATCAAAATCAAAACTGGGCTTCCAAATTAGAAACAAAGCTCAACCTGTGAGTAGACATCAAATGATGGTGGCTACAGAGAAAGGAGGCAGATTGGACCTTGCATATGACAGACCACTCCCAAGAGATGTAGAGCTGCAAAAACCAATACAAGCCCTAAAGCAGCTATTCTCAGACTTGAGCGTTCAGAATAATCACATGAGGAGCACCCTAGTGCAGATTCTTGAGCTACACCTCAGGGACTCTGGTTTTGTAGGTTTGAAGGGGCCCTGGAGTCTTTGCCTTGAGTTATTGACCCTGGTCATTCTGGAGAACAGGGTGCCAGGACCATTCATAGAGAAAATTTGCTCTAAGTTTCAACAGAGGATAGAGCCTTCCTTCCTTTTGATCACCCCCATCTTATTATATAATTGATTTCTATTCTTTCTATAACGTGACTAAAAAGTGTTAACTTAAACTTGACATGACGGGAGAAAATGAATATAATATACTTTGTAAGTGAAAAAGCTGAAAGAAAACTACATTTTACTGAGTACATACATATTTCATCCTAGGCAATGTGCATAGTACTTTACAGAAATTCGTTTCCAAGCTAAGAGTTTCTTATTGTGGGGGCAGTATGGGTACAGTGACAGAAGCCTGCATTTGTTGAGTGCTTCTTCTGTGTCAGGACATAGCCGGCGTTAATTCAATTTCTCCAACAACTCATTGAGTAGGCACTATGATTATGATTATGCCATTTTACAAATAAGAAAACCTTTTATTGGAGGTTTTCTTATTGACCTTTATTGGAGGTCTTACAGCAAGTGAGTGGTAGAGCTGGGATTAAGTCTAGGCATTTGGCTCCAGAGATCACATCTGACCACCAGATGACTTGGCCAAGCACCTTGGTTGGTGGTCAGATGTCCTCAGTTTCTGGTTGCCATCTCCCCTCTCCCAGAGCTAGCTAGTTTGATCAGTAACAACATCTCTCCACAGAGTGGCTCCGACATGTTCTTGTACAGACTAATCCTTTTATTGTGGTAAAATATACATCACATAAAATTTACCAACTGTAAGTATTTATAAGCATACAGTTCAGTGGCATTAAGCACTTCACACTGTTATACAACCATCACCACCATCCATCTTCAGAGCTTTTTCATCTTCTCAAACTGAAACTCTGTACCCGCCATTACAACTAATTTTGACTCCTGGCTGTGATGGATCACTCTCTAGTTGCTTTCAACCCTATCTCTGCAGCTTAGATACAGTGGGAGTCCCCTTCCAGTCCTACATTCTTCCTCATTTGGGGGAAATGTGCAGCTTGCTCAAATAATGTTCCCCTTTCATGCTTCTCTTGCTTTTCATGGTCACAATGCTGCTTTCTCCCTCCCTAATTCACCTTCACAATTGTATATCTTGAAACCCACATCTCACAGGTCCTAGAAAATGCAAACTGCGTGAGAAATCCAGCCTCCCCCTTCTGGCTCTGCTCCCTGCTTCCCCTTCTGAAGAGCCCCCGGCCCTCTTGGCCTCCCCTACAATACACTGTCCTCTTTGTATTCAGCCTTGTCTTATACTGAAGAGACATCTCTTTTTTCTTCTCCCAGGGCCCCAGCGGCTACCTCTCTGGCCTCCTGCATTCTTAGTCCACTTGTTGTACATATTCCTACGCTAAGTTGTGATTTGTGTTTGTGTCATTTGAATGAGTCCTTGGAGGCTGTCTTTGAACTGTCTGCACTCCCCTCCCCGCTTCTGCTCCAGCTCTTTCGCTGGGGCGACCTCCCACCTCCAGTATTCTGATTCTATCCAGGCTGGGTCGGCTGAGCTCATTCTCTTGGCTCTTTTCCGTTCACTGGACCTTGGACACCCTCCTCCCAACCTCTGCCACCCCCTCCACCCAATCCTTTCCTCCTCAGTGGATTCTTGCAAAGTGCTCTCTTCTTGACCAGGGAAGGCTTCTGCCTTCTTGCCCACTGTCTTCAGCCCAGCCCAGCTCACTTCCAAACACCTCTCTGTCCTCCCTAGCCCATTTTCTTATTGAGTTTTTTTTTTCTATCCCACTGAAGCTTAAAATTCAGCCTCTTTGTTTGCCTTCCCTTGGTTCCGCCCTCCTTTCTCCTTCTCTTACAGACTAAGAGATACCTGGGCCGCTCCTTCTTCCTTTTCTCCTTTCCCTCTGCTCCTACCTCTCTCCCAAGACAAAGTAAATACACAATGTCCTTTGCCAGCAGCACTGCAGAGCCACCAAAACCCCTTGTCCTGCCAGTGATTTCTTGTGCTACACCCATGTCCTATCTTTGGCCCTCCCTAATGCCTACACTGGAAACAATATCCAAACCAAAATCAGAACAATGACAGCTTTTTTCTGACTTGGGCTTTGTCATGAAACATCCCCTAAAGAAAGCGATAGAGACTACATCTCACTGAGTTCTGCTCATAATGTGTTCCATGTGTATGTCCCAGGAAATGTACTCCAAAGAAGCAGTGCTCCTTTCCCAGATTCAACTCTTGCCTGACCCAAGCTGGAGAGCCCTGCTTGTCCTTCAGCTCTTTGGATCATGCTTATACACTTAGGCCAGCTCCCAGAGATGTCTGGTTTTTGTCCTATGACTGCGAATACATCTGCAATGGCTCTCCTGATCAGGTCAGTGTTTCATTCCTGCAGAGAATGAACAGATTCCCTGGCCATGGCCTGCCAAATGGAATCATCCTGCCCCCGCCCTGGCCCCTTTTCTTCTGATACGGTCTCCACCACAAATCAAATTTATCTGCTCAATCTGAAGCTCCCATCAAACCTCTTACTTGCCAGGATGTGAATTACTGTTAATCGGTCTCGTGAGTCAGTTGCAATCAAATTAATAAGCAGGATCCCCACCGGATTTTCTCTGATTGAGTAACTGCTCTCATCCTCCGAATGAATCTTCCCATGCAGGGGTCTCCAGCTTGTTTCATTCATCCTGAGGATACTGGAAAGTTACTTCTCACTTCTGCTTGTCCTTTCCTCCTCTCAATTAACCTGACTTAAAACACTGCAGGCACAGAAATATTACACTGCTTTTCTTTCTCACTTCATCCTTGTAATTCTCCACATTTACCTCCCTCCCTCCTTTCCATCTAACCCGGTTCTTGAGTTTCTCCTTGGCATCCCTGTTCTAAAGGGTTCTCACGTGCAGCTGGCTCCAAAGCAGGTAGATGTTGTACTCGAGTTACCCTCCCATCTGTTATTTATGCCTACCCTGGTCTCTCTCTGTCCTCATCTGGGTCTGGCAGCCTAAACTGCTACTTCTTCAGAGATATCACACACCTTGTAAAGGTGGCCATATTGTCTCCTTCCCAGTATTCACCATTTACTCACAAGTGATACTTGTTCTAACCTTTTCATGCCCTTTTGGGTAAACAAGACAGGATCAGGTAGCATCTCAATTTTGCATCTGGGAAAGGTGAAGCCCAGAGAGATTTCATGATTGACCCAAAGTCCCATGGTGAGTTGCTGTTAGGGGCGAGACTATGACTCAAGCATCCTGGTTCTTAGGTGGGTATTCTGTCTAGCAGATGCTGCCACAATCCATTATCCAAATAATATCTGACTTAGACCAACCATCTATGAATAATCCTCATTTCCCAGACCATGTCTGCCACTGAGAAATTGAGGACCTGGTTACATTTAAGCAGCACACAACATGGCACATGTATGCATATGTAAAAAACTTGCACGTTGTGCACATGTACCCTAGAACATAAAGCATAATAAAAAAAAAAAGAAAGAAAGAAAGAAAAAAAAGAGTCTCTAAATGACTTAAGCTCCCACCCAGAGTTTCTGAGCTTTTAATAACAGACCTACTGAGGATAATTGTGTATTAACTAAGCACCCTATCCATGTTCTCTTCTCCTTTGACAGCTCAGTTCTATGAGCAGAAGAGGAGCCTTAGGCACGACCATCCCCCAACTCTTCACTCTTACCATTCTTTCCACTTCTTACCCCTCCAACCACTTTGTTGGTTTCTCACAGTTCCTTTTTCAAAGATTATTTATCTTCTGCTCGAAATGTCTTCCATTCTTCTCTCTCATTCTCATCCCTCATGGCCCCAGCCCTGTCATTAATTCACTGTATAACACTGAGACAATCATTCCTTCTCCCTGTCCCTGATCTGCATATCAGATGCCTGGTTAATAAAATAATGTCATCTATTTTATCTTGATGGGTGCAAATACTATAATGGAGGATTGATGAACAATAAACCAAGAAGGACTTAGAGAGAGGAACCCAAATTTTAGCAAATAACACACAATGAGACCTGATTTAATGGAGTGATATACTTGGTTTCTGGAGAGAAAGATTTAACATCACCAAGATGTAGATATTTTGCAAATTAATATAAAATGTGACTTCAGTCAAAGTATCAGTGGTGATTTATTTCAGACTTTACAAATTGATTCTAAATTTCTTCTTAATGTAATTATAAGTAAGATATATTTGAAAAAGAAGAATAATAAGAGAGGACATATGTACTAAAGTCTCATTAATGAAAACAATGTGGAACCAGCACAGAAAGAGTTTAGTCAATCAGTGGAACAGAATAAGCATTTTAGAAACAAACACATATGTCTGTCTATGAATGTACTACTTAATAAGGTTGCTATTTCAATTCAGTGGGAAAAGTAAGTATTATTCAACAAATAAAATGCAGGGACTATTAACTATCTATATGGAAGAAAACATATGCAGAGACCTGCTTCACTCATTTTGCAAAAATAAATAAATAAATCAGGTGTCTTAAAGATCTAAATGTGAGGGGGCGGAGCAAGATGGCCGAATAGGAACAGCTCCAGTCTCCAGCTCCCAGTGCAAGTGACACAGAAGACGGGTGATTTCTGCATTTTCAACTGAGGTACCGGGTTCATCTCACTAGGGAGTGCCGGACAATGGGTGCTGGTCAGTTGCTGCAGCCCGACCAGCAAGAGCTGAAGCAGGGCAAGGCATCGCCTCACCTGGGAAGCATGAGGGAGAAGGGAATCCCATTTCCTAGCCAGGGGAACTGAGACACACAACACCTGGAAAATCGGGTAACTCCCACCCCAATACCGCGCTTTACCAAGGGTCTTAGCAAATGGCACACCAGGAGATTATATCCCACACCTGGCTGGGAGGGTCCCACGCCCGCGGAGCCTCCCTCATTGCTAACACAGCAGTCTGCGTTTTAACAGCAAGGCAGCAGTGAGGCTGGGAGAGGGGTGCCCGCCATTGCTGATGCTTAAGTGGGTAAACAAAGCCGCTGGGAAGCCCACAGCAGCTCAAGGAGGCCTGCCTGTCTCTGTAGACTCCATCTCTGGGGACAGGTCACAGCTAAACAAAAACAAAAGCAGCAGAAACCTCTGCAGATGCAAATGACCCTGTCTGACAGCTTTGAAGAGAGCAATGGATCTCCCAACACGGAGGTTGAGATCTGAGAAGGGACAGACTGCCTGCTCAAGTGGGTCCCTGACCCCTGAGTAGCCTAACTGGGAGACATCCCCCACTAGGGGCAGACCGACTCCCCACACCTCACACGGTGGGGTACACCCCTGAGACACAGTTTCCAAAGCAAGAATCAGAGAGGTACACACGCTGTTCAGCAATATTCTATCTTCTGCAGCCTCTGCTGCTGATACCCAGGCAAACAGGGTCTGGAGTGGACCTCAAGCAATCTCCAACAGACCTACAGCTGAGGGTCCTGACTGTG
>NW_016819971.1:16159-18340 GCF_001698545.2 Rhinopithecus bieti
GCACTATTCACAATAGCAAAGACTTGGAATCAACCCAAATGTCCATCTGTGACAGACTGGATTAAGAAAATGTGACACATATACACCATGGAATACTATGCAGGCATAAAAAAGGATGAGTTCGTGTCCTTTGTAGGGACATGGATGCAGCTGGAAACCATTATTCTCAGCAAACTATCACAAGAACAGAAAACAAAACACCGCATGTTCTCACTCATAGGTGGGAACTGAACAATGAGATCACTTGGACTCGGGAAGGGGAACATCACACACCGGAGTCTATTATGGAGAGAGGGGAGTGGGGAGGGATTGCATTGGGAGTTATACCTGATGTAAATGACTGATTGATAGGTGCTGACGAGTTGATGGGTGCAGCACACCAACATGGCACAAGTATACATATGTAACAAACTTGCACGTTATGCACATGTACCCTAGAACTTAAAGTATAATAATAAGAAAAAGAAACCAAAAAAAAAGTTGAATTAATCTATACCCAGAAAACAAAAAAAAAGATCTAAATGTAAAAACTTTGGAGTTTTAGTAGAAGATACAAAAGAATTATTACCCTGAGATAAAATGCCTGAACTCAGAAACCATAAAGTGAAATATTGACAATATGACTACATAAAAGATTTAAAGCTATATGGTAACCATCTGACACTAATTAAGGGATTAATTACTAGAATACATAAGGAGCTTAAACCACTCATTAAGGAAAAAATAATCTGATTAAAAATGGGCAAAAGATCTGAATAGACATTTCTCAAAAGAAGACATACAAATGGCCAACAGGCATGTGAAAAGATGCTCAAGATCACTAATGGTCAGGAAAATGCAAATCAAAACCACAATGAGATATCATGTCACCCCAGTTAAAATGGCTTTTATCCAAGAGACGGTTAGAATGGCTATTAACAAAAAGACAAAAAATGCTGGCGAGGATGTGGAGAAAGAGGAACCCTCATATACTGCCGATGGGAAAGTAAATCAGTAAAATCCCTATGGAGAACAGCATGGAGGTTCCTCAAAGGACTAAAAATACCACTGCTGTATGATCCATTAATCTCACTGCTGGGTATATATCCAAAAGAAAGGAAATCAGTAGATCAAGATATCTACATCCCATGTTTATTGCAGCACTTTCATAATAGCCAAGATATGGAATCAACCTAAGTATCCATCAACAGGTGAATGAATAAATAAAATGTGAGACATATTTACAATGGAATATTATTCAGCCATAAAAATGAATGAAATTCTGTCATTTGCAGGAACACGGATGGAACTGGAGGACATTATGCTAAGTGAAACAAGACAGTCACAGAAAGACAAACTTTGCATGTTTTCACTCATACTTGGGAGCTAAAAAACATAAAATGAATTGAACTCATGGAGATGGAGAGTGGAATAACGATTGTCAGAGGTTGCAAAGGGTGTGGGGAGGAGGAAATAAGTGGGGATGGTTAGTGGGTATAAAAATCCAGTTAGATAGAAGGAATAACATCCAGTACTTGGTAGTGCAATAGGATGACAATGGTTAAAAATAATATATTGTATATTTTACAGTAACTAAAAGAGTGGAATTGGAATGCTCCTAAAACAAAGAAATGACAAATGCTTGAGGTGATGGATACCCCAATTATCCTGATTAGATCATTATACATTGTAAGTTTGTATCAAAACATCACACATACCGCATAAATATATACAGCTACTACGTATCCATAATAAAAAATTGTTTTAAATGTTAGATTTTTAAAAATGAAACTATATGGCAAACTACATATAAACAAAGTTAAAGGACAAGGAAAGAACTGGGAAAAATATCTGCAACATGTCTAACAAAGGATTAATAATTTTTCTATACAAAAGTTTCTACAACTAACCCAGTCAAAAAATGGATGAAGAATACTACACCATTCAGATTCTTTAAAACATAATAAAAATAGGCGAAAATACGAAAATATGTTCACTTCCACTAGAAAATAACATAAAAGTTAAAATAATGCACCACTTTCCCAGATTAAGGAGAATTTAAAATATGGATAATATCAGGTATTAGTAGGTATGAAAGGGAATGGATATTCATGGACTGTTAAACAGAATATATACATATGTCCACACACACAGACACACAGTTACGTGTATATATATATATATATATATATATATATATAT
>NW_016819971.1:18562-28591 GCF_001698545.2 Rhinopithecus bieti
TATGCCCCATGACAATGAACTTTCATTTCCAGGAACCCATAATTCATTTTATAAAAGTATTATCACAAATATTTATAAAGGTATATGTATGATATATATGAGGATGTTTGTTTGAACCTTTGTTTTCTCCTGTGATTCGAGTGGCCCAGAGATGGGCACAGCCTGCCTCCCAGGATGACAAGGGCTACTCTACTCCTTCATTATGGCTGCTGGGAGCAGTGGAGCTCCAGACAGTCAAAGCTTGAGGGGACTCAGTTTTGTTTTTAATGGTAGAAAAGGGGAGGTGGACAACCTAAGTGTCTATCAATTTACTATACTATACCCACACAGTGGAATACTAGGCAGCCATTAAAAAGCCAGGGATAGATTTATATATCCTGTAAAGACACCCAGATAGCTTGTTAAGTGAAAGAATAAATTACAATCTCATATGTCTAACATTGCAACTTTATTTTTTAAAAATAACATATTTATGTCTATTTATATATAATCATGGATTTATAAGCATAGAACAATGTCAAGAGATCTATGCACCAAAATGCTTCAGGAGTAACCCCTACCCCTCTGGGGGTGATTGGAGAAACTAAAAGGGGTACTTTCATTTTTTACTTTATATTATTTTCCCAAAAGATGATAGAGAATAGATAATATTTATAGTTTTTCTGTGTGAGTTTAAAAAATGCAAACAAAATCATAAAATGATCAAAAGAATGGTTATGACTATAAGTCCAATAATTTCATTCGTTTATTGAACCAACAATTAGGCACCTACTTGCGCACCTGGCACTATACAAGATGCTGAGGGTAAGTGACTAAGGGACTAAGACAGGGTGCCTACTATTAAGAAAATTAAATGCACACACCTGTAAGAGAAAGAAATAAGCAGACAGTGACAACCCTACTGGGAGCATGGTGACACCAGTAACCAAAACAGAAAAGACAGAGGCAGATTTGGAAGACTTGAGGTGATGACGAGTCTGGTTTTGGATATCTGGACTTGGGAGTTGCCTGTGGGACCTCCAGGTGGAACTATCCAACAGACTGATAGATGATTCTGGAGTTTGAAGGGAGAGATTTGGGCTAAAGGTAGGAATCTTAGAGAACCTTGCCAGATGTAATATGAAACTCATGTGAGTTGGCAAGATCACTTAGGAAGAATGTGAACAGTGAGAAGAGCCCCACCTGGGAACCCAATCTAGAAAGTGCAGGTGGAGGAAGAGCGACCAGACCCACCCAACATGGAGAGCTGCAGCAGATTCTCCAAACTTCATAACAGAGCTATTGTTAGTGACTTGAAGAGAGCTGGTCCAGGGGCAGAATCCAGATTGTGATCCATTAAGAGTGAAAAAGAACTGAGTGAGTGGAGACTGTGTTTGTGCATTACCTTTGTGAAAAGTTTGGAAGGGAATTGAAGGAAAGGAATCTCAGGCAGGTAGTTAGAAGAAGATGAAGTGTCAAGGGAGAGGATTTTGTTGTTTTTTTTTTTAATATTCAACTACCCAGAGGAGAGAGTAACCTTGATTCCTACTTCATATCTTGTTTGTTTTCACTTTATATAGTGTAACACAAACAGCAATATCACCAACAGTCTTTTAAAACATTATTTAAACATACGTAGCATTCATATAATGATAGCACAAGTATGTAACTAATAATAACTAATAATATGATTAACCAATATATTTAACTAAATAGCTCTTGATGGGCATTTATGTTATTTCCAGTTTAAACTAATTATGTATAACACCTATATACATAAATCTTTGAACATATCTCTGAAGCAGTTTGGGGTGTGTGTCAATAAGTAGAATTTCTGGGCCAAAGTCAATGAACCATTTTAAGGTTCTTGATGCAAATTACCAATTGCCTTCTAGCGGGTAGGTGAATGTCCTCCTCTGCACACCTCTACCACAATTGGGCATTAGTGCTTAAAGAAAAACTGTCCATTTAATAGACAATAATTAGGGTACTGTTAAATTAGTGGTTTTTTTCATTAATAAGGATTTCACGCTCATTGGCCATTTGCATTTATTCATCGTGAATTATCTGCTCATGTCCTTTGTCCACATTTTTATTAAGTGATTTCATCTTTTTCTTATTGACTTGTCAGAATCTTTACTATATATGTATTGTAAATATTGTTCAGAGTCTGTCATTTGCCTTTTAATTTTAGTTATGATGACTTTCTTGACTTGCAGTTCTTTTTGTAATCAAATTCTAAACAATCAGAATTTGTTTAGGGGCATCCTGTGAGGTCTACTTTTATTAATAACTTTTTACACCAAATAGCTATCCAATTATCTCAGTACCTTTTATGGGATAAATAATTCTTTTCCAGATCAGAAACAACACCTTTCATGCATGATAAATTTTATATACTGGGGCCTGTTTCTAGACTTTTATTTTGTTCCATTAATCTACATCTATTTTGACGGTGATACTGCACTGTTTTGTTTTGTTTTGTTTTGTTTTTAACTTTTATTTATTTATTTATTTGAGATGGAGTTTTGCTCTTGTTGCCCAGGCTGGAGTGCAATGGCACCAGCTCGGCTCACCGCAACGTCCGCCTCCCAGGTTCAAGCAATTCTCCTGCCTCTGCCTCAGCCTCCTGAGTAGCTGGGATTGCAGGCATGCGCCACCACGCCCAGCTAATTTTGTATTTTTTTAGTAGAGATGGGGTTTCTCCATGTTGGTCAGGCTGGTCTCGAACTCCAAACCTCAGGTGACCCGCCCGCCTCGGCCTTTGAATGTCTGATAGCACAAGGTAGTAGAGGGAGGGAGAGAAGAGAAGAAAAAGGAAATCCTCATTTTAGGCACATCTCAGTGAACCTCAGAATGACCCAGTGATCCAGCAATATCAACCCCACTACTTTGAACTACACAGGGTTGTGTTTGCTGTTTGTTATTCTTGTTTGGTTTGGTGGTTTGCTTTGGTTTGGTTTGGTTTGGTTTGATTCAGTGAACTTCCTGGTAGGACTTAAAGGCAGAGATCTATGTTCACTCAGTTTCTGGATATCAGCTCTGCCAGAACCAAGAATTGCTGCTTGCTGGCTCCCAGTGTCCTGTGCAAGGAGAGACAAGGTATACTCTGTTTGGATGCACTCCCCCAGTCCTTGAGGGAAAGGAGTAGTGACTTGTGGAAAGGAGTAGTGACTCCTCTTGCATGAGCAAGAATTAACCACAACAATCATTGAGTTTTACTGTATTAGGAAAAGGAGGGAGGTAATCTCTTGACACAGACTCACACACTTGCCCACGTCCAACATTCACCAAATGACATGTTCAAGAAGGCACCAGTGAGGCTTTGAAGGATTTTAGATTAAAGAAGCCTAAATTGGGTTTTGTAAAACTCAGAGAAAATTTCACTTCCCACAAATTCAAATCAGGGCACTCCTCTCCTCAATATGCCAAATCTACATCAGGCTTCCCAGGCTCACCATCATTATTAGTTTATAAAGATTCATTGATATTCAATTAAGTAGTTCTAATGTTCTCAATGCAGCCCTAGACAGCACTTTATAAAGAATACATCCGCCCTCTGGAGACAGCCGGGGAAGCCAATTAGTCCGGGTAAATTTACATATCAATCCAGCTGTGGAATGAAGTCAGCCTTGTTCACCAGTCACAATGTGAAGAGCAAAGGGAGGAATCCTAGCGCTCCCTTGTCTTTTATTCCCTCACCTCAAGTGAGCCACAGCTCTCATTAAAAGGCTGTGAATACTGGGAGAGAAAACCTGTAAAGGCTCCCATTCCCTGCCAAGTGTGGACTATCACTTAGAAGCAATTATTAATGGCGAATGTTTAATGCTCTTCCAAAAGTTAGTACTAATTCACATAAATATTGTATCATTTAAGAAACGATTTTTGTTCAAGGGGTTGAAAAATTGGGAAGTAATTCTATTGTCAAGTTAAACTTCAATATAGCGAGTTTCCATTTTTCTAATGATTTCATTAAATAGAAAGGATCCAACTCAATTCAAAAAACATTTAATGAGTCACTACCATGCTAAGGTCCTGTGCAAAGAATGTGAGGAAGGACTTTGATAAGCCACAAATAGCAATCCCTAATGATGGCAAATTGATAAACTATAGAGTTTATTTAAGCCACTGAGCCAAACCCTAGAAACTTTCATAAGTTCCACCACTAGAATCCTCCCAAGGCAGCCTTTCTAATCTCCAAGTCAGTTTGTTATGTCTCCCCTAATGGCTCCATTCCCAGGCTAAACTGAAGCTCTTCCACATTTGACAGAGCTCTGCTAGCCCTCTATACTAGCATCAGCTCTCTGCTGAACATGTTGCTGCTGGTATCTCCTTGAAACATTGCAAATGAGAAGAGATTGGAACGACATCCTTAATGTGCTGAAAGAAAAAATATCTATTTAGAAGCCTACATAGCCAGCAAAAGTATTTTTCATAAATTAAGGTGAAATACGTACATTTTCTGACTAAAAAAAAGAAGAACTAAAAGAATTTGTCATCAGGAGACCTGCGCATGGGCAAGGTAAAACTCTGGGGAGTGACAGACATGTTCAGTATCTTGATTGTGGCAGTGGTTTCATGGATGGATATACATGTTTATCCATATATATATGTCAGACTCATTGGAGTAGCACAATTTGAATATGTACAGCTTATTATACATAAGTTATACCTTCAAAAATATTATAAAAAGATGACTGGCTGTCTAAAGCAAAATAGCAATGATGTATTGTGGAGTTTGTAAGACATAAATAACTAAAACATATGATGATAGTACAAAGGATGAGGGTATGGAAGTACAATGTTGTAAGATTTTAACCACCAATGTGAGTTGTAAGAAAATGATTTATTGCATGTTGTGATAAGCTAGAGACTCGTAAGTTAAACCTCATTGCAAACATGGAAAAAAGAAGTGTGCCAAATAAGCCAAAAGTGGAAGTAAAATGAAACAAGAAAATTAATCCAACTTAATACAAAATAAGTCAGGACAAGAGGGAAAAGGGAACAAAGAACAGATGGGACAAACAGAAAAAAAATGGATAACAAGAGGGTAGACTTAAACGCAGCCATGTTGAAAATTATATTAAATATAATCATCTAAGCACTGAAATCAAAACTCAGAGATAATAAGACTACGTAAAAAGGCAAGATTACTCAATACGTTGTCTTCAATAAATGGATTTTAAATTCAATGACACACTTAGACTAAAAGTAATCAGATAAAAAAGCTATACTATGCAAATATTAATCATAATAAAGTTGGACAGATGATATTACTATCAGATAAAATGAACATTGAGGAAAACAAAGGAAGTAGTTAATATCCTTACTTTAGAGATGAGATAGCTGAGGTCCAGAGGAAATGAAATGCATTTTTCAATATGATATTACTAGAAACTTGGAAACATGTAGCCTGGAGGTTCTTGTTAGGAAATTGCAGGTTAGATGCATGGTGGTAGCAAAAAAGGCTTGAAAACTATGGTGCTGCCTAGGGGCAAATATTTCAAGTATAATAAACACTACCTTTTGAGCATCACAAGATCATTAAAGGGTCAAATCTGACCCTTTGAGCTCACTGATAGCCGAGTTGTTCTCTTCATACCATATATAATTTTACTGACAAATTGTCCACATATAATATTTATTATATTTGATTTGGGTTTTTTCCTAATAATTTATCAACTGCCTGGTTGACTTGAGATTTAGGAAAAAATAAATTTGTTTAATGAAACAGTGATCAGCTATGGTAATGCTGATCATTATGCTTTTGTACAACGGTTCATCCTAAGCACAGGAGAAGAAAGCAAAGCAGTAGTCCCTGTCAGCTGTGCTATGTTAATGCCAGGGCAGGACCTAAACCAAATACTTTCCTAGCATTATCTCATTTAATTTTCTGAACAAACCTATTATCACATTTTATACATGAACCTGAAAGAGTATTTCACTGATGTCTTGAAACCCAAGGCAAAGAGAGTTACAAGAAGGGAATATTTTCTTTCACTTAAACTTTCTGGTTTTCCTTCTTGCATCAACATTATTGAGACATAATTTACATGCAATAAAATGGACCACCCCTTTTTAAGTGTATAGTTTGACAAAGTTTTACAAAAGTGTACACTCACAACCACTGCCACAATTAATACATACATTTTCATAACTCCCAAGTGTTCCCTCATGTTCCATTTCAGTCCATCTGCCCATACCCATTTCCCAAGGCAAAACTGAAATATTGACAACCGTGTATTGTTTACTCAATATTTTGAAAAATATGACACATTTCATCTAATCTAAAATGCCATCAATTTTGAGATGCATCCCAATTTTGAGGATGTTACAACAGGAAAAAAAGAGTATCTTCAAATCTATTAAATTGTATACCTCCTTTTATATCTATAAAATGTTTCACAAATGTGAGCAACTATTATTAGGAGCTAATAATGGTCCTGGGTTTATTAACCAAAGAGACGTGGTAACTTTTAGTTAGTTGTTGCACACCTCTCATATTGCTCAGGAGGAAAACTGAGGCTATGAGGAGGAAAGAACTTCTCTATGGCTCCAAGGGAAAGGGAAGGCATTTGCCACCCTAGAAGACTCCCTTCTATTACAGTCTTGCCCCAAATGGGTTAAGAGAGGACTTAGGCCAGGGAGGGCTTACTACACAGTCTAGGGGGTAGGAGATTAAAGTTTTCAAAGGTCAAGGTAATGTTCCTTCCCACCAATCCCATCCCAAGATATTTTCAGTCACTGCAATAGCTACATTCACTATCTCAGATTCATGATTACATGAACACAATAGCCAGATCAGAATCATGACAGGCTCAGAAGCCTATGGTAAATGGAATTTGAATAATAAATCTAAAGAATACTGCTTATCTTGGGTTTGAATTAAGAACAAAGAGAAATGGAAGTCAAGATGAAAATATCTGTAATTCTATCTTTAATTTATTTGACACTTCACTTTTTTGCTTAATTATGTGTTTTGTTTTGTTGCTAACTAGTTAGACTTTGGCTATCCATCTCAACAGATGCCCATTCCACGTTCATAGAAAATTTAGGTAAATGTAAAACATTTTTTTACATTCTTTGTAATTCTATGACTACTGAAAGAGTGACGTTTCATAAAACAAACCTGGAAAAATCAATTACAAATTAGGAAACTCAGTCATACATGAGTTTGAGAACACCCTTCAGAGAACTTCCAGGAGGGAAAGAAGATCTCTTTTATTCCAAGGGCATCAAAGTTTGGAAGCCAGCAAGAGTTTGCTGTAAAGTCTGCTGACCATAGGTCCAGAGCAAGGTTTCTCAAATGGAGGTGGGGGATGATTTTGTACCCAAGGGGACATCTGTCAATGTCTGGAGACATACTTGGTTGTTACAACTTGGGAGATGTGCTACTGGCCTCGAAGTAGGTAGAGGCCAGGGACACTATTAAACATCCTTCAATTCATGGGTCAGTTGCCACCACATAAAAAATGTACCTGACTCAAAACATCAATAGTGCCAAGGTCAAGAAACCATGTCCCACAGAGATAATCATTTATTCAGCAAGTATTTAGTGTAAGCAACTTACTGTGAATCCCAGTTTGTTACTGACTGACAGGGTATACTGGGCAACTCTCTAAGCCCAATTTTTCACATCTGAAAGGTGAGGGAGACAATAATCATGGCTATGTTACGGCGTGAGTGTTCAGTAAGTGGTGGCTGCTCTCTTGCCTCTGAGTTATGCTGCTTACTAGGTCCATGACTTTGGACAAGTTATTTAAACTTTCTGAGACTCCATTTCTTCATTTGTAAAACAGAGCTGTATAAAGTACTGTGGGGGCTCATAAGAGACTTGAAAATAGTCAGGTTTCTGTCATTCTGAGATGAAGTGGGAAAGTGCCAAGATGAGATAAATTACCCTTGTGGTGACTGCAGGCTTGGCAGAAGATGAAGTTGTTCTTCTCCAGTTTTGATTTCACTCCCACCCACTTCTGGCTTTCTCCATTCTGTAGTGGTCTGGTGGTAGATGAGTGTGCCAAGGAGAAGATATGCCAATGTCCTTGCAGTTGAGATGTCACATCAAACAGGAACTTATGAGAAGGCCATGAAAAGTCACTTGTACCTACAAATATCTGTCTAAAATAGGAGACTGCTTCCTGAAAGGATAACTGATCCTAAAGCACTGCATGGGATCAAGGTGACAACCAATTCCAATTAACAAATACTATGATATCTCTATTATGTACTACCCACCAGGCTAATCAGTGAAGATGTAAAAGGAAACAGAAGGAAAGGGAATTAGAGAGAATTCACATTGAGCCCCTAGTCTGCCCCAGATGCTGGGAGAGGGGCTATGGTATCCCATTTTATCTTCACAATATCCTACGACATTTGTCAGGCTTCTCCAGAGAAACAGAACCAATAGGAGAGAGAGAGAGAGGGAGGAGATTGTGTGTGTGTGTGTGTGTGTGTGTGTGTGTGTGTGTGTGAAGAGATAGAGAGAGGGAGAGATTATAAGGAATTGATTCACATGATTCCTAGTGGAGAAATCCCAAAATCTGCAGTCAGCAAGCTGGAAATCCAGGAGAGCTGTTGTATAGTACCAGTCCAAAGGCCAACAGACTTGACACCCAAGAAGAATCAATGTTTCAGTCCAAGTCTGAAGGTCAGAAAAGACCAATGTCCCAATTCGGCAATCAAGCAGAAAGAGCTCCCTCTTGCTCAGCCTTTTTGTTCTATCCAGGCCTCCAACTGATTGGATGAGGTCCACCCATATTAGGGAGCACAATTTGCTTTACTCAGTCTGTCAAGTCATGCAGTTTTTAAAAATTGACAAATACTAATTGTACATATTCTTGGGGTACAGTGATGTTTCAATACATATAATGTATAGTGAGTGATCAGATCAGGGTAATTTTGTATCCTTTAACAAATCTCTGTATATCTCTCCCTTCCCCCTACCCTTCCCAGCCTCCATTTGTTGGGTGTAGTGACATGCACCTGTAGTCCCAGCTACTCAGGAGGCTGAGGTAGGAGGATTGCTCGAGTCAGTAGTTCTGGTCCAATCTGGGCAACATAGCAAGACTCCCACCTGTTTTTTAAAAAATACAGATTAAAAACACTCTGATAGATACACCCAGAAATAATATTTGCCCAGACCAAATGTCTGGGCACCCCCACCCTACTCCATGGCCAAGTCAAGGTAACACATAATATTAACCAGCATAATATTCCTACGAAGTAGGAATTATTGCATGTATCACTATACTAGACCCCACCCCTATAGCTTAGAGCCTGTCGGAATTACACAACTTAGAAAATCCTAAGCCAATCACCTGTTCTGCCTTCCCTTTCAGGGGCCTTCCATGAGCTGTTCTTTATTTGTCTAACCTCAGCCCACAATATACACCTATATTTTGAAAACAGGGGAAGCACAACTTATGAGAAGGGAGGCCCTGACTAGACACAGTGTCTGCTTTGAACCATTACCAGCTGAAGTGTCCAGTGTTCTTACTCATGGCATTGCCCCTCTCACTTTCAGAAGAGAGAAGGAAATCCAAATAACACTGCACACTAGTGTTGGGCTCTACAGCTTATGATGTCATTTGCATATGCCATCACTCTGTGAGTTGCAACAATCAGTAGGCATTATTATCTTCATTTCAGAGATGAGCAGCCTGAGGCCCAAAAAAGGACAGTGACTTGCTCAAAGTCACACAACTAAGAAATGATGGAGCCAGGACCCTCTTTTCAATGACTTTGGCCAATATCCTTTATTCCCTTGCTTCACTGTCCACACTCTACTTCATCTCATCCCCAAAATGGCCACACCTGGGCTGACTTCACTGTTGCGTTTCTCACTCCTACAGCAGCATCATGGAGTGCTACTAGAAAAACTCACCTAGCCATGCAGGTCCTCCCACCAAAGATTTGACTCATTTGCTCCCAGGCACCTTCTCAAGACCACCATCTACCAATTATGGTCTCATTCTCTTGTCTGGCTTTTTCTCCTTAGCATCCAAACCTGCTAACCAACCCACATACTCCACTTAAAAAAAAAAAAAAAAA
>NW_016819971.1:29072-47575 GCF_001698545.2 Rhinopithecus bieti
AAAAAAAAAAAAAAAACCATTTTCTAAATCCTGTATCTCACTCTAGGTACTGTCATATCTCTTTCCTTTCTCAACAAAGTTTATTGAGAAAAATCATTACTGGTCATTGCCTCCTTTCCCTCACTTCCCATTCATGGTTTAATCAATTGCAATTTTGGGTACAACCTCCATATTTATCCTTGAAACTGTTCTTAAGGCCAAATTCAATGGGCACATGTCAATTATCATCTTATTGGTCCTGACAGCAACGTTTAGTCAGGTTAACCTTCAATCTTGAAAGTCTCTCTTTGGCCTTTGCTTCCGGGACTCAACTCTTGCCTCATTTTCCTTCTGCTTCTCTTGTGGTTTCTTTTTAGTCTCTTGCTCAGACTTGTCCTCTGTCTACTCCAACAAAATATGTAGCTATCCAGCTGTGAAGCAGTCTTGAGCAGTAGAGAGTTCCCCATCACCAGGAGAGTTCAGTCAGAGGTTACATAAGTATCTGTGTAGAGACATCATAGAAGAAATTCCTACACCAAGTGTTAACTTCAATTAAATGAACTTTAAAGTTCTTTCCAGCCCTAAAATTGTATAAGTCTACATATGCTGAGTGCCAAGTAAGAGGTCTGGTGAAAGAAATGCTATCAGAATTCAAAGGTGGGGGGAAAATTTTTTTTTTAAAATGAGTTATCCCATTTAAATTTGTTTGAATAACACTATGGCCATAAAAGATCACCCAGTAATAGGACAATGGCTGCTATTCATTTTTCTAACCCAAGGACTTATTTGTCTTTGATGTTGTGATATCACTACTCGAATCTGGGCCTACCTGAAGGGTAAGAGGGCAGAAATGGAGAGAATCTTCCACTCTTTAACCTGTATCCTCATTCTCAAACCTTTCCGACACTCGGGTCTTTCTCATCATCTCCACCACCACACAAAATCTTTTATGGATTACAAAATCTATAATCCATGAAAGAATTACAAGTGCCCTCTAGAGCTTTGGTGTCCATCTCTGGAAAACTGCTGTAGCTTAAGTTTTTATCTCCTATCTTTCAAGAATAGATTTCTCTTTGGTGTCAGACTGCTTTTCTGATGTTATTCAGAGATTTGGATATAATTTATATTCCGAATTTGGGTCATATTCCTGCTTCAGTTACCTTAATAATAGAATTGCCATTTAAAAATTGTAATCATATTTCTAGAATTAAAATTACAAGTTGATTTTACATCCCTGAATTCTGAACTCTGGCACCTTGAACTGGTAAGGCTATCATTTCCTAACATTATTTTCAGTAGTCATAGCTGTGGGGTTTGCGGGTCATCCTTTTACTATAAAGCAACAAAATCACAATCTTACAGCTGGAAGTTTTAGAGTAAATTATTATCTGTATTCTGGATGCTCTTAGAGACATTTCAGTGTCTTTAAATAATTGTCTTTGGGTGTATCATCCAGTTTCTATTATTGTCATCTGTGGGAGGGTTTACATGACTACTTCACCCTTTTGACATTACCATTCCTAGGTCATTTAGGGCTGACGAAACAGAGACCTACATGGCTCTCAATTAAAAGCACAGGAGTAGGGAGAGGCGCTGCCGCCACCGCGGCCAAGGCCAAGCCAAGCGAGCGCAGTCGGGCAGGTGGGCGAGAAGAAGCGGCGGGACCGAGCTGGGGGGCAGCAGGGAGAGAACGCCCACCACCTTCCCTTCCCTCCTCGATGTGATCGGGGGCGTCCCGGCCTCCGCCTCCGCAGCCGCCGGAGGAGGGAGAGCCAGGGGCCGTCGCTTCGGAGTTGGGGCCCAGCAGTCCTCAAGGAGAGCGCCTAAGACCGCGGCAGTTGCTAGCTGAGTTAAACCCATCCACAGTAATGGCCGTGGCCTTACCCAGGACCCTGGGGGAGTTGCAGCTGTGTAGAATATTACAAAAAGCCAATCTGCTTTCTTATTTTGATGCCTTTATCCAACAAGGTGATGATGATGTCCAGCAACTCTGTGAAGCAGGAAAAGTGGAGTTTTTGGAAATCATGGCACTTGTGGGCATGGTTAGCAAGCCCCTTCATGTTAGAAGGCTACAGAAGGCTTTGAGAGACTGGGTCACAAATCCTGGACTTTTCAATCACTTGCTGACTTCCCTTCCTGTCAGTAGCATACCCATCTATAAACTGCCAGAGGGATCACCGACATGGCTGGGAATATCCTGCGGTAGTTATGAAAGGAGTTTAGCAATGCCTGGGAACCTCAATTTAAAATCCCCAGTTTTACCACCCAATGTTTTCACCACCCAATTTCCCCAATTTTGCCACCACCTGTGTGCAGAGCTTGGGACAGGGGAAGTCAGATGTGGTCGGGAGCCTAGCACTGCAGGATGCTGGTAAATCCAGACTCTGGCAAGGCCACCATGCCACCAAGAGTGAGCACAGCCTCTCCCCAGCAGACCTGGGCTCCCACACGTCCCCAAAGGAGAGCACCGAGGCACTGGATGCTGCTGCTGTGCTCTCAGTGGCCGAGTGTGTGGAGCGGATGGTCCCCACACTGCCGAAGAGTGACTTGAACGAAATGAAAGAGCCGCTAAAAAAAACCGAAGTTGGCCAAAATGATTGGGCACATCTTTAAGATGAACGATAATGATCCACACAAAGAGGAGGAAATTTGGAAATACAGTGAGTATATGGCAGATTTGACTCAAAGAGGAAGGATGGAAAACATCTCATGCTTCATGAGCTCACTGTTAATGAAGTGACTACTCAACTCTGTGTGAAGGATAATGCTTTGCTGACAAGAAGAGATGAGCTTTTTGCCTTGGCTAGGCAGATTTCTCAAGAAGTCACCTATAAATACACTTACAGAACCACCAAGTCAAAATGTGGAGAAAGAGATGAATTATCCTTGTAGAGGATTAAAGTGGAGGATGGGTTTCCAGATTTCCAGGATTCTGTGCAAACGCTCTTCCAGCAGGCTAGAGCTAAGAGTGAAGAACTCACAGCTCTTAGTTCACAGCAGCCTGAAAAGGTGATGGCAAAGCAGATGGAGTTCCTTTGCAACCAAGCTGGCTGTGAGAGATTGCAGCATGCCAAGAGGAGGCTGTCTGCAGGGCTTTACAGGCAGAGCTCAGAAGAGCACAGTCCTAATGACTTGACTTCCGATAACTCAGATGGACAAGGAGAAAGACCTTTGAATCTCCAAATGCCTAATTTACAGAACAGACAACCCCATCATATTGTGGTGGATGGGGAGCTGAGCAGACTTTATCCCAGTGAGGCAAAGTCCCACTCATCAGAGAGCCTTGGGATTTTAAAAGACTACCCTAACTCAACTTTTACCTTAGAAAAGAAAGTCATCAAAACAGCCCTGGGCCGGGCGCGGTGGCTCAAGCCTGTAATCCCAGCACTTTGGGCAGGCTGAGACGGGCGGACACGAGGTCAGGAGATCAAGACCCATCCTGGCTAACATGGTGAAACCCGTCTCTACTAAAAATCAAAAAACTAGCCGGGGCGACCTGGCGGGCGGCCTGTAGTCCCAGCTACTCGGGGAGGCTGAGGCAGGAGAATGGCGTACCCGGGAGCGGACTTGCAGTGAGCTGAGATCCGGCCACTGCACTCCAGCCCTGGGCGACAGATCGGAGACTCCGTCTCAAAAAAAAAAAAAAAAAAAAAAACAGACCCTGGAAGATTCAAGATACCATTCTCTGGAAATGGGGAATTCAGATTTAAGGATAATACTCCATCACAGAAATAAGCCTTAATAACCAGTGTTGCCTCATTCAAGCTCAAACAGATTTCACAGCCAATGTAAAAAGACTGGTACAGTAGCCTGCAGAAACAGGAAGATAAAACAACAGGCCACAAAGAGCAAAATCAAAAGAGTGTTGCAATCTATAACAATAAACATTGATTCATTCACATCCTGTGTTGAGTCATTTCTATATGGAAAGGGCTTACAAATCAATATTGTAAGCATTCATTTATTTTAAGAATGTGCAATGTATTTGTGGTAATTTATAGAGTGAAATCTAGAATGTTCAGTCCTATTTGTTCAAATAGATGTGGATACAGTTTATTTTACTTGAAATTTTGTTGTCTACTTTGTGTGTTTAATGAAATATATGTCAGAGTTTTAGATCTTTGCCTGCAGTTGTAAAAGAAAGCTTAAGTGATGTAGTTGTTGGCAAGATTGCAATCATTATGGAAAAATAGAAAGCAAATACTCAATTTAAGCCAAGGAAAATATTGTGGATTTAATATTTGACAAAACTGATTTTGTTTAACAAGAAATGTGTAGCATTCACTCATATAATATCTGGTTATCAATGCACGTTTACACAATAAATACTTGAGTGGAGGAAAGTTAAAAAGATGAGCAATAGAGTAGAAAATCTCTCTCTTAAACTAGTTGACCTAGATTGTATTAACAGCTACTTAAAATGTATCAAAGATAGGAAGCTACTACATAGACAGATAAATTGAACTAAGCATACCCATGTATAAAAGCTTTGACTTAAGCATTGATATTTCAGAATGTGTTAAATAGATTAAGACATAGTAAGTTAACCCTACGTGTTATAAAGATGGTGACTGTTAACAAAGGCTATAACAGATTAAGTACTGTTTATATCCAGAAAGTCTTCTCTATGTAGAGAAGACAGAGAGACTAGATGCTTTCACTGGGGAATGTCTCCCCACCCAGCCATCACAAGTGTGGACAATCACTGCATCCACATTTGTAGGCATATTTCTCTGGAAGTTTAGTTGACACCTATATTCATTATTTATTTTACGATTTCATTTTTCTAAACCTTTGAGATTTGTGAATGCAGTTTTTTCTTAAAATTCATTTTAACTTGACAGTACGTTTTTAATTCCCCCAATTTAATTAATGGACTGTGTGCATACATATGAGAGTGTGCTTAGAGGTTTATAACGTACTCGCATACTTAGAATTTCACACTGGAATTCATAATGGTAAAAAATCAAATACATCTGCCAATATACGTTTTTTCTGTTGGTTTAAGAGAAGATGGCCGGGTGCGGTGGCTCACTCCTGTAATCCCAGCACTTTGGGAGGCTGAGGCGGGTGGATCGCCTGAGGTCGGGAGTTCAAGACCAGCCTGACCAACATGGGGAGACCCCGTCTCTACTAAAAACACAAAGTTAGCCAGGTATGGTGACACATGCCTGTGGTCCCAGCTACTTGGGAGGCTAAGGCAGGAGAATTGCTTGAACCCGGGAGGCAGAGGTTGCAGTGAGCCGAGATTGCACCATTGCACTCCAGCCTGGGCAACAAGAGGGAAACTCCGTCTCAAAAACAAAACAAAACAAAACAAAACAAACCTGACAGCTTCACCTACTTCCTACAGATTCATCTAAACCCACATATTGTTGAGAAGAGTGTATATTGACTTAGAGTATGTATTTTTTTTTAGTTCTGCTCTAGATCATAACTGTGTACAAAATATTAAGTCATAATCTGTTACACTAAAATTTGTCAGCCAAATGTTAGATGAAATGTCTGCACTGTAATCTCAGATCACTGTCACATATATCAACTGCTTCTTCATTTTAATTTGTGGAAGAACTTTACAGTAGGAAACACCAGTAAACAACTTTTATACTGTTAAACAGCTTTTTTCCCTTCCTAAATGTTTTAATTGTACCATAGTGTTTTGCTCACGGAAGAAGCTTCTTAGGGACCTTGCAACTTTGTTGCTAGCTTGAGGTTAATTATTGTGGTTGTATTGTTCACTGCCTGTAGAAATACTATGAGTATGATTTCAATAGACTGTTCAGTTTTTAATGTTAGCCATAGCACTGGTTAGTATCTCAGTGGTTTCATGAAACGTTTCCTGTATTAGAATCTATTTTGAAACATTTATTTGTGTGTGTGTGTGTCTTAGGTGGCTAGGGGTCAAGTTTGAATTTTTAATAAAGCCACATTTTTAAAAACATGCACGTAATCTTCCAACTTCCAATATTTAATCCATTCCTTTGTGGAACCAAACAAATTGCAATCTTGAAATCAAATACCTTTCCTAAGTATCAATTGCTTCCGGTTGTTCAAGCAGTGGATGAGGTTGGAATTACAGAAGAAATTCGATAAGAAATAGGTTTTTAATTTTGTAACACTAATGTATGAAAACTTGTAAATTTAAAGCAATAATATATTTATTTTGAATGTATATAATAATTTGTTATAACTAGTTGATTTTTTTTCATTCGTAAGGTATTTCACTGAAACAAAGTCAATTGGTTACCCAGTATTAGGCGCCAATATATCCAAGGGACCATTTCTCCCTGAGTTTCTAACACTTTATTTTGCAATGTCCACATTTTTTGTTTGTTTGCTTGTTTGTTTGAGATGGAGTCTCGCTCTGTCACCCAGGCTGGAGTGTAGTGGCGCGATCCTGGCTCACTGAAAGTTCCGCCTCCCGGGTTCACGCCATTCTCCTACCTCAGCCTCCCGAGTAGCTGGGACTACAGGCGCCTGCCACCATGCCCAGCTAATTTTTTGTATTTTTTAGTAGAGACGGGGTTTCACCGTGTTAGATAGGATGGTCTCTATCTCCTGACCTTGTCATCTGCCCGCCTCGGCCTCCCAAAGTGCTGGGATTACAGGCGTGAGCCACTGCACCCAGTCTAATTTTTTAGACTCTTCAAGCTGTTGGTGAGGTGGGAGGAGTGCACTTGCTTCCTGTTCCTTTGGCAATAAAGATTTTCTGTGCCCCCCAACCCCCCAAAAAGCATAGGAGGACCATCCCCAAGTAAGAGGGATGCACCAGAGTTTGGTTAAGTTTTATTAAAACTTCAGCTGAGTCCCAAGCACTAAGGTGATCAACACTTCACTCTATCAGACTGAGAGGAAATAGGACAATTATATGGTTCTCTTATACAGTAGACATAAGAAGAAGTAGAAAGACATGTGACCTATAATCAAGGAAAAAGCATACTATGCAAGCAGACTCAACATTGCGTGAAAGACACAAGCCTTCTCCTCTATTTTCAGACAAAAGAAAGTTGATTTGTGAAAAGTGAAGATTACTGGAAATGAAACACATGAAAGTAAACATAAAATTCGTTTATGTCTTCGTTTGTGACTATATGACTGAATGCACCGGCTTTGTTCCTGACTGCCAGCTGACAGTCATCTTCATGTCTTAGGGGCCACCTGCAGTTCCCAGTTTTTTCCCATGTGGGCTTTCTCGTCATGGCTGCTTACTTCATCAAATCAGCAAGAGGGATTTCTTACCTCACAGAGGACCCAGTACCTCTTTTAAAGGCTTTTAGCTAATTAAGTGAGGCTCATCCACTGTAATTTCCTTTTGATTAACCCAAAGTCAACTGATTTACAACCTTAACTACACCGAAAAATCTCTCGCCTTTGTTATATTCTATTGACTAGAAGCTAGCCAGAGGTTCCACCCACACTCAAGGGAAACAGATCATAGAGGGCATGAACACAAGGGTAGGGGAACCTTGGGACCCATCATAGAATTTTGCCTACCATAGTTAGCATTTATATACAGAGCAAGCCTCCAGGAGGTTAGGCAAAGAATAGCTACTGAGGAAATAAATATTACTGAGAAAGAAACAACTGGACAACTACTAAAACTCACATAAGACTGTAAGAAACTTAGGTGTCAACCAATCAGAATGTATAGACATCACTGAACATCCAGGACATTCCAGTAGAGATCCCAGAGAGACCACACTTTAGGAGTAGGGAACAACTATCTCAAGGGTAAAAGTTATTCTAGACCCACTCCAACAAAAATATAAGCCTCAAAAGGATTAAGCTGATGCACAGTAAATTGTCTGCTAAAATGAAATTTAATACAATTAAAGAATACAACAAAATGCAGACACTCAAAAACATACCACTCCAGCCTGGCCAATATAGTGAAATCCCTTCTCTACTAAAAATACAAAAATTAGCCAGGCGTGGTGGCATGTGCCTGTAGTCCCAGCTACTCAGGAGGCTGAGGCAGGAGAATTGCTTGAACTCAGGAGGTGGAGGTTGCAGCGAGCTGAGTTCATGCCACTGCACACCAGCCCAGGCGACAGTATGAGACTCCATCTCAAAACAAACAAACAAACAAACAAACAAACAAACAAAAACATACCACTAATAATGTCCATCATACAGTCCAAAATTTTTAGCTATGAGTATTTCTGTTTCGCCCATAGGAAATAACTGATGTAAGAGTAGCTATCTCACAACAAACAACTGTAAAACTAGACAAAATAAATGAAACAACTGCTTTCAGACATTGTACAAGAAGCAAAGCAGGACAGTGATCCAAGACAGCAGGGGAACTAATGAGGTGAGCCCTATATTTACCCAGGCTTTTTGCTTCAAGGCAATTGCCAGACTGCAACAAAGGGAGGGAGAACCCAAGTAGATCTTGGAAATTTTGCTGAATAAAAACACAACAGTCTCTAAATAAAGACAATAAAATCGAGACATGTAACATCATAATTTCCATAATGTGTGTCACCTCATTAAAATAAACCATTACCAAGAGAAAAATCAGTCAATATAAACAAGCTCAGAAATGACAGGTAAAATGGAATTAGCAAACAAGGACTTTAAATGGTGTACTATAAATATTATCAAGGGCTTAAAGCTAAACATGAACACAATGAGAAAATATACTGAAGATACAAATGAAAATGAATCAGAACTTCTAGAGCTGAGAAAAATATGAAGTGAAAAAGTCACTTGACAGATGAAGAGACAGATGTACCAGCAGATTAGATACTACAGAAGGAAAGATTAGTAAATTTGAAGACAAAGCAATAAAAACTACCCAAACTGAAACAAAGACAAATACTGAAAAAATTAAAAGAACTTCAGTGACCTGTGAGATAATGCCAAACAACCTACATATCAATAATTGCCTAAACTGTGAAAAGGCAAAATTATCCCAGGAATGAAGAGTAAATAACAAACTGCTCATAAGAGAATATACTCAAATAAAAATTTAATAAGGGGCATTGAAGAAAGAGACAAAAATAATCAAGTGAATGAAAATGACCTAAGAAAAAATGTTTAAAGGGTCAGAGAAAAGTAGTGGAAGTGAAAAACAGACAAAGAGAAAATAGATTTGTATTATCAGAATTTCTAAAGAAGAAAAACAAGACAATGAAATACAGTGAATACTTAAAATTATAATCCAAGAAAAAAAAATCAGAAATAGAAAAGACCTGAATCTACAAATTGAACAAGCTTCCTAGGTACCTAGAAAAAACAACCTAGACCTATGAACTGTAAGATATAGGTAAATAAAACTATAAGATTTTAAAATAAATATAAAGCCCTCAACTTTCACTTTTAGCCAATATGGAAAAACGGGTAACAGATTTACTATCCCACCTGAAAAAAAAAAATGAACAAAATGTATAAAATAATGGTTTGCAAGGCATGCAGGTAAAAAGGACAGTGAATCTTGAGAGATGGGAAGCAATGGAAGTAAGCCATACAATTGTTCCCTGCTTACTGTCTTGAAAGAGTTTCCAGGCTGCAAGGAACAAAGGAAGAACCCAGGAAGAGCCTTGATCAACTCCCTGAGTTCAGGAATCAGCACTAACACTATGGGGAGACCAAGATAGCTAGAGTGCATGAAACAGAGAACTGGAGATGAGAGTACAACACATAGACAGAAATTGGAAGATCTGCAAAGGATTATTCTTAACAATTTAGCTGATATTGATCAGAAATTCATATGAGGAAATTATCTAAGGAGAAAGAACCATCAGAAAAGATAAGAAGCAACAGAGCCTTGCACTCAAACAGGACAAGGAAGTGTACTGGTTACCACTAGCATTATTGTAAATGCTGAAGATTCATGGGGTATTAGGTAGAGTACACACAAAAAAAGTCTTGTCTCAGTAGGGATAATTAGGTCTAGATTGAGCATAGTTTAAGTCCCACTTAACAAAGTCCAAAATAAGACCCAAAAGTAGCTAATTGTCTCCAAGTAACTCAACTGCATTCCAGAACAAAGCTCAAGATTTATAGGAATGCAAAAATATCCATCATCCAAAAGGCTAAATTTGCAACGCTTATCATAAACCAAAGATCACAAAGTGTGCAGAGAAGTAAATATATATATATATTTACACATATATATGCCATGATGTGAGGTAAATAAATAAAGCAAACTCAGAACTGACAAAGATGTTAAATTAGCAGACAAGAGCAATAAAACAGTTATTATGACTGTATTCCATATATTCAACACCTTAAATTTATACATTCAAAATGTATTTTAAAGGGCCAAATCAAACTTCTAATAATGGAAACTACAGTATGTAAAATATGATTAGCTGAATGTGGTTAGCAATAGATTTGACATTGCAGAATAAAAGATAAATGAAGTTGAGGATGTAGCAAAGAAACTACCCACAATTATGCACAAAGATAATTGAAGTTAATAAATAGAACAACAAAGAGCTGTGGGATAACTTCAAGTAGCCTAATATAGGTTTAATTTGAGTACCCACAGGAAACAAGAGAAGGGAGTAACAAAAAAGTATTTTAAGAAATGATGGCCAGATATGGTGACTCTCGTCTGTAATCCCAAAACTTTGGGAGGCCGAGGCTGGAGGATCACTTGAGGTCAGGAGTTCGAGACCAGCCTGGCCAACATATGGAAACCCCGTCTCTACCAAAAATACAAAAATTAGCTGGGCATGATGGTGCACACCTGTAATCTCAGTTACTCAGGAGGCTGAGGCAGGAGAATTCCTTGAACTCGAGAGGCAGAGGTTGCAGTGAGCCAAGATCATACCACCACACTCCAGCCTGGTTGACAGAGTGAGACTCCATTTCCAAAAGAAAAAAGAAACAATGGCCAAAATTTTTTTCAAATTTGATAAATATTATAAATATAGATTCAAGAAGCTCAGTGAAGTCCAAGCACAAGAAGCATGAGGAAAACTATGACTGCATTTAATTATAACACATCATAATTAAATGGCTCAAGACCAGTGACATAGAGAA
Organism: Rhinopithecus bieti; assembly: GCF_001698545.2. NCBI lineage: Eukaryota > Metazoa > Chordata > Mammalia > Primates > Cercopithecidae > Rhinopithecus > Rhinopithecus bieti. The sequence goes on from NW_016819971.1 coordinate 40,047, forward strand.
AGTTTTAAAAGCAGCTGGAAAAATAGACACATCATATTCAGAGGAACAAAGATAAGGGTGATAAAATATTTCTTATAAGGTATAATGCAAGTGAGAAGATAGTGGAGTGACATCTTTAAATTGCAGAAAGAAAAAAACTGTCAACCTAGAACTGCATGCCCAGGGAAAAAAATTTTCGAACATGATGGCAAAAGAAAGCATTTTTCAGACATATAAATATTGAAAGAATTCATCACTAGCAGATGCACATTACAACAAATGCAACTCTTTCTTGTAGAAAGAAAATACCAGATGGAATATGGATTTACACAAAGACATGAAGATCATCAAAAATAGTAACTACATGGCTAAATACCTGAGATTCTTTTCTTATGCAAATACCTTTAAGAGATGTTTTAAATCAACTTTTAAAACAAAAATAATAGCAATACAGTGAAGGTATTTGTATTAGTCTGTTCTCACGCTGCTAATAAAGACATACTTGAGACTGGATAATTTATAAAGAAAAGAGGTTTAATGGGCTCACAGTTCCATATGGCTGGGGAGGCCTCACAATCATGACAGAAGGTGAAGGAAGAGCAAAGGCATGTCTTACATGGTGTCAGGCAAGAGGGCTTGTGTAGGGGAAACTCCCCTTTATAAAACCATCAGATCTTGTGAGACTTATTCACTATCATGAGAACAGCATGGGAAAGACCCACCTCCATGATTCAATTCACTCCCATCGAGTCCCTTCCATGACACGTGGGAATTATGGGAGCTACAACTAAAGATGAGATTTGGGTGGGGACACAGCCAAACCATATCAGTGTTAAAACATCTAAACAAGTAAAATGTATGACAACAATAGCCCAAAGGACAGGGCAGGGCAGAAATGGAAGTTACTATCTTCAGCTTTTTATACTATACTTGAAGAGGAATAATGGCACTTGAAGGTAGAATCTGGTGAGTTAAATATGAGTATATAAACCCTGAAAAAACAACAGTTATAGCTAATATACCAACAAATATAAAATGAAAATTTTAAATGTACTGGATTCATTCAAACTGAATAGAAAAAGCGGAACATGGAAACAAAGAGCAAATAGGATAAGTATAGAATAAATAACAAGCAAGATTACATATTTAAACCTAAATATATGAATAATCACGTTAAAAGTAAATATTCTAAATACCTCAATTAAGAGGCAGAGATTGCCAAAGTGCATTAAAAAAACAAGACCTAACTGTATGCTGTTTACACACACCTTAAATATAAGACACAAATAGGCTTAAAGTAAAAGGATAGAATAAATATACCATTATGCTAACAAAAAGAAAGCTAAAGTGGCATATTAATAGTCAAAATAGATTGCAGAGCAAAGAACATCACCAAGAATAAGGAAATTCATTTCATAGTAATAAAGGGCAGATTTATCAAAACAGCATAAAGATCCTAGACATGTATGCACCTAACAACAAAGCTTTGAAACAACGCAAAACAGATAGGACTTCAAAAGAAAATAAGTAATCCACAACTATAGTAAAAAATTTAAATATCCTTCCCTCAAGAATTGATAGAACAAGTAAACAGAAATTTAGTAAAGCTATAGATGCAAACACTCTGGAAAAAGTTTTAGCAAATCTACTCCAACAATATAAGAATAATAAATCATTACCAAGTGGGGCTTATCTCAGGAATTCAAGGTGAGTTTAACATTCAAAAATATAGCAATACAATTCACCATATTAACAAACAAAATTCATATGATCATCTCATAGACACAGAAAGAGCATTTGGTAAAATCTAACATCAATTACTGTTAGAAATAGTCAGCAAAGTAGNCCTTCCCTCAAGAATTGATAGAACAAGTAAACAGAAATTTAGTAAAGCTATAGATGCAAACACTCTGGAAAAAGTTTTAGCAAATCTACTCCAACAATATAAGAATAATAAATCATTACCAAGTGGGGCTTATCTCAGGAATTCAAGGTGAGTTTAACATTCAAAAATATAGCAATACAATTCACCATATTAACAAACAAAATTCATATGATCATCTCATAGACACAGAAAGAGCATTTGGTAAAATCTAACATCAATTACTGTTAGAAATAGTCAGCAAAGTAGGAAAAAAAGCTATAGTGTTCAGTATTCGAGACACTGTGTTATTGGCATAATGATTGAAATATAAATCAAATGAACAGATAGGGCACAGAAATAAACACAATGATGTTTGACAAAGGTATCAAGAAAATTCAGTAGAGTACAAAAATCTTTTCAACAAACTTGGCTGAAACAGTTGGATATCCACATTCAAAACAATGAAATCAGACCCTTGCCTCACATTATACACAAAAATCAACTCAAAATGGATCATAGAACGAAATGTAATAGATAAAATTGTAAAACTCTTGGAAGAAAACACAAGTGTAAATATTTATGATTTGGGGTAAGCCAAATCCTTCTTAGATATGATACCAAAAACACAAGTGACAAACAAAAAAGTAAATAAATTTAGATTTTATCAAAATTTAAAACTTTTGTGTTTTAAAGACACCATCATGTTTTAACAGTACCTGGGATCTATTTTAATCTGGCATGGTAAGACATACCAAAATAGAGATGACAGTCTTGAAGGAATAAGTTGATACTCACAGATCTCTAGAAATAGGAGGCACAGAATGCCCCATGGTGGGTCCACACGGGGAAGCACAGAGTTGGTCAGGAACCATAAGGAGTAAGGGAAAAACATGTGTACTTAGAAGGAACTGGTTTGAATAATTCAATAATTTCAACAAGATCTGGGACATAGGGGCTGTCCCTTTTCTGGTACTTGGCCCTGAGTTGACAAGGGCAGGGGAATAGTGGCTTGGAGTATAAAAGCCTGATAAAGAAAGTTGAGGGCAGGAGCTCTGGAGTGATTGGTTTGTATCTGGAAAGCACATTCACAGGTTTACTATCTCCAGGAATTGGCTAGCCCTGAGAGGAGCAGTCCTGCCACAGTCAGCAATAGCCCAAGATGCCAAAGCTTCAAAAATACACAAAATAAAAAAGCATGATTAATACATAACAACAAAGTCAAAAGACTACCCATGGAACTGGAGACATGATTGCAAATCATGTACTTGGTAAGAGACTTGTATCTATAATATGTAAAGAACTCTTGCCTGTTAATAAGAATAAGAATGATAGCCCAATTTTAGACAAACAATTTGAATAGACACTTCACCAAAAATACAGCAATGGCAAGTAAGAACATGAAAACATGTTCAACCTCATTGGTCTTCAAGGAAATGCAAATTAAAAACACAATGAGATACTGTTACACAACTCTTAGGATGACCATAATAAAAAAGAAAGTTAATAACAAGCATTAGTAAGAATGCCAAGAAAATGGAACCTACATACATTGCACGCCAGGTGTGAAATGGTACAGACACTTTAGAAAAGAGTTTGGTATGTTCTTAAAACGTTAAACATGGAAAGTTCATCAGAATTTTAAACAAAGAGTTAACCTATCACCTAGTGATTCCACTCAGGGATATACACTCAACCGAATTGAAAATGTATGTGCACAAAAAAATATAGCAAAAGTTTATAAGAGCATTGTTCATAATAACCAAAAAGTAGAAACAATCCAAATGATAATGAATTGATGAATGAATAAACAAAATGTAGTCTATCCATACAATAGAACACTATTCAGTAAAATGAATCAGAAATCGATACATGCTACAAGAATGAACCTCAAAAACTTTATCCTAAGTGAAAGAAGCCAAATACAAAATAAATACATATTGCATGATTCTATATGTATCAAGTTTCCCAAACAAAAGGTGAATGCTTTGATACTGAAAGTAGATCATTGCTTGCCTAGATCTGGGGATGAGAATAGGGAGTGTATGGTTTAGATATTTGACCCTCCAAATCCATGCTGAAACTTGGTCCCCACAGTTAGAGGTGGGGATCATGGGAGATGTTTGGGTCATGCGGTCGCATCAATCATGAATGTCTTGGTACCATCCTCATGGTAATGAGTTCTTTGTTTATTAGTTCCTGCAAGGGCTGGTTGTTAAAAAGAACCTGGCACCTCTCTGCCACCCTCACCATGTGGCCTCTGTACACACTGGCTTCCTGTCATCTTCCACCATGAGTGGAAGCAGCCTAAGGCCCTACCAGAAGCTGAGCAGATGCTGGTGCCATCATTTTTGTACAACATGCAAAACTGTGAGCCAGGTAAACCTCTTTTCTTTACAAATTACCCAGGCTTGGGAATTCCTTCATAGCAACACAAACAGGGAGTGACTGCAGATTGCCTTGAGGAATCCTTTTGGAGTGGTGGAAATGTTCTAAAATGGCATTGTGGTTGATGTTTGCAAAACTCTACGAACTTACTGAAAATCATTGATTTGTACACTTATAATGGATGAATTTTGTTAGATAAATTGTACCTCAATAAAGCTGCTTTAAAAACAACTGCATGCTGTATGCAAGATACAGAGCTACAACAAAGTAATTCAGAGAGACTAAAAATAAAGAGTATAGGTAAAAATTTACCAGGCTCACCAAAACCTTTTGAAAGAAAGTGTAATGATCCTGATATCACACAGAGCAGAATTCAACTCCAAAAGCATTATATATGGCAAAGAAGGACAATTTTAACGCAAAAGTTACAGTCTATAATGAACAGATATCACTTATTCATGGTTATACATTAAATAACACAACAACTACCTTTTTAAGGCAAAAACTACAGAAGATGCAAGGAGACACGTACATTCATAAAAATAGGACACTTTAATATACCATTTTCATTACAAGACAAATCAAGTGAACAAAAAATATGTATAGAAATAAAACATGCATATGAATTAGGAAACAACAATTAATAGGATAGATATCTTGAATATATATTGAAATCTACATCATGATAGTAGGAAATATATACATTCTTCTCAAGTGGTCATGGCACATTTATAAAAGTAATCACTTATTAGTTCACAAAAATTACGTCCATAAAATATAAATATTATAATAAACACTCTTTGATTAAAATGCACTCACAACTAGAATTTACTAACAAAACAAAACATAAAGGTCCTTCCACCTCAAAATTTAGAAATCTCCTAGTAAACAACTCCAAACTACAATGGAAACTACAAACTGAAATGACATAATTTTTAAAAAATGATGACAACAAAAGTACTACATATCAGAATCTATGGGATATATTTAAAGCAGTGATCAGGGGAAATTTTTTGGTTTAAACACTTTTATCCTGAAAACTGAAAGAGCAATACTAACTCAATTTAATTCCCAGTTCATAAAATTAGAAAAAGAATTAAAAAGTAAACCGAATGAAAACACAAAGAAAGCAATAATATAGATAAAATTGGAAATTAATGAAGAGAACAAAATAACAGTAGACCTAAAAGTAAAATTATTTTTTCAAAAGTTAACAATATGGACAAACTACTAAATAACTTTACTAAGAAAAGAAATGGAGAAAAAAAACACAAATATATAAAGGAATAACAAAGGAGAAATAGCCATTGAAACAGAAGAAATGCTTTAATCATATGATAATCACAATGGATTGAAGGTTTATGCTGCCCAAAATTTGTATGTTGAAATCTCAACCCCCAGGATGATGGTATTAGGAAGTCAGACTTTTGGGAAATGATTAGGTCATAGGGGTGGAACCCTGATAAGTGGGATTAGTGCCTTTATTTAAGACTCCAGAGAGAGCCCTCACCCCTTCCACCATGTGACGTTACAGTGAGAAGACAGCTGTTTTTGAGAAAGCGGGACTTCACCAAAGCTCAGATTGGTCAGCACCTTGATTTTGAACTCCTCAGCCTCTAGAATTGCAATAAATAAATTTCTGTTGTTTATAAGCCACCTAATCTATGGCATTTTGCTATAATAAGCCAAACAGACTAAGCTAAGACTATGCAAACAAATTTGAAAACCCAGAGGAAATAGATAATATCATAAGGGAATTCAAACTTACTAAAATTGGCCCCGTTTGTGTTAGAAAGCTTAAACAGACCAGTTTCTATAGAAGTAATACAGGAAGTTATTAAGAGAATGCTTTACACAAAAAGCAACAAGCCCAGATGGTTTCACAAGAAAGCGACAAAGTTAGATTCATATCTCACACCAAGTACAAAAAGATAGACTCCAAATGGATTAGAGAGCTAAATGTAAAAAATAAAACCAGGCCAATTACTAGAAGAAAACATGCATAAATTTCTTTTTAACCTTGATGTAGGGAAAGGCTCTCTAACCACGACTCAAAATCCAGAGGCAACAAAAGTCTATTAAATTTGATTACATTTTTTAAATGTGCATAACAAATGCACCATAACAAAATCAAAACATGAGAGGTAAACTGGTAGAAAATATTTACAACATATAACACAGAGAAAGGACACATCTATCTAACATATGAAGAACTCTTAAAAATTGAGGGGCAAAAGCCCAGACTTTGCCACTATGCAATATATCCATATAACAAAATCGCACTTGTACCCCTTAAATTTGTACAAATAAAAAATATTAAGGGACATACAGGCAGGACCAGAGATAGGCAGACAGTTCAATAAGCCTAACGTACAGAGTGGGTCAAAGTAGTGTACTATCAAGCTAGAGCTTTAGAGTATGCTTCTCTGGGTTAGGAGGAGAGATATGTTTAGATCTGCAGTTTAGAAAGAACACTCTGTTGGCTTGGTGAATGTGAATTAGAAAGGCAGGGAGAGGGGTTCAGAAACTTAAAGTAATCCATCTGAGAGATAATGGTGCTTCATAATAAGGTAGTGACTATAAGGATTAAGAGAAAAGGTAAAGATCTGTTGAAGAGGTAGAATTCACTGGATTTATAAACCAAATTATGTGGGTGAGGTAGGAGTCCTGGATGAAACCCAGGATTTTAACATAGGCAGTGAGATAGGTGGCAGTCTTATAGAAAATGTAGAGAATGCAGGCATCTACATTCAGTCTGGGCTGGATGCAATGGCTCACACCTGTAATCCCAGCACTTTTAGAGGCCGAGGCAGGTAGATCACTTGAGCCCAGGAGTTCAAGACTAGCTTGGGCGACATAGTGAGACCCCGTCTCTACAAAAAAAAAATACAAAATTAACCAGGTGTGGTGGCATGTGCCTGTAGTCCCAGCTACTCTGGAGGTTGAGGTGGGAGAATCGCTTGAACCTGGGAGGCAGAGGTTGTGGTGAACTGTGATTGCGCCACTATACTCCAGTCTGGGTGACAGAGCAAGACCCTATCAAAAAAAAAAAAAAAAAAAAAAAAAAAAAAAAAAAATTCAATCTGAAGACTAAATGCAGTGGTCCATATTAATTGTTCAGTGCCGCTGGCCATCAGAGAAATGCAAATCAAAACCACAATGCGATACCATCTCACACCAGTTGAAATGGCAATCATTAAAAAGTCAGGAAACAACAGGTGCTGGAGAGGATGTGGAGAAATAGGAACACTTTTACACTGTTGGTGGGATTGTAAACTAGTTCAACCATTATGGAAAAGAC
>NW_016819971.1:49346-62174 GCF_001698545.2 Rhinopithecus bieti
AAAAAAAAAAAAAAAAAAAAAGAATAAGGAAGATCTCTAGGAACTGATGTGGAGTGGGTCCATGACATACTACCCAAATGAAAAAAATCAAAGTGCAGGAGACCGCTTCTGGAATGGCAGAGTAAGGAATTCCAAAAATGTATTTCTTAATAAAAGCAATGAAAACACCATAAAAACTGTAAAAAATCAAATTTTTAGAACTCCAGAAATTAACCTAAGGCTGGCAATAATCCACAGAGCATTTATTCAAGAAAAAAATAACTGCATCTTGGTAAGAACAGTGAGTTTCATGGCGCTTTAACTTGCCCTACTTCCGTTCCTCTCCCTTAGTTCCATAGTAACCTTAAAAACCAACAGTGTCCCAATGATAGTAGTTGTGAAAATCAGTAGCCTAGTAGCCACTAGAAAGGGCACAGAGGTTTACAAGTATCCAAAGGTCCCATCCCCAGAGAAATTTCAATTGTCAGCTATTCTGATTGTCTGATAACTTGCAGAAAAGTTCCATGCTCAGGAGTTGTCATTCTTTGAGCTGACTCAGAGCTTATGCTGTGTTAATAGGCTTATCCCCAGGGCATTTGTCATAAACAATCATTGGCAATGAATATTGGAACTGCCCGAGGCTGCATTATCAGTTGGGATTAATAAGAAGCTGACCAAAAAACTTGAGAGGAAAAACTGGGGAATGAGATGACCATAGAGGGCTTTAAAAAGCTCCAAAATGTTCCGGGAAATCTGGAAGACCTCACATATGCTGAAGGCCGTGCACATGCCCATGATTGTGTACATGCTTAGGAAAGATCCAAGAAGAAGAACAAAGTCAGAAGATTTACCCTATCTCACTTCAAGACGTACCATAAAGCTACAGTGATCAAGGTAGTGTGGTATTGATGAAAGAACAGACAAATAAATTAATGAAAGAGAATGGAGAGCCCAGAAAGAGTTCCACATAAATATAGTCAACTTATTTTTGCCAAAGGAACAAAGGTAATTCAATGGAAAAAAGTATTCTTTTTTGCAAATGATGCTGAAACAACTATACAACCACATGTAAAAGATTTTAAAAGCCCAAAACAAATAAACAAAAGCCCCACAAGAATCTAGAGACAGAATTTGCACCTTTTCCCCAAATTAAATAGATATAATTAAAATAGACTGTAGTGTTAAATGTAGAATGCAAGGCTATAAAACTAGAAGATAACAAAGGAGAAAATCTGGGTGACCTTGAGTTTGGTAATGACTTTAACAAAAGGTCAATCTATAAAAGAAAAAAATGATAAATTAAACTCCATTAAATTCAAAACTTCTACTCTGTTAAGCAAATGAAAATACAAACTACAGACTAGGAGAAAATATTTGCAAAACATATATCCAATTAAGGTCTGTATCCAAAATGTACAAAGAACTCAAAACTCAACAACAAGAAAACATACAAACCAATTTAAAAATGGGCCATATATTTGAACAGATGCCTCATCAAAGAGGAGGTACAGATAGCAAAATAAACATATTAAAAGATGCTCAACATCATATACCATTAGGAATTCACTTTTTAAAGTAGTTTTGCGGCATATAAGTTTCTTGCTTGAACAGCCTTTTCTTTTAGCAGTTGAATACAGTAGTTCCCCTTTATCTGCAAGGGATGCATTCCAAGACCCCCAGCCTGAAACTCTGGATAGTAACAAACCTTATGCATAGTTTCTTCTATACATACATACCTATGGTGAAGTTTAATTTATAAATTAGGCATAGTGACAATCAGAATAACAATTATTAAAAAGTCAAGGAACAACAGATGCTGGTGAGGCTGTGGGGAAATAGGAACGCTTTTACACTGTTGGTGGGAATGTAAATTAGTTCTACCGTTGTGAAAGACAGTGTGGTGATTCCTCAAGGACCTAGAACCAGAAATACCATTTGACCCAGCAATCTCACAACTGGGTATATACCCAAAGGAATATAAATCATTCTACTGTAAAGATACATGCACACATATGTTCATTGCAGCACTATTTACAATAGCAAAGACATGGAAACTACCCAAATGCTCATCAATGATAGACTGGATAAAGAAAATGTGGTACATATACAACATGGAATACTATACAGCCATAAAAAGGAATGAGATCATGTCCTTTGCAAGGACATGGATGAAGCTGGAATCCATCATCCTCAGCAAAGTAACACAGGAACAGAAAACCAAACACCGCATGTTCTCACTCATAAGTGGGAGCTGAACAATGAGAACACCTGGACACAGGGAGGGGAATATCACACACCGGGGCCTGTCAGCGGGGTGGGGAGGGAGAGAGAGCATCAGGACAAACAGCTAATGCATGCAGGGCTTAAAATCTAGATGATAGGTTGATAGGTGCAGCAAACCACCACAGCACACATATACATATGTAATAAATCTGTACATTCTCCACCTGTATCCCAGAACTTAAAGTAAAATTTTTTAAAATAAATTAGTCATAGTAAGAGATTAACAACAATAATAAAATGAACAATTATAACAATATACCGTGTAAAAGTTATGCAAATGTGGTCTTTTTCTCTCTCTCTCAAAACAGCTTATTGTACTATATTACCTGTTTTTGAATTAAAGTTGACTGTGGGTGACTGAAACTGAGGAGAGTAAAACCATGGATAAGGGGGGACTACTGTACGTTATCCCACTGCTTCTTGTCTTTATGGCTTCTTATATGAAATAGGCTGTCAATCTTATTGAGAATGACTTGTATGAGATGCACTGTTTCCTTCTTGAAGCTTGCAATATTCTTTCTTTGTCTTCTGACAGTTTGAGTATCGTGTGTCAAGGTGTAGATCTCTTTGGGTTTCTCCTACTTAGAGGTCATTTAGCTTCTTAGATATGCAGATCAATGCTTTTCATCTAATTTGGGAGGTTTGGGCCATTGTTTCTTCAAATAGTCTTACTGCCCTGCTATGGTTTGAATATGTCCCCTCCAAAATTCAGGTGTTGTCAATGTCATAGTGTTAAGAGATGGGGCCTTTAAGAGGGGATTAGGCCATGAGGGCTCCTCCTTCATAACTGGGATTAAGGCCTTTATAAAAAAAGCTTCATGCACCTTTTGGCCCTTTTGCTCCTTTTGCCCTTCTCCCATCTGCCATGTGAGGACACAGCGTTCTTCCCCTCTGAAGGGTACAGCAATAAGTTCACCATCTTGGAAGAAGAGAGCAGCCCTCACCAGAAAACCGAACCTGCCAGCACCTTGATCTTGGATTTCCTCGCCTCCAGGACTGTAAGAAATACATTTCTGTTCTTTACATATTACCCAGTCTCTAGTGTTCTGTTACAGTAGCACAAATAAACCAAGACATGCCCCATTCTCTCTCTCTCCTCTCTTTCTATAACTCCCATTATGTTCATATTCTTGATGGTATCCCACAGGTCCCTAAGCCTCTGTTAATTTAAAAATAAATTTTGTCTCTGTTCCTCACACTAGATAATGTCAATTTATCTATTTTCAAGTTTGCTGTTTTTATCTTCTGCCTACTCAAATCTGTGGAGCCCCCTCTAGTGAATTCTTCATTTCAGTCATATTTTTTACCTCAGAATTTCCGTTTGTTTCTTTTTTGTAATTTTATTTCTTTATTGATATCCTCATGTTGGCGAGGCATCCTTTTCATGCTTTGCTTTAGTTCTGTAGACATTGTTTCCCTTTAGTTGTTTCAATGTATTTAAAATAGCTGACTTAAAGTCTTTGTCAAGTAATTCCAATGTCTACCCTTTCTCAGAACAGTTTCTCTTGACTGGGTTTTTAAACATTTATTTTCCCTATCAATTTCCTGTCTTCAGTGTCATTGATTTCTGCTCAATCTTTTATTTATTTATTTTTTGCTTGTTTTAGGCTTATATTTATCTTTTTTTTTTTTTTTTTTTTAGATGGAGCCTTGCTCTGTCGCCCAGGCTGGACGGAGTGCAGTGGCGCCATCTCGGCTCACTGCAACCTCCGCCTCCCGGATTCAAGCAATTCGCTTGTCTCAGCCTCCGGAGTAGCTGGGAGTACAGGCGCGAGCCACGACGCCCGGCTAATTTTTTGTATGTTAGTAGGGACTGGGTTTCACCATATTGGCCAGGATGGTCTCAATCTCCTGACCTCGTGATTCGCCCGCCTAGGCCTCCCAAAGTGCTGGGATTACAGACGTCAGCCACCGCACCCGGCCCTATTTATCTTCTTTTTCTAAGTTTACTTTATTTTATTTCATTTCATTTTTTGAGAGATGCGATCTCGCCCTGTCACCCAGGCTGGAGTGCACTGGCTTATCATAGCTCACTGTAACCTCCAACTTCTAGGCTCAAGCAAGCTCCTGACTTTCCTAGGTTTGTGGGGGTTTTTTGTTTTTTTGTTGTTTGGGGTTTTTTTTTTTTTTTTTTTCTGTTGTTTTTGTTTGTTTTTGAGGCGTAGTCTCACTCTGCCCAGGCTGGAATGCAATGGTACTATCTCAGCTCGTTGCAACCTCCGCCTCCCAAGTTCAAGCGATTCTCCTGCCTCAGCCTCTTAAGCAGTTGGGATTACAGGCGTGCACCACAATGCCTGGCTATTTTTTGTATTTTTTTTAGTAGAGACGGGGTCTCACCATGTTGGCCAGGCTGGTCTCGAACTCCTGACCTCAAGTGATCCACCCATTTCTGCCTCCCAAAGCGCTGGGACTAGAGGCGTGAGCCACCACACCCAGCCTTTTCTCTAGTTTTCCAAGGTGGAAGCTTAGATTATTGATTTTAGATTTTCTTTCCTCATATATGCATTCAATGCTATAAATTTCCTCCTAAGCACTACTTTTGCTGTACCTCACAAATTTTGGTAATTGTATTTTCATTTTTATTTAATTCAAAATATTTTTTGAATTTCTCTTGTGATTTCTTGGCCCATGAGCTGTTTAGAAGTGAGTCATTTAATGTCTAGTTATTTGGATAATTTCTCTTTTTTTCCTCAATCCTTAGAACCTGCTAATATTTGGGGGGCTGGGGGGCGGTTCTAGCTGTTTCTCTGTCGTTGATTTCTAGCTCTAGTTTAATTCTATGTTAGTCTGAGAAGACACTTTATATGATTTCTATTCCTTCAAATTTGTTAAGGTGTATTTATTTTTCATCAGAATGTAATCTATCCTGATGAATGTGAGCTTCAGAACAATCTATACTCTGCATTTATTGGATGAAGTATTACATAAATGTTAATTATACACAGTTGATTGATAATACTGTTCAGTTCAACAGTGTTCTTACTGACTTGCCACCTGTTAGGTCTGTTCAAATGCTGATAAGGGGCATGGAAGCCTCCAACTTTATTTGTGGATTTGTCTATTTCTCCTTGCAGTTCTATCAGTTTTTTGCCTCATATATTTTGACACTTGGTTGATAGGGGAAAACACCTTAAGAATTGCTCTTAAGAATTGTCATTTATTCTTGGAGAATTGAACCCTTTATCATCATGTAATGCCCTCTATATCCCTGATTATTTCCATTGTTCTGAGGTGTGCTTTATCTGAAATTAATATAGCTACTACAGTTTTCTTTTGATTAGTGTTAGCATGAACTACCTTTTTCCATCCCTTTACTTTAAATCTTTAAATCTAACTGTGTCTTTATATTTAATGTGGATTTCTTATAGGTAACTCATAGTTCTGTCTTGTTTTTATAATCCACTCTGACAGTCTATGTCTTGTAATTTATTTTTTTAATTTTTATGGATACACAGTAGGTGCACATGTTTACGGGGTACATGAGATGTTTTGATACAGTATATAATGTGTAATAGGGTAAATGGGATAGCCGTCAGCTCAAAAATTCATCATTTCTTTGTGTTATGAACATTCAATAAAGCTGCCAAGAGCATGCATTGGGGAAAGGATAGTCTCTTCAATAAATTGTGCTGAGAAAACGGGATATCCATATGCAGAAGAGTGAAACTAGACCCTGTCTCTTACTATATACAAAAATCAAATCAAAATGGATCAAAGACTTAAATCTAAGACCTTAAACTCTGAAACTACTACAGGAAAACATTGGGGAAAATCTTCAGGACATTGGTCTGGATAAAAATTTTCTGAGCAATATTCCACAAGCACAGGCAACCAAAGCAAAAATGGACAAATGGGATCACATCAAGCCAAAAAGCTTCTGCACAGAAGAAGAGACAATCAACAAAGTGTAGAGACAAATCACAGAAAAGGAGAAAACATTTGCAAATTACCCATCTGATGAAGGATTAATAACCAGAATGTATATAGACCTCAAACAACTCAACATGGAAAATGTTCCAATTGTACTCCCTCAGTTATTCTAAAATGTACAACAAATTATTGTTGACCATAGTCACCCCATTGTACTATCAAATACTAGATCTCATTCATTGTATCTTACTATATTTTGTACCCATTAACCATCCCCATCACCCTTACCCCACTGCCCTTCCAACCCTCTGTTATTCATCATTCTACTGTCTCCATGAGTTCAATTTTTTTAATTTTTAGATCCCACAAATGAGTAAGAACATGTGAAGTTTGTCTTTCTGTGTCTGGCTTATTTCACTTAATATTATGTCCTTTATTTTCATTCATGTTGTTACAAATGGCATAATCTTGTTCTTTTTATGGCTGAATAGTGCTCCATTGTGCATATGCACCACATTTTTTTTTTATCCATTTGTCTACTGATGTACATTTAGGTTGATTCCAAATTTTGGCTATTGTGAATAGTGCTGCAATAAACATGGGAGTGCAGATAAATGTTTGATATACTGATTTCTTTTCTTTGGGTATATATCTGGCAGTGGCATTGCTGAATCATATGGTAGTTCTAGTTATAGTGTTTTAAGGACCCTCAGTACTGGAGGATCCTATGTACATGGAGGATACTCTATGGTAGCTGTACTAATTTACATTCCCACCAACAGTGTACAAGGGGTCTCCTTTCTCCACATTTTAGCTAGCATTCATTATTGCAGGTATTTTAGATGAAAACCATTTTAGCTGGGGTGAAATGATATCTCATTGCCGTTTTCATTTGCATTTCTCTGATGATCAGTTATGTTGAGCACCTTTTCACATACTCATTTGCCATTTGTATGTCTTCTTTAGAGAAATGTCTATTTAGATCTCTTGCCCATTTTCAAATTGGATTATTTTTTCCTTAATGAATGGTTTGAGCTCCCTAGATATTCTGGTAATTAATCCCTTGTCAGATGGTTACCATATAGCTTTAAATCTTTTATGTAGTCATATTGTCAATATTTTACTTTATGGCTTCTGAGTTCAGGCATTTTACCTCAGGGAAATAATTCTTTTGTACTTTCTCCCAGAACTCCATAGTTTTTATATTTAGATCTTTAAGTAACCTGATTTTTTTAATATAACGAATGAACTGGGTATCTGTATATGTTTTCTTCTATATAGATAGTTAATAGTCCCTGCATTCTATTTGTTGAATACTACTTACTTGTCCCACTGACTTGAAATACCAACCTTATTAAATAGTACCTTCATAGACATATGTGTTTGTTTCTAAAATGCTTATTCTGTTCCATTGACTGACTAAACTCCTTCTGTGCTGGTTCCACATTGTTTTCATTAATGAGACTTTAGTGGATATGTCCTCTCTTATTATTATTATTTATCAAATGTGTCTTATTTGTAACTACATTAAGAATAAATTCAGAATCAACTTGTAAAGTTCAAAAAATAACTTTTATTGTGTTGAGGTATGTTTCTTCCTTCTATGCCCAGGTTTTTTAGGGTTTTATTATGCAGAGATGTTGAATTTATTGAATGCTTTTTCAGCATCAATTGAAATAATCATATGGATTTTGTCCTTCACTCTGCTGATATATCATATTGATTGATNAATACCAACCTTATTAAATAGTACCTTCATAGACATATGTGTTTGTTTCTAAAATGCTTATTCTGTTCCATTGACTGACTAAACTCCTTCTGTGCTGGTTCCACATTGTTTTCATTAATGAGACTTTAGTGGATATGTCCTCTCTTATTATTATTATTTATCAAATGTGTCTTATTTGTAACTACATTAAGAATAAATTCAGAATCAACTTGTAAAGTTCAAAAAATAACTTTTATTGTGTTGAGGTATGTTTCTTCCTTCTATGCCCAGGTTTTTTAGGGTTTTATTATGCAGAGATGTTGAATTTATTGAATGCTTTTTCAGCATCAATTGAAATAATCATATGGATTTTGTCCTTCACTCTGCTGATATATCATATTGATTGATTTGCATAAGTTTTATCATCCTTGCATCCTTGGGATGAACCCTGCTTGGTCATAATGAATACATTTTTTTAGTAAGTTAACAAATTCAGTTTGCTAGTATTTTGTCAAAGGTTTTTGCATTAATGTTCATCAGATATATTGGCCTGTAGTTTTCTCTTTTTTTATATTTTTTGGTTTTAGTATCAGGGTAATACTGGCCTCATAGAATGAGTATGAAAATATTCCCTCTTACTTTCATTTTTGGAATAGTTTGAGTAGGATTGGTATTAGTTCTCCTTTAACGTTTGGTAGAAAAAGCTGGCAGAGGCACAATGAAAAAAAAAGAAAACTTCAGAGCAATATCACTGATGAACACAGATGCAAAAATCCTCAACTAAATACTAGCAAACCAAACCCAGCAGCACATCAAAAAGGTAATTCACCATGATCAAGCAGGCATTATTGCTGGGATGCAAGGTTGATTCAACATATGCAAATCAATAAATGTGATTCACCACATAAACAGAACTAAAAATAAAAACCATATGATCATCTCAATAGATCAGAAAAAACTTTTGATAGAATTTAACATCCCTTCATGCAAAAACCTTCAACAAATGAGGCACTGAAGGAACATACATCAAAATAATAAGACCCATCTATGAGAAACCCACAGCCAACATCATACTGAGTGGGCAAAAACTGGAAGCTTTCCCCTTGAGAACTGGAACAAGACAAGAATGCTCATACCACTCCTATTCAACATAGTACTGAAGTCCTAGCCAGGGCAACCAGGCAAGAGAAGGAAATAAAAAACATACAAATAGGAAATGAAGAAGTCAAGCTATCTCTCTTCATTGATGATATGATTTATCAATGATCATCAATGATTCACCAATCTAGGTATATGATATACCTAGAAAACCCTAAAGACTCTGCCGCAAGGCTCCTAGAGCTGATAAATGAAAAATCATTAGCATTTCTATAAATCAATAATGTCCAAGCTGAGAGCCAAATCAAGAAGGCAATCCCATTTATAATATAACATACTTAAGAATATAGCTAACCAAGGAGGTGAAAGAGATCCACAAGGAGAATTACAAAACATTGCATAAAGAAATCAGACATAACACAAATAAATGAAAAAACATCTCACGCTCATGGATTGGAAGAATCAACATCATTTAAATGGCCATATTGCCAAAGCAATTTACAGATTCAATGCTATTCCTATCAAACTACCAATGTCATTTTTCTAAGAATAAGAACAAATTATTCTAAAATTCCTGTGGAACATAAAAGAACCCAAATAGCCAAAGCAATCCTAAGCAAAAAAAAAAAAAAAAAAAAAAAAAAAAAAAAAAAAAAACAACAACAACAACAAATCCAGAGGCATCACTTCACCTAACTTTAAACTATACTACAAGGCTACAGAGTAACGCAAACAGCATGGTACTGGTACAAAAACAGACAGGTAGACCAGCAGAAGAAAATAGAAAAAGAAAATAGAGAAACCAGCAATAAAGCTGCACACCTACAACCACCTGATCTTCGACAAAGCCAACAGACATAAGAAATTGGGAAAAGACTCCCTATGCAATAAATCGTCCTATGAAACTTGACTTCTACCTATCACCATATATAAATATTAACTCAAGATGGATTAAGCCTTTACTCCATCTTGAATTAATATAAGACCTCAAACTATAAAAATCCTAAAAGAAAACCTAGGAAACTCCCTTCCTAATGTCAGCCTTGGAAAAGAATTTATGGCTAAGTCCTCAAAAGCAAATGCAACAAAACAAAAATTGACAAATGAAACCTAATTAAACTAAAGCTCTTCTGCACAGCAAAAGAAACTGCCAAGGGAGTAACAGACCGCCTATAAAATAAGAGAAAATATTCACAAGCTATGCATCTAATAAATGTCTAATATCCAACATTTATAAGGAACTTAAATCAACAAACAACAAAGCAAACAACCCCATTAAAAAGTAGACAAAGGGCCAGGTACAGTGGCTCACACCTGTAATCCCAGCACTTTGGGAGGCTAAGATGGGTAGATCACTTGAGGTCAGGAGTTCGAGACTAGCCTGGCCAACTTGGCAAAACCCCGTCTCTACTAAAAATACAAAAATTAGCTGGACGTGGTGGTGGGCACCTGTAGTCCCAGCTACTCAGGAGGCTGAGGCAGAAGAATTGCTTGAGCCCAGGAGGCAGAGGTTGCAGTGAGCCAAGATTGAGTCACCGTAGTCCAGCCTGGGGTGACAGAGCAAGACTCCGTCTCAAAAAAAAAAAAAAAAAAGTGGTCATAGGACATGAACAGACACACTTCTTAAAAGAAGACATACAAGTGGCCAAGAAAGGTGAAAAAATGCTTATCATCACCAATCATCAGAGAAATGCAAATCAAAACCACAACAAGACATACCATCTCACACCAGTCATAATGGCTGTTATAAATAAGTCAAAAAACAACAGATGCTAGTGAGGCTGTCGAGAAAAAGGAACACTTATACACTGCTGTTGGGAATGCAAATTAGTTCACCCACTGTGGAAAGGAGTTTAAAGACTTCTCAAAGCACTCAGAGTTGAACTACCATTCGACTCAGCAATCCCACTAATGGGTATATACCCAAAGTAAAATAAATTGTTCTACCAAAAAGACATATGCGCCTGTATGTTCACTGCAGTAGTATTCACAGTTGCAAAGACATAGAATCAACCCAGCTGCCTGTCAACAGTGGACTGAGTAAATAAAATGTGGTATGTATACACTGTGGAATACTACATAGCCATTAAAAAGAATGAAATGATATTCTTTGCAGCAATATGTATGTAGCTGGAAACCATTATCCTAAGCGAACTAACGTAGAAATAAAACCAAATAACACATGTTCTCACTTATAAGTGGGAGCTGAACATTAGGTACAAAAGATCATAAACATGAGAACAATAGATACTGGAGAATGCAAGAAGGGGAAGACGGGAGGTGGATAAGGGTTGAGAAAAACCTCCATGTTGGGTACTATGCTTACGACGTGGGGGACGGATTCATTCATATTCCAAACCTCACCACCACACAATGTACCTATGTAACAAACCTGCACATGTACCCCCTGATTCTAAAATAAAAGTTGCAAACAAAACTGGTAGAATCCAGCAGTGAAACCATCAGATCTCAGGTGTTTTTTTGCTGGAGGAATTTTATTAGGGCTTTGATCTCATTACTTGCTGTTGGTCTATTCAGGTTTTGGATTTCATCATGTTTCCATCTTGGCAGGTTGTACGTGTCTAGGAATTTATCCTTTTCTTCTGGGTTTTCCAATTTATTGGCATATGGTTACTCATAGTAGTCTCTAATGATACTGTGAATTTCTGAGGTATGAGTCGTAATGTCTCCATTTTCATCTTTGATTTTATTCATTTGGGCCTTCTCTCTTTTTTCTCAGTCTAATCAAAGGTTGGTCAATTTGCTTATCTTTTTAAAAAAAATGACTTTTCATTTCATTGATCTTTCATATTGTTTTTTTTTTTTTATTTTTATTTTCATTTTACTTTAAGTTCTAGGGTACATGTGCACAACATGCAGGTTTGTTACATATGTAAACATGTGCCATGTTGGTGTGCTGCACCCATTAACTCATCATTTACATTAGGTATATCTCCTAATGCTATCCCTCCCCCTTCCCCCCGCCCCATGACATGTGTGTGATGCTCCCCACCCTGTATCCAAGTGTTCTCATTGTTCAATTTCCACCTACGAGTGAGAACATGGGGTGTTTGGTTTTCTCTCCTTGTGATAGTTTGCTCAGAAAGATGGTTTCCAGCTTCATCCATGTCCCTACAAAGGACACAAACTTATCCTTTTTTTGTGGCTGCATAGTATTCCATGGTGTATATGTGCCACATTTTCTTAATCCAGTCTATCATTGATGGACATTTGGGTTGGTTCCACGTCTTTGCTATTGTGAATAGTGCCTCAATAAACATATGTGTACGTGTGTCTTTATAGCAGCACCATTTATAATCCTTTGGGTATATACGCAGTAGTGGGATGGCTGAGTCAAATGGTATTTCTAATTCCAAATCCTTGAGGAATCACCACACTGTCTTCCACAATGGTTGAACTAGTTTACAGTCCCATCAACAGTGTAAAAGTGTTCCTATTTCTCCACATCCTTTCCAGCACCTGTTGTTTCCTGATTTTTTAATGATTGCCATTCTAACTGGCATGAGATGGTATCTCATTGTGGTTTTGATTTGTATTTCTCTGATGACCTGTGATGATGAGCATTTTTTCATGTGTCTGTTGGCTGCATAGATGTCTTCTTTTGAAAAGTGTCTGGTCATATCCTTGGCCCACTTTTTGATGGGGTTGTTTGTTTTTTTCTTGTAAATTTGTTTGAGCTCTTTGTAGATTCTGGATATTAACCCTTTGTCAGATGGGTAGATTTCAAAAATTTTCTCCCATTCTGTAGGTTGCCTCTTCACTCTGATGGTAGTTTCTTTTGCCATGCAGAAGCTCTTCAGTTTAGTTAGATCCCATTTGTCTATTTTGGCTTTTGTTGCTGTTGCTTTTGGTGTTTTAGTCATGAAGTC
>NW_016819971.1:64273-77261 GCF_001698545.2 Rhinopithecus bieti
CTCTGCATTTGCTTGTCTGCAAAGGATTTTATTTCTCCTTCACTTATGAAGCTTAGTTTGCCTGGATATGAAAATTCTGGGTTGAAAATTCTTTTCTTTAAGAATGTTGAACATTGGCCCCCACTCTCTTCTGGCTTGTAAGGTTTCTGCCGAAAGATCCACTGTTAGCCTGGTGGGCTTCCCTTCGTGGGTATCCCGACCTTTCTCGCTGGCTTCCCTTTATATTTTTTCCTTCATTTCAACCTTGGTGAATCTGATAATTACGTGTCTTGGGGTTGCCCTTCTCGGGGAGTTTCTTTGTGGTGTTCTCTGCATTTCCTGAATTTGAATGTTGGCCTGCCTTGCTAGGTTAGGGAAGTTCTTCTGGATAGTACTCTGAATAGTGTTTTCCAACTTGGTTCCATTCTCCCCATCACTTTCAGGTACACCAATCAAATGCAGATTTGTTCTTTTCACATAGTCCCATATTTCTTGGAGGATTTGTTTGTTTCTTTTTACTCTTTTTTCTCTAAACTCATCTTCTTGCTTTGTTTCATTGATGTTATCTTCATTCACTGATATCCTTTCTTCCACTTAGTCGAATCGGCTATTGAAGCTTGTGCATGCATCACGTAGTTCTCGTGCCATGGTTTTCAGCTCCATCAGGTCATTTAAGGTCTTCTCTACCTGTTTATTCTAGTTAACCATTCATCTAACTTTTTTTCAAGGTTTTCAGCTTCCTTATGATGGGTTAGAACATGCTCCTTTAGCTCAGAGAAATTTGTTATTACTGACCTTCTGAAACCTGCTTCTGTCAACTCATCAAAGTCACTTTCTGTCCAGCTTTGTTCTGTTGCTGGTGAGGAGCTGCGATCCTTGGAAAGAGAAGAGGTGCTGTGGTTTTTAGAATTTTCAGCTTTTCTGCTCTGGTTTCTCCCCATCTTTGTGGTTTTATCTACTTTTGGTCTTTGATGTTGGTGACCTACAGATGGGGTTTTGGCTGTCCTTTGTGTTGATGTTGATGGTATTCCTTTCCATTTGTTAGTTTTCTTTCTAACAGTCAGGTCCCTCAGCTGCAGGTCTGTTGGAGTTTGCTGGAAGTCCACTCCAGACCCTGTTTGCCTGGGTATCACCAGCAGAGGCTACAGAACAGCAAATATTGCACAACAGCAAATATTGCTGCCTGATCCTTTCTCTGGAAGCTTCGTCCCAGAGGGGCACCTGCCTGAACGAGGCGTCTGTTGGCCCCTACTGGGAGGTGTCTCCCAGTTAGGCTACATGGGGGTCAGGGACCCACTTGAGGAGGCAGTCTGTCCATTCTGAGAGCTCAAACGCCATGCTGGGAGAACCACTGCTCTGTTCAGAGCTGTCAGACAGGGACGTTTAATTCTGCAGAAGTTTCTGCTGACTTTTGTTCGGCTATGCCCTGCCCACAGAGGTGGAGTCTATAGAGGCA
This sequence comes from Rhinopithecus bieti, assembly GCF_001698545.2. Taxonomy (NCBI): domain Eukaryota; kingdom Metazoa; phylum Chordata; class Mammalia; order Primates; family Cercopithecidae; genus Rhinopithecus; species Rhinopithecus bieti. Next base: position 65,709 of record NW_016819971.1, read on the forward strand.
GTAGGCCTTGCTGAACTGCAGTGTGCTCTGCCCAGTTCCAGCTTCCCAGCCACTTTTTTTTACCTACTCAAGCCTCAGCAATGGCAGATGCCCCTTCCCGCGCCAGGCTGCTGCCTCTCAGGTCAATCTCAGACTGCTGCACTAGCAGTAAGCAAGGCTATGTGGGCAAGGGACTCTCTGAGTCAGGCATGGGAGAGAATCTCCTGGTCTGCTGGTTGCTAAGACCTTGGGAAATGTTCAGTATTTGGGCAGGAGTGTCCCCTTTTTCCAGGTGCAGTCTGTCATGGCTTCCCTTGGCTAGGAAAGGGAAATCCCTCAACCCCTTGTGCTTCCTGGGTGAGGCAACACCCTGCCCCGCTTCAGCTCACCCTCCGTGGGTCATACCCACTGTCCAACCAATTCCAATGAGATGAACCAGGTACTTCAGTTGGAAATGCAGAAATCACCCATCTTCTGCACCAATCACAATGGGAGCTACAGACTGGAGCTGTTCCTATTCTGCCATCTTGGAATGGAACCTATTGGTTTTTTAAATTTCAATTTCCTTTATTTCTGCTCTGATCTTTATTATTTCTTTTCTTCTACTAATTTTGGTTTTGGTTTGCTCTTGCTTTTCTGATTCTTTAAGATGTATAATTAGGTGGTTTATTTAAAGTTTTTCTACATTTTGATATAGGTTCTTATTGCTATAAACCTTCTTCTTAGTACTGCTTTCACTGCATCCCATAGGTTTTGGTATGTTGTGTTTCCATTGTCATTTATTTCAAGAAATTTTTCAGTTTCCTTCTTAATTTCTTCGTTGACCCAATGGTCATTCAGGAGCGTATTGTTTAATTTCCATGTATTTGTATGTTTCCAATATTCATTTCTTTATTAATTTCTAGTGTTGTTCCACGTGGTCAGAGAAGATGCTTGATATTGTTTCATTTTTTGAATGTTTTAAGACTTGTTTTTGTCAACTAATATATTGCCCATCCTTGAGAATGATCCATATGCTGAGGAGAAGAATGTGTATTCTGCAGACATTGGATAAAATGTTCTGTAAATATCTATTAGATCCATTTTATCTATAGTACAGATTAAGTCTGATGTTTCTTTGTTCATTCTCTATCTGGATGATCGACCAATGCTGAAAGTGAGGTATTGAAATCCCAAACTCTTATTGTATTGTGGTCTATCTCTCTTCTTAGCTCTAATAATATTTGCTTTGTATATCTTGGTATTCCAGTGTTGGGTTCATAGATATCTACAATTGTTATTTTCTCTTGCTGAATTGATCTTTTACTATTATAGTGACCTTCTTTTCTCTTTTATAGTTTTGTCTTGAAATCTATTTTGGTTGATATAAGTATAAGTACTCCTCCTTTTTTTTTTTTTTTTTTTGTTTCCATTTTCATGGAATATCTTTTTCCATTACTTTATTTTCAGTCTATGTGTGTCTTTATAGGTGGAGTGTGTTTCTTGTGGACAATAGATCACTGAGTCTTTTTTAAATCCGTTCAACCACGGTATGTCTTTTGATTGCATTTTATGCAGTTTAGTCCATTTACATTCAATCTTATGATTTATAAGTAATGATTTACTACTACCATTTTGTTTTGTTTTCTTGTTGTTGCGTGACTGGCCTGCCTTCCTTCTTTCCTTCCTTCCTTCCTTCCTTCCTTTCTTCCTTCCTTCTCTTTCTTCCTTCCTTTGTCTTCCCTTGTATGAAAGTGATTCTCTCTGATGATATGTTTTAATTTCTTGCTTTATATATTTTTGTGTATCTGTTGTTGGTTTTATTTGAAGTTACCATGAAGCTTGAGAATAACATCTTATAACTCATTATTTTATTTATTTTTTAATTTAACTTTTATTTCAAGTTCAGGGATTCAACTTACCTACCAAGTTAAACTTTTATTTTAAGTTCAACAAACATGTGCAGGTTTGTCATATAGATAAACTTGTGTCATGGGGCTTTGTTGTATAGATTGTTTTATCACTGAGGAATTAAGCATAGTACTCATTAGTTACTTTTTCTGATCCTCTCCCTCCTCTCATCTTCTACACTCTCATAGGCCTCAGTGTGTGTTGTTCCCCACTATGTGTCCATGTGTTCTCATCATTTAGCTCCCACTTATAAGTGAGAACATGTGGTATGTGGTTTTCTGTTCCTATGTTCATTTGCTAAAGATAATGGCCTCCATCTTCATCCATGTCCCCTCAAAGGGCAAGATCTCATTCCTTTTTATGGCTGTATAGTATTCCATGGTATATATGTACCATATTTTCTTTATCCAGTCTACCTTTGATGGGCGTTTATGTTAATTCCATATCTTTGCTATTGTGAATAGTCCTTCAATGAACATAGGCGTGCATGTATTTTTATGATAGAATGGTTCCTATTCCTTTGAGTATATACCCAGTAATGGGATTGCTGGGTCAAATTGTATTTCTGTTTTTAGGTCTTTGAGGAATTGATACACTGTTTTCCAGAATGGTTGAACTAATTTATACTCCCACCAACAATGTCTAAATATTCCTTTTTCTCCACAACCTTGCCAGCATCTGCTATTTTTTGACTTTTTAATAAAAGCCATTCTGACTGGTGTGAGATAGTATCTCATTGTGGTTTTGATTTGCATTTCTCTAATAATAAGTGATGCTGAGCTTGTTTTCATATGCTTGTTGGCTGCATGTCCTTTGCCTCCTTTATAATAGGGTTTTTTTTTTCTTGTAAATTTAAGTTCCTTATAGATGCTGGATATTAGACCTTTGTCAGATGCGTAGTTTGCAAAAGGTTTCTCCTATTCTGTAGGTTGTCTATTTACTCCCTTGATAGTTTCTTTTGCTGTGTAGTAGCTCTTTAGTTTAATTAGGTCTCATTTGTCAATTTTGTTTTGTTGCAATTACTCTTGGTGTTTTGTCATGAAATCTTTGCCCATTCATATGTCCAGAATGGTATTGCCTAGGTTTTATTCTAGGGTTTTATAGTTTTGGTGTTACATTTAAGTCTTTAATTAATCTTGAGCTATTATAATTTTTGTTTAGGTTGTAAGGAAGGAGTCCAGTTTCAGTATTCTAGATATGGCTAGCCAGTTGTCCCAGCACCATTTATTGAATAGGGAGTTCTTTCCCCATTGCTTATTTTTGTCAGGTTTGTCAAAGACCAAATAGTTGTAGGTGTGTTGCCTTATTTGGGGGTTCTCTATTCTGTTCCACTGATAACCCATTATTTGAAAGTGATGACAACTTAAGTCTGATTGCAAAAACAAACTAACAAACATGCAATGATAAAACTCATAAAACTCTACACTTTAACTTCATCTCTCCTGCTTTTTAACTTTTTGTTTTTTCTATTTATATATTATTATACTTTCTATGTCTTCAAAACTTGTTCATAACTTCCGATAGGTTCATCTTTTGTTCTCTGACTCAAAATGTGAGTAGTTTACACACTACAATTATAGTGCTATACTATTCTGTATTTGTCTGTGTACTTACTGTTATCAGAGAGCGTTGTACCATCAGATGATTGCATATTGCTCATCAATGTCCTTTTCTTTCAGATTGAAGAATTCCCTGTAGCATTTCTTTTTTTATTTAATTTTTAATTTTTGTGAGCACCTAGTAGGTATATCCATGTATGGGGTATGTGAGGTGTTTAGATACAAGAATACAGTATGTAATAATCACATCAGGGTAAATGAGGTATCCATCACCTCAAGCATTTGTGCATTCTTTGTGTTACAAACAATCCAGTTATACCCTTTCAGTTATTTTTAAATGTACCATTAAATTATTTTTGACTCTTGCCCTCCTGTTGCGCTAGCAAATACTAAGTCCTATTTATTCTTTCTATTTTTTTTTGTGTGTGTGTGTCCATTAACTCTCCCCACTTTCCCTCACCACTCACCACTACCCTTCCCAGCCTCTGGTAACCATCCATTTACTCTCTATCTCCATGAGTTCAATTGTTTCAAAGTTTAGGTCTCCAAATTAGTGAGAACACGCAATATTTGTCTCTCTGTGCCTGGCTTATTTCACTTAATATTATGACCTCCAGTTCCATCCATGTGTTGCAAATGACAGGATCTCATTCTTTTTTATGGCTGAATAGTACTCTACTGTATGTATGTGCCACATTTTCTTTATCCATTCATCTGTTGATGGATACATTGCTTCCAAATCTTGGCTATTGTAAATAGTGCTGCAATAAACATGAGAGTGCAGATACATGTTTGATATACTGATTTCCTTTCTTTTGGTTATACACCTAGGAGTGAGATTGCTGAACTGCAAGGTCGCTCTATTTTTAGCTTCTTCAGGGCTTCAAAACTGGTCTCCCCAGTAATTTTACTAATTAACCTTTTCACCAACAGTGTACGAGGGTTCCCTTTTCTCCATATTCTTGCCAGCACTTGTTATTGCCTGACTTTTGTATACTTTAGCATGTCTTATAGGACTGGTATGGTGTTGATAAAATCCCTCAGCTTTTGTATCTCTGGGAAAGTATTTCTCTTTCATGTTTCAAGAATATTTTTACTGAATATACTATTCTAAGATAAAAGATTTTTTCCTTTAGCACTTTAAATATATCATGCCACTCTCTCCTGGCCTATAAGGTTTCCACTGAGAAATCGACTGCCAGACATATTAAAGGTCCTTTTGTGTTTATTTGTTTGTTTTTACTTTTCTCTTGCTGCTTTTAGGATGTTTTCTTTATCCTTGACCTTTGGGGCCAGGCACAATGGTTCATGCCTGTAATCCCAACACTTTGGGAGGCCAAGTCAAGTGGATTCCTTAAGCCCAGGAGTTTGAGACCAGCCTGGGCAACATGGCGAAACCACATCTCTACAAAAACAAACAAACAAAAAAAGCCCACAATATATTCTTGACCTTTGGTAGTTTGAATGTTAAATGTCTTGACATAATCTTTTGGGGGTTAGATTTGATGGTATTCTATAACCTTCTTGCACTTGAATATTGACATTTTTATCTAGGTTTAGAAAGTTCTCATTATTATCTTTTCAAGTAACCTTTCTATTCCACTCTCTCTCTCTACCGCCTCTTTAAGGCCAATACTCTTAGATTTGCTCTTTTGTGGCTACTTTCTAGATCCTATAGTTATACTTTATTATTTTTTATTCTGTTTTTCTTTTATCCCTCTGACTTTGTGTTTTTAAATAGACTGTCTTCAAGTTCACTGTTTCTTCTGCTTGATCAATTCTGCTGTTGAGAAACTCTGATGCATTCTTCAAGTTGTCAATTGAATTTTTCAGCTCCAGAATTTCTGCTTAATTTTGTTTAGTTATTTCCATCTCTTTGTTAAATTTATCTGATAGGATTTTGAATTTCTTCTCTTGTTATCTTAAATTGTGTTGAGCTTCCTCCAAACAGATATTTTGAATTCTCTGTCTGAAAGGTCCCATATCTATGTCACTCTGGAATTGGTCACTGGTGCCTTATTTAGTTTGTTTGGTGAAGTCCTGTTTTCCTGAATGGTCTTCATGTCTGTGGATATTCATCAATGTCTGGGCATTGAAGAGTTAAGTATTTCTTCTAATTTTTGCAGTCTGGGCATGTTTGCACCCACTCTTCTTGAGAAGGCTTTCCAAGTATTCAGAGATAATTGAGTGTTATAATCTAAGTGTCTGGTCATTGCAGCCATATGTGCATTAGGGGGCACCCCAAGCCCAGTAATTCTGTGATTCTTGTAGACTTGTAGAGATACCACCTTGATGGTGTTGGGTAAGACCTGAGAGAATTCCGTGGATTACCAGGTAGGCTCTTGTTCTCTTCCCTTACATTTTTCCAAATAAATAGAGTCTCTCTCTGTGCGGTATGCTGCATGGATTTGGGAGAGAGGTGATGCAAGTACTCCCGTGGCCACCACTGCTGGGACTGTACTGCATCACACCTGAAGCCAGCACAGTACTGGGTCTTGTCCAAGGCCCAGGTGGCGACTATTTCCTGCCTATCATTGATGTTTATTCAAGGCTCAAGGGCTCTTTAGTCAGCAGGCAGTGAATAGTGCCAGGACTGGATCTTTCTTTTGGGTAGTGGGCTCCCTTCTGGCCCAGGGCAGGTCTAGAAATGTCCTTCAGGAGCTGAGGCCTGGAATCAGGGTATTTTGTGGTCTGTTTGGTATTTTATTTTACTGTGGCTGAGTTGGTACCCAAGTTGCAAGGCAAAGTCCTTTTTACTCTTCCCTCTCCTTTCCTCAAGCAGAAGAAGTCTCTCCCCATGGCCACTAGAGCTGGGAATGTGCTGGGTCACACCAAAAGCCAGCATGGTACTGGGTCTTGCCCAAGGCCCATGATGACTGCTGCCTGGCTACTACCGATGTTTATTCAAGGCCCATGGGCTATTTAGTCAGGAAGTGATGAATTCTGCCAGGACTGGGTAGTTCCATTCAAGGCAGTAGGTACCCTTCTAGCCCAGGGTTGGTCTAGAAATGCCATCCAGGAGATGTAGCCTGGAATGTGGGTTTCAGGACTCTGCCTGGTGCCCTGTCAGCTATGGCTGAGCTGGTATCCAAGTTGCAAGACGAAGTCCTCTTTACTCTTCCTTCTCTCCTCAAGCAGATGGAAGGACTTTCTTGAGGAGCTGTGAGTGATGCTGACTGGGATTAGGGGAAGGGTGGCACAAGCACTCCCTTGGCTGCCCTAGCTGGTGTCTTACTGGGTTACATGTCCCCCAGGTCCACTGTCCCTAAGCCTAGCACAGCACCAGGACTTGCCTGGGTACCATAAGGACTAGACCTTATGGCTAGACTGCCTTTCAAGTTTATTTAGGACCCCAGAGTGTTTTAGCTTATGGTGGTGGGGCTTGCCGGAACTCACCTTTCCACTGATGAGTTGGACAATTTCCCTCTGGCTAGGGCTGGTCTAAGTGCCCTCTCCATGACAGCCAGCTGAATTCTGTCCTGTGTTGCTTTCCACTGTGACAGGACAGAACTGAGTTCCAATGCAAAGTCCCACAATCACTTTGCTCTCCCTCTTTTAAGCTCACAGATTCTATCTCTGAGCCATGCAGTACTGCCAGGGGTTGAGGGAGGGGTGGTAATTCAAGACTGTCTTTCCTACCCTCTTCAGTGCCTCCTTCAGTAATATGATGTTAAAATCGGATACTATGGTTGCTCACCTGATGTTTAATTATTATGAACATGCTTTCTTGTGTGGATAGTTGTTCAATTTGGTATACTGGGAGGGGAATAATCACTGGAGGCTTTTATTCAGCCATTTTTCTCCACCTCCCTTGTTAATTGATGGCTTAAACCTTCACATTTAAGTGATTATTGATATAATTGGATTAATATACACCGTATTTGTAATTGTTTTCTATTCATTACCTTGTTCTTTGTTTCTCAGAGTTTTTTTTGTGTGTGTGTCAGATTTTTTGTTTGTTTGTTTGTATTAGTCTGTTCTCATGCTGCTATAAAGATACTACCTGTGGCTGGGTTATAAGGGAAACAGATTTAATTGACTTACAGTTCTGCATGGCTAGGAAACTTATAATTATGGCAGAAGGTGAAGGAGAAGCAGGCAGCTTCTTCATAGGGTAGCAGGAGAGACAGAGAGTGCAGGGGAAAATGCCACTTTTAAAACCATCAGATCTCACGAGAACTCCCTTACTATCACGAGAAAAGCGTGGGGGAAACCACTCCCATAATCCAATCACTTCCCACCAGGTCCCTCCATCGACATGTGTTCTTTACAATTCGAGATGAGATTTGGGTAGGTATACAGAACCAAACCATATCGTTGTTTCTTTGGTTTTCTGTCTCTTTTTCTGCCTTTTCTGGGTTTAAGTGAACATTTTGTGATTCCATTTTCTTTCCTCTCTTATATACTGATTGCACTTCTTTGTTTATTTTTTAGTGGTTTCCCTGGAGTTTGACATATACATTTACAACTAATCTAAGCCAACTTTCAAATAACACTATACTACCTCCCAGGTAGTGCAGGTACCTTATGACAGAGTATTCCCAATTCTTCCTTACCCTCCCTAATAATATTGCCGTCATTCATTCACTTATCCATAAGCTATAATCAACTAATACATTGTTGCTACTATGATTTTAACAAACTGCTACCTATTGGATCAATTAAGCATAAGAAAAATGGATTTAATATTGCCTTCATTTATTGCTTTTCTAATGCTCTTCCTTTACTTATGCAGAAATAAGCTTCTGACGTTCTCTCTGAAGAACCATTTTTTAACATTTCTTCCAAGGTAGGTCTATTAGTGACAACTTCCTTCAATTTTTATTTGTCTGAGAAAGCCTTTATTTCTCCTTCACTTTTAAAGGATAATTACATTCAATATATACATCCAGGCTGTTGGATTTTTTCTTTCAACGTTTTAAATAGTTCACTCCACCCTCTTCTCACTTGGGTGCTTTCTAAAGAGAAGTCCAATGTAATTCTTATCTTTTGCCTCTATATGTAAGATTTCTTCTCCTCTCAATTCTTTCACATTTTTTTCTTTGCCTTCAATTTTCTGCAGTTTGAATATGACATGTCTAGGTATAAAGTTTTTGGCATTTATCCTGCTTAGTGTTCTGAGTTTCCTGGATCTATAGTTTGATGCCTGAAACTAATTTTAGAAAACTCTCAGCCATTATCACTTCAAAGATTTCTTTAATTCCTTTCTCTCTTTTCTTTCTAATATTCTTATTATGCATAGGTCACACTGTTTGTTATTGTTCCACAGTCCGTGGATGCTCTGTTATTTTTTTTTTCATTCCTTTTTCTCTTTGCTTTTCAGTTTGGAAAATTTCTATTGTCGTATCTTCAAGTTAACTGATTCTTTCTTCAGAAGAGTCCAGCCAACTAATGAGCCCATTAAAACTAATCTCCATTTCTGTTACAGTGTTTTTTATTTCTAGCATTTCCTTTGATTTTTCTTAGAGTTTCCTTCTCTCATATTACTCATCTGTTCTTCCATGTTATCTTACCTTTTTCCATTGTAGTCCTTAGCATATTCATCATAGTGATTTCAGTTCCTAGTCTGGCAATTCTAAAATGTCTGCCATAACTGAGTGTGGTTCTGACATTTGTTTTGTCTCTTCAGACAGTGTTTTTTTGCCGTTTAGCATGACTTCTAACTTTTTTATGGAATCTGAACATGACGTACCAAAAAACTGAGGTAAATATACATTTAGTGTGAAGTTTTAGGTTTCTCTGGCTAGAAATCAGGCTGTTTTCACTGTTTGCTATAGTTGTGTCAGAGGCTAAAATTTCCTCTAGTGTCCTTATTTTTGTCTCCCTTGTTGTCTTTAGCTTTTCTAGAATTTTTTCTTTAAATAAGATTAGAAACTTGCAGGGTTTTTTTTTTTCAGCTGCAATGTCCTGTTTTATGGAACTTTATTGGTGTGGTGATAAATTGTGAAGGAAAGAGAATTCTATAGTCCTGTGATTAAGTCTCAGTGTTTTAGTGAAACTGTGTCCCTAAGCTGTGAGCTTTACAAGTGCTGTTTCACTCCCTAACCCTTAAGTGAGACAAGAAGGCTAAAGGGGACTGGAGTCGGGTATTTCCCTTCTACCAGGTTAGTTAGGATTGTAAAATGATGCAGCCACTGTGGAAAACAGTATGACATTTTCTCAAAAAATTTAAACATAGAATTCCATACGATCCAGCAATTCTACTTCTGAGTATATACCCAAAGAAATTGAAAGCAGGGACTCAAACAGATTTGTATGCCAATGTTTACAGCAGTATTATTTATAAGAGCCAAAAGGTGGAAAAAGTCCAAATGTTCATTGGCAGATGAATGGATAAACAAAATGTGATGTATATGTAAATGGAATTATATTATTCAACCTTTAAAATGAATGAGATTCTGATACCTGCTACAACATAGATGCATTTTGAGAACTGTATACTAAGTGAGAGAAACCAGACACAAAATGTTACATATTATGTAATTTCGTTTATATGAAATATCCAGAATGGGTAAATCCATAGTCACAGAAAGATTAGTAGTTGCCATGGGGAAGAAGGGGATGGGGAGTGAACATTAATGGTTACAGGGTTTCTTTTGGGGTGATGAAAGTATTTCAGAATTAGATAATGGTTCTGGTGGTAACACAACTTTGTGAAAACACTATAAACACAGAACTGAACACTTCAAAATGATCAAATTTATACTATATGAATTATGCCTCAATAAAACTATGTCTCAAAAAGATAGTGTATATATATATAGATATAGACACTTACTATAGAAAGTGTTAAAAGCATACAGTCTTTTCATATACTCATTTTGGTTTTATTAACAAACTAAATTACATATCATTTTATTACATGCCTTTTTCAACTTAATATAAATTGAAACTATTCCACATCAGTAAACCTTTCCACAAAAATTTTAAAAAAGAATTGCTAAAACACACAACGACACAGATTCATCTCAAAAACATAATGTTTAAGAAGAGAGCCAGTCACAGTGGCTCACATCTGTAATCCCAGCTACTAGGAAGGCTGAGATGGAAGGGTCACTTGAACCCAGGAGTTTGAAACCAGCCTGGGAAATACAGTGAGATCCCCACCCAAAACAAAAAAATAAGTAAATTAAAATCTATAATGTCTAACAAAAGAAGCTACACTTAAAAACCTATACGTGTATTATTCCTTTTATATGAAGGACAGGCAAAACTAATTTGTAATAATAGAAATTCAACCACTAATTAACTGTAAAGGAGGTATTGACTGAGTTGGGGCGTGAAAGAGCCTTCTGGGGTCTTAGAAATGTTCTATATCTTCATCTGAATGATGGTTACAAAAATATGCATATACATATAAAATCCATTTAACTGTACATGATATGTGTGCACACCACCGTACGTAAGTTATGGTTAATTAAATTTGAAAACGATGTGGTATTGGTGCAAGGATAGACTAATGGAACAGAATAAACAGTCCAGAAACAAAGAGATAAAAAGAGAGACATGTTTATATATGATTACCTAAATGGCAACAAAGTCTTTACTGTAGTTCAGTGGGGTAAAGTATGGTCTTTTCAACAAATGGTGATAAAATGAAAATATGAACCCTGGCTATACAAAAACATGAACTTTGGTCCCTAACCCACACCATACACAAACAAATTAACTTGAGATGGAACATAGACTTAAATGTGAAAGACAAAACTGTAAGGTTTCTAAAATAAAAAATAGGAGAATATATTAATTATATTAGAATAATCAGAAATTTCTTAAACACAAAGCACAGTCAGAAAAACTGATAAATTGAGGCCGGGCGCGGTGGCTCACACCTGTAATCCCAGCACTTTGGGAGGCTGAGGTGGGCGGATCACGAGGTCAGGAGATCGAGACTATCCTGGCTAACACAGTGAAACCCCATCTCTACTAAATATACAAAAAAAAAATTAGCCGGGAGTAGCGGCGGGCGCCTGTAGTCCCAGCTACTCGGGAGGCTGAGGCAGGAGAATGGCGTGAACCCGGGAGGTGGAGCTTGCAGTGAGCCAAGACCGCACCACTGCACTCCAGCCGGGGCAAGAGCGAGACTCCGTCTCAAAAAAAAAAAAAGAAAAGAAAAGAAAACTGA
>NW_016819971.1:77321-84791 GCF_001698545.2 Rhinopithecus bieti
GCCTGTAGTCCCAGCTACTCGGGAGGCTGAGGCAGGAGAATGGCGTGAACCCGGGAGGTGGAGCTTGCAGTGAGCCAAGACCGCACCACTGCACTCCAGCCTGGGGGCAGAGCGAGACTCCGTCTCAAAAAAAAAAAAAGAAAAGAAAAGAAAAACTGATAAATTGGACTTTATAATATTAAGGATTTTTGTTCATCAAAAGATACAATTAAGAGAGCAAAAAGGCAAACCACAGACTGAGAGAAGATATTCATGCAATTGACATATACACACATGCATATCCTGTTACAAGTCAATAAGAAAAAGACAGAAACTTCCATTTTAAAATAGTCAAAATATTTGTTCAGGGCCTTCAATAAAGAAGATATTTAAATGGTCAATAATCACGTAAAAAGATGATTAACATCATTGCTCATTAGAGAAATGCAAACTGAAACCACAATGAAATAGCACTAGACACCCACTAGAATAGCTCACATTAAAAAGGGCTGAAAATACCTAATGTTGGCAAGAATGCCGAGCACCTCAAATTCTCATACCTTACTAGTGAGGCTAAAAAGCAGTTCAACAATGATATGATTCGGCTGTGTCACCACCCAAATCTCATCTTGAATTATAGCTCCCATAATCCCCAGGTGTTTTGGGAGGGACCCAGTGGGAGGTAATTGAATCATGAGGGTTTTTTCCTGTGCTGTTCTCTGATATTAAATAAGTCTCACAAGATCTGATGGCTTTATAAAGAGCAGTTCTCCTGCACATACTCTCTTGCCCGCTGCCATGTAAGACGTGCCTTTGCTCCTCCTTCACCTTCCACCATGGTTGTGAGGCCTCCCCAGTCATGTGGGAGTGTGAGTCCATTAAACCTCTTTTTCTGTGTAAATTACCCAGCCTCAGGTATTTCTTCATAGCAGTATGAAAATGGACAAACACAAACAACTTTGGAAAAATATTTAGCAGTGTCTACTAAAACTAAATACATATATACTCATGACTCAGCAATTCCAAGCCTAGGTATATTTCCAAGAGCAATGAGTCCATATGTGCATCAAAAGGCATGTACAATAATGTTCATAACAGGTTTCTTAAAAGCCCCAAACTGGAAAACAGCCCAAATGTTCAGCCACAGTAGAATAGCTCAAAAGTGGTGTTATAGTCATACAAAGAAATTCTACATAACAATAAAAGAAAATGAATTCCTTATACCTAAAGTAACATGGATAAATCTCGCAAACAAAATGATGAAGAAAAGAACACAAACACAAAAGAATGCATTCTGTATGCTTCCATTTAAATAAAGTTCAATAAACCAGCAAAATTACTCTGGCATAAAAGAGCTTTCTGGGGTGCTGGAAATGTTTTATAATTTGATGTGTGTGGTGGTTACATGGGTGTACACATATGTTAAAATTTGTTGAGCTCTCTACTGAAGTAGAGCTTGACATTGAAGTAGTGTTCTTCACTGTATGTAAAATTATACCTCAATACAAAATTAAATTAAAAGACATGTACACAAATGATTATAGAAGCATTTTTATCATAGTTTCAAATTGGAAACAACCCGAATATCCATCAGTAGTAGAATAAATAAATTGTAATGTATTAATATTGTAGAATGCTATATGAAAGTGAAAAATAACCAACCACTGACATACACAGAAACATAGATGAATCTCAAAGACATAATATTGAGTAAAAGAAGCTGGACTACATGACCCAGCAATTCCACTCCTAGGTATATCTCCAAAAAGGTGGAAAGCAGGGGCTCAAGCAGAAACTTGTACATCAATCTTCATAGCAGCAATATTCACAACAGCCAAAAATGGAAACCACCAAAATGTCCATCAATACATGAAAGGGTAAACAAAATTTGGTATATCCCTAGAATGGGATGTTATTCAGTCATAAAAAATAATGTATGGATACATGCTATGATATGAGTGAACCTTGAACACATTATGCTAAGTGAAAGAAACCAGACACAAAGGGACCAACATTGTATGATTCCACTCATATGAGGTGTCTAGAATAGGTAAATTCATAGAGACAGAAAATAGAATGGTGGTTACCAGAGGTTAAGGGGAAAGGAAGTTATTAATCAGTACAAAGTTTCAGTTTGAGATAATGAAGTAGTTCTGGAAATGAATAGTGGTGACGGTTGCACAACAATGTGAATATATTTAATATCACTGAATTGTACATTCAAAAAGTTTACAATGGTCAATTTTATGTTATGTATATTTCATCACAATTTTTTTAAAAAGAAGCTGGACACAAAAGAATACATATTGTATGCTTCCATTTATACAAAATTCTAGAACAGGCAAAATTAATGTATGGTAAGGTCAGGATAGTGGTTGCCTTTGGATGGGGTATTGATTAGAAGGGGGCAACAGGGAACTTCCTAGAGGGCTACCTATATCTTGGCCAGGGTGGTAGTTACATGGATGTATGCATATGTTAAAAAACAAAAATCTGGCTGTCACTTTACAGTATATAAATTATATTTCCATTTAAAAAGAAAAGAGGAGAAACTCAGAAAAACTGTCATTTAAAAGTTGCTTGCATTTTTTAAATCCCTTGATTATGGAGATTTAGGCTCATCTGGAGGCAGATTCTCTCTTTGAGGAAGTCAGCAAAGTTGGCCCTTTCATTCTCACTGCTGTAAAGCAGAAGCTCTGCATTTTTTCCAGGCAGAACTACGACACACCTTAAACCTGAAGCAGAGATTCAGCTTCTTGCCTTGGTCACTCAAAGTCGGGGAGGGGGGAGTAAATCAGAGATGCTTTTAGGAATCTTAGTGGCTTTTGAGAGTGAAGGGGAACAGGATAAGGGAGAGAGGAGCAGAAAAAAAAATGTTTCTAGGCTGTGAAGGAACTGATAAGGAACTGGGGTGGAAGTGCTGCTTGTTCCTATCCAGGTGATTATGGGCGCGGAGGTGGAGGCGCTGTGGCTCAGGCAAGTTTGATGACAGCAGCTGCAGGAGATAAACAGAGATGGTGGAAGTGGCTGCTTTCAAGAGACTTGGTATGACTTTCAGGAGACTTGGTGTGAGCCGGTTGCTTCAGGCACTGGGGAAAATTGCGGAACAAAGTTGTAATAATGGCAGATAATTTTCGTCACCTCTCTCATCTCTCAAAACCTTGCACCCCGTAAACCCCTGGAGAGTGGCAGTTTGGAGCATTGGGACACAGTACCCTTGGTTTGGACACTTGCAGTCTCATGCAAAACAACCTCTTGGGTGTGAGTGGAGAGTGAGAACACGGAATACATGGATGGGGAGCTGACCATAGCCAGTTTGTAAGTACATGAATAAACATCCCTTTTAGTTATGTTTTCTGCACAGAAATTTGGCACAGGGGTGCAGGCAGCCCTCAGGCAGGCAGCCCTTGATGGCTCAAACCACTTTAACTCGGGCATTAAACATTAAGATGACCTCAGTCTATCTATACTCACAGCCTGGGAAAGCCCAGATAGAACAACTGCATATGTGTAACTGTTTGTCTATATGTGCATGTGTTAAGTATGCATATTTTTTAAAATTATGTCCTACTGTATATTACTTTGAATTCAGTTTGATTTTGCTGATCAGTGTATTTTGAGCATTTCCTTATTGTCAGAGATTCTTTTGAAACTGTATTTCTAAGATTAGGAGCTTTGCCCAGTGGCTGGGGTCTTGCTACCCACCCCTGAGCTGGAGAGCAAACGACCAGCCCTCCTGCCTCTCACTCCTGTGCCTCCCCATTCCCTCATGAGCTCTGTTTCTTCATTCCAGAAGCCTTTGGGTCATGACATTATTGGGGCCTGGCTTCACTCCTTTCAGGGGAGTAAAAGGGGTCTCTTTTCAGAGCCATATCTGGTGCAGTTCAGATATCCAAGAGCAGGCAGGTCAGGTCATCCAATGCACTAGTGTGAAGAACAGCAACCCCAGCATGCTCCCCTCTCCCCACCACCTCTCCAGTTTGCTAAGTAAAGGGACTGAGGTGAGAGGGGTCAAGGGACTTGCCCTGGCATACAGCAAACTGGTAGCAGGGATGGAACTTGCACCAAGTCTTCTGATTCCCCATGGTCAATGCTTTGCCACCCCTCACCCTGTACACCCTCCCCGTAAGTAACTCCAGTGGAGAAATGAATTTATCAACAAACCACAAACTAAAGCCACAAAACACTTTTATTTAATTGCTACCACAAATACAGAATAGAATTAAGGCAGTATAATACATTTCCACTTATCCTCACAAGCTTTCATACAGTAAACTTTGCTTAAAGTATCTATTTGAATCAGCAATTGAAATTTTATTAAACAGCCATTTTCTTGAATTGTAGAGAAAATCATTTCCTGGTCTGTCAAGTGTGCTAATATAAGACATCTACGACTTAACATCGTGTATCACTGAACCTTGGCCAAGTGTGGTGGGATTGGCTGATGTTGGATGTGTGGTGGGATTGACTGGTGTCGGCATCTTTCTCCTCCTTGCCTCCCTCCCCATCCAGGAGGAATGCTCATTTACAACCTCCCAGCAGTATTCAATTCACTTCTTGCTGCCAGTCATTACTTCAAATTCCCTTTTGAATGAAAATAATAATGTAAAACTGTAAAAAATACCAGGTTGTTTAAAAAAAAATCTGTGGTAAAGAGTAGTTATGACTTATAATATTAAAATATTACCATAATTGATCCTAGCAACCATAAGATTGTATTTTAGGAGAAGAAACTAGTTTATGAATGGATTTATTTCTCTGGAACTAAATGAAAAAAAAATCCTGGCAAATGCTTAAAAGGTAAATAATTACAAATAAAGTAAAAACCTCTTATCATTTGCAACCATGTTTGACTATAAAAAGTACCAATGTTCGAATTTTCAAAAATTAGAAATAATTTTGTGTGCCCATATCTTTCCTTTTGCCATTTGATCTCATAGGCATAAAAAATGTATTTTTAATAAGAGCTTATCAAATTGTATTCTCCAAATAGGGGTCATATGTTGTTGCTGAAATTTAGGAAGAAACTTTCCAGTACTTGTACTTGACTACAATCGCTTTTCTGACTGCTATTAAAAGTATAATATAGAGTTACACATTTAAGAACATAAAGCTGTGCAGTCACATTAATGGAAGCCTTCACCACAACACACCTTTAGCATTGTGCATGCGCCCCTCTCCCAACCCCCTCAGGGAATGGGAGAAGAAAGCAGGAACAAGGCAGAGGAAATGAGGAAAGGGGAGGAGGGACACAAGAGTGGGAAAAAAATCAAAGTCTAAAATTTCAGGGATCACTGAGGACTGAAGGTTGACCATAGTTGGAAAGGGAGGTTTGGAACAACAGACATCAAACTTGAGGGAAATTAAGGTCCCTAAAATAGCAAGCACACACACACTCACGCACACACTTTAATAGAGTACATTAAGTAAAGGAGGAGTACGCCTGAAAGGTGGACGTAGCTTACACCATTTCTATGTGTCAGTGTCTGTGTCTAGGTGCAGTAAGGTATCTCACTTTGGATTACATATGCAAAACAAACTAGAAAGGTGACCACTGCCTGGCTACCTGTGAGAGCATTTTTCACACAGCCATTTCATCGGGATCATCTTCAACATCAATAACCACAACATCATGGTAATCATTGGTATTGGTAGTGACTACAGTAGTGTCAGGAAGGTCAGCGATGGTGTCAGGCTCCAGCTGGCTGGCAGCAGGCTTGGTGGGCCCACCGGCAGGGCTAGAGGCCGACGCAGGGAGGTCACTGTCGTCAGACTCAGGGTGGGCAATGGCAGGGATCTCAGGGCAGTGGGAGGCAGAGAGCTCAGGGTGGTCAGCAGCAGTGGGCTCAGGGTGGCTGGTGGTGGCAGGCTTGGGATAGTCAGCAGTGGTGGGCTCAGCATGGCTGGTAGCTGGCTTGATGTGGCCAGTGGTGGGTTTAGGGTGGCTGGTGGCAGCACTGAAGGCAGACTTGGAGTGGCTGCCAGCAGAGACATGGTGACCAGTAATGGGCTTGGGGTGGCTGGAAGCAGGCTTGAAATGGACAGAGTCACCCTTGAAATGGACAGAGGCAGGCTTAAAATGGACAGAGTCAGCCTTGAAATGGACAGAGGCAGGCTTAGGGTAGACAGTGGCAGATTTTGGGTGACCAGAGGCAGGCTTGGAGTGGCCAGAGACAGGTTTGAGGTGGCCAGAGGCAGCCTTGGAGTGGCTAAAGACAGACTTGTGGTGGGTAGAGGCAGATTTGCGATAGGCAGAGGAAGATCTGGAATGGGGCTTAGGGTGGCCAGAGGCATGGTCGGGGTGGCCAGCTGCAGCATCACCAGGTAATGGAACATTCCGGACATTCATCAGGGTTTCCTCCACAGTAGGACAGGCATGGGCATGGTCTTGTTCAAGGGCTTGTTCACGGGCTTGGTCACGAGCATGGGCACGGGCACGGGCCAGGGCATGGGCCTCCTGCATCTCACGAATATCACTGATGAGGCCAGAGAAGAATATGATAGGGTGCCGCATAGCATGGAAGATGGTCCAGTATTCTCTTCGGAAATTCTCATTGAGGAGCCCGTAGATCACAGCGTTGAGGCAGCTGTTGAAGTAGGCTATGAAGTAGGCTGCAAGATAAAGCCAGTTGGGGATCTTGCCTGCCATCTCCTTCGGACTGACAGCCACCAAGACAGTGAGCACATTGATAGGGCACCAGCACACTGCAAAGAGGAGGAAGATCACAAACATGGTTAGAAAATTTCGAACCTCAGCAAGTTGGTTGTCATGATTCTGCCCTGCAGGGTCACGGGCTGCCAGCACTTTGGTCCAGATCCTCACGTAGCAGAAACCCACGATGAGGAGAGGCAGGACGAAGTGGATGCAGACGACAGTAACAGTGAAGACAGGGTTGTTCAGATAGTTGAAGACGCAGGTGTAGGTGCGAGGATCATACTCAATGGTGCCAATGTACATGTTGGGCAGGACAGCCAGGATGGTCATGATCCAGGTGACGACCAGGTAGATGCAGGTATTGCGCACACTGAAGATCCGCTCATACTGGAGGCTGTGGCAGATGTAGCAGTAACGGTTGATGGCGATTGCCACAATGTTGAAGATGGAGCCGACCACACTCAGCCCTGTGACGAACCCGACCATCTGGCACTGTAACTGGCTCAGATCCCAGCCCCCAGTGGACATGGCATGCAGCATCAAAGGGTATGGGTAGATGGCCACCAACATGTCGGCCACAGAGAGACTAACCACGAAGATGTTGCCTGAAAAACATATCAAGGGAGGGAGAAAAGGGAAAGACAGAGAAGAATAAATGGTTTAAGTACAGAAATCTACACATTTAAGGTGCAGAGGAAGGCCAGCTGGATTATGACCATTTATAATTCTAGAATTATTTTAAAGAAATGCAGTTGTGTTTTTATTTTTATTTACAAGCAGGTCCCACATGGCTCTGATGAACAGCCAGGTTTGGGAGACCTGTACTTTGCCCACCT
>NW_016819971.1:85563-113604 GCF_001698545.2 Rhinopithecus bieti
GGGGAGGGGGACAAGAGGGGGATTGGGGGGAGAACAATTCCTGCAAGGATTAGCAGAAGTGCCTGTTTCAGTTTCATGCCGCGTCCACGCGCAGAGCCGCGCACTGGCACATTCAGCGCCCTGCACAGAGCTCCCAGCTCCGGGCACTGAACTTTACTGGAGCCTTCAGGTTAAACAGGATAAAGAAGGATCACTCCCACTCCGGTCTTGTAGACTGAGGTGGGAACTTTTTTGTAAAACCTTTCACAAAAAAAGCGAAGGAAGAGGCCAAGTGCAGGCGCAGAGCCCTCTTTCTTTGGAAACACCTCGTTGCTAATTAGCATTGGTTTGGCAAAATATTGCACTTCATCTTGGACTAAGAGAAAATGAGCGCTTTTGTAAAGGGCAAGGGTATGGCTCCTTCTTCCTCCTTCCTCCAGCGCTGTCAGCACTCGGCCTCAGCACTTTCTACTGAAGAGGTTCTTTCTAGGGTTTTCCCGCAAAGTAATGAATTCAGGGACCTACAGCCGAAAAGAGAAGGGGCAAAGCCTTAAAAACAAAACCACAACAACCATAAAAGCCTTTATTTGAATTATAGTAGGAAGGAAGGAAAAGGAGAAAAAGAAAGAAAAGAAGAAACTTAAAGGAAATAAAATGGGCTTCGCAGGTCGCCCCCGGGACTCCGTGAGACTGCACCTCGGGACCGCATCGCGGGGATGAAGGTGAAGACCTAGTGTATGGCCCCACGACTCCAGGAGACGAAGGAGAAATCGGAGACACCCACCAGACTTTGTAAGAAAACTTTGAATGACTGTGCCAGTCAGTGCGTTTTGAAACTTGTTCAGTGTTCGTGACTCCTTGCCCAAGCCAAGTAATCCCCCAGACTCTGGCCGCCACCTCTCCCCCACGCCCCGCCTGGGAGAATCCAGTTGGTGTCCCCACCCTCTCAGACCCCCTTAGGTCCCCACTCCTCGCCACAGCCGATCGAGAACCTGGCGGTGGAAATTCCAGGCGCCACCCCTCCCTCCCCCTGCCTGAACTCGGAGTTTGGGCGCCTTCGCCTTTTTCCCTCCCTTCCAGAGCCCTCTCCCGCCCAACCTGTAAACCGGACTAGCTGCTTTGCAGTGTCTGTCGCCCCCACCCCCAGCACGTGTCGCAGCGCCCGGCATCCTCCCACGCTTCCCTCCTGCCCTGCTCGCCGCCGGCCCCCGGCCCCCGGCCCCTCCCCTTCGGCGGTGGCTAGCAGCGGGGAAAGTCCCGCTTGCGGCTCCCGGACTCCAGCCCTTTGCAGCCTCTCTGAGTCCCCATCGCCCCTCTGAGCTCTCCCGTCACCCTCCCGCCAATTCCTACTCGGTTTTGCTGCCTTCTATCCCTCCACCCCCAGCAATGCCCAGCTCCCAAGCCTCTTCGCCTGCCCGCCCTGCGACCCCCAGTTCCCCGCTTACGGACCTCGGGATCTCCGCTGCCGCCGCCGTCGCTGCCACCGCCTGCTGTGCCCGACCCGCCGCTCGCCTCTCTCTGCCGTTCGCCCTGGGACGGGCGGACGGAGCTCGGCTCCGGCGGGCTCAGACCTCCCTGTTCGATTCTCGGGCGCGGGGGTCTGTGCTCCGCCGCCCGGGATCTGCCCGGGAGCCACTCTGGAGCCCCAGGGCAGCGGCGAGCGGGGTCTTGGCCCAGCTAGGGAGAGGCCACTGCGTTGCGCTCTGGTAAGCGCCGCCGCGGCCGCTGTGAACTTAACTTTCACAGAGCAGGTCGCAGCCCCGCTGCTCCCTCCGCGTCAGTTCGGTCCGCGCTGCCTCAGCGCGGCAGCCCTTGCGGCGTCCGGCTCGGCTTGCTGTACCGGGGTGAATCGCCTTACTCTCCCGCTCGGGTGCCGGCTCACTCCGCATCAGGCCCCGACGGGACAGGGATCCTCGGGCTGCCGCGCACCACGGGAACGCTTTGCACTTGGATGCCCAAAGCTAATTCTCTGTGCTCTCTCGGCCTTGAGAACCTCTACGTTTAGGGGGCCCGGACAGAACACTACCACCCCCAGGCTTGCGGGGAATTTGGAAGCAGGGATGTTCAATATGAGGGCACTGTCCATAGAGTCTCTATTTGGGGCGCTCAAAAACTAACGCCCTACGGGTTGCAAGTCTCTGCACACTGGATAGGGAGAAGAAAGGGTGGCTTACCAGAATTCCGGAGCTTCTTGTTTTTTGTCACAGCCAAAATGACCATGGAGTTGCCAGTTAGGTCTATGATGATGGTGATAACCATGGCGCAGAACATAAAGATGATTAGAGCCGGTGGGTAGTCTGGCTGGGGTAGCTTACAGCCAATACAGCCGTAGGGGTTGGGAACCGCTAGTGTGGTCCCCATGTTGCTCCTGGAGATCCTTACGATCTCCCAGCAGGCTCAGGATCAGCAGCCAGGTCCAGACAGCAAACACCTGTTCAGTCACCAGGAGCTCCAGGAAAGCCTGCCTCCCTCTCTGAGAGTCAGAGAGCAAATGACAGCATCCCGCCTCTCTCAACTGATAAATTGGACTTTATAATATTAAGGATTTTTGTTCATCAAAAGATACAATTAAGAGAGCAAAAGGCAAACCACAGACTGAGAGAAGATATTCATGCAATTGACATATACACACATGCATATCCTGTTACAAGTCAATAAGAAAAGACAGAAACTTCCATTTTAAAATAGTCAAAATATTTGTTCAGGGCCTTCAATAAAGAAGATATTTAAATGGTCAATAATCACGTAAAAGATGATTAACATCATTGCTCATTAGAGAAATGCAAACTGAAACCACAATGAAATAGCACTAGACACCCACTAGAATAGCTCACATTAAAAGGGCTGAAAATACCTAATGTTGGCAAGAATGCCGAGCACCTCAAATTCTCATACCTTACTAGTGAGGCTAAAAGCAGTTCAACAATGATATGATTCGGCTGTGTCACCACCCAAATCTCATCTTGAATTATAGCTCCCATAATCCCCAGGTGTTTTGGGAGGGACCCAGTGGGAGGTAATTGAATCATGAGGGTTTTTTCCTGTGCTGTTCTCTGATATTAAATAAGTCTCACAAGATCTGATGGCTTTATAAAGAGCAGTTCTCCTGCACATACTCTCTTGCCCGCTGCCATGTAAGACGTGCCTTTGCTCCTCCTTCACCTTCCACCATGGTTGTGAGGCCTCCCCAGTCATGTGGGAGTGTGAGTCCATTAAACCTCTTTTCTGTGTAAATTACCCAGCCTCAGGTATTTCTTCATAGCAGTATGAAAATGGACAAACACAAACAACTTTGGAAAATATTTAGCAGTGTCTACTAAAACTAAATACATATATACTCATGACTCAGCAATTCCAAGCCTAGGTATATTTCCAAGAGCAATGAGTCCATATGTGCATCAAAAGGCATGTACAATAATGTTCATAACAGGTTTCTTAAAAGCCCCAAACTGGAAAACAGCCCAAATGTTCAGCCACAGTAGAATAGCTCAAAAGTGGTGTTATAGTCATACAAAGAAATTCTACATAACAATAAAAGAAAATGAATTCCTTATACCTAAAGTAACATGGATAAATCTCGCAAACAAAATGATGAAGAAAAGAACACAAACACAAAAGAATGCATTCTGTATGCTTCCATTTAAATAAAGTTCAATAAACCAGCAAAATTACTCTGGCATAAAAGAGCTTTCTGGGGTGCTGGAAATGTTTTATAATTTGATGTGTGTGGTGGTTACATGGGTGTACACATATGTTAAAATTTGTTGAGCTCTCTACTGAAGTAGAGCTTGACATTGAAGTAGTGTTCTTCACTGTATGTAAAATTATACCTCAATACAAAATTAAATTAAAAGACATGTACACAAATGATTATAGAAGCATTTTATCATAGTTTCAAATTGGAAACAACCCGAATATCCATCAGTAGTAGAATAAATAAATTGTAATGTATTAATATTGTAGAATGCTATATGAAAGTGAAAATAACCAACCACTGACATACACAGAAACATAGATGAATCTCAAAGACATAATATTGAGTAAAAGAAGCTGGACTACATGACCCAGCAATTCCACTCCTAGGTATATCTCCAAAAGGTGGAAAGCAGGGGCTCAAGCAGAAACTTGTACATCAATCTTCATAGCAGCAATATTCACAACAGCCAAAATGGAAACCACCAAAATGTCCATCAATACATGAAAGGGTAAACAAAATTTGGTATATCCCTAGAATGGGATGTTATTCAGTCATAAAAAATAATGTATGGATACATGCTATGATATGAGTGAACCTTGAACACATTATGCTAAGTGAAAGAAACCAGACACAAAGGGACCAACATTGTATGATTCCACTCATATGAGGTGTCTAGAATAGGTAAATTCATAGAGACAGAAAATAGAATGGTGGTTACCAGAGGTTAAGGGGAAAGGAAGTTATTAATCAGTACAAAGTTTCAGTTTGAGATAATGAAGTAGTTCTGGAAATGAATAGTGGTGACGGTTGCACAACAATGTGAATATATTTAATATCACTGAATTGTACATTCAAAAGTTTACAATGGTCAATTTTATGTTATGTATATTTCATCACAATTTTTTTAAAAGAAGCTGGACACAAAAGAATACATATTGTATGCTTCCATTTATACAAAATTCTAGAACAGGCAAAATTAATGTATGGTAAGGTCAGGATAGTGGTTGCCTTTGGATGGGGTATTGATTAGAAGGGGCAACAGGGAACTTCCTAGAGGGCTACCTATATCTTGGCCAGGGTGGTAGTTACATGGATGTATGCATATGTTAAAAAACAAAATCTGGCTGTCACTTTACAGTATATAAATTATATTTCCATTTAAAAGAAAAGAGGAGAAACTCAGAAAAACTGTCATTTAAAAGTTGCTTGCATTTTTTAAATCCCTTGATTATGGAGATTTAGGCTCATCTGGAGGCAGATTCTCTCTTTGAGGAAGTCAGCAAAGTTGGCCCTTTCATTCTCACTGCTGTAAAGCCAGAAGCTCTGCATTTTTTCCAGGCAGAACTACGACACACCTTAAACCTGAAGCAGAGATTCAGCTTCTTGCCTTGGTCACTCAAAGTCGGGGAGGGGGGAGTAAATCAGAGATGCTTTTAGGAATCTTAGTGGCTTTTGAGAGTGAAGGGGAACAGGATAAGGGAGAGAGGAGCAGAAAAAAAAATGTTTCTAGGCTGTGAAGGAACTGATAAGGAACTGGGGTGGAAGTGCTGCTTGTTCCTATCCAGGTGATTATGGGCGCGGAGGTGGAGGCGCTGTGGCTCAGGCAAGTTTGATGACAGCAGCTGCAGGAGATAAACAGAGATGGTGGAAGTGGCTGCTTTCAAGAGACTTGGTATGACTTTCAGGAGACTTGGTGTGAGCCGGTTGCTTCAGGCACTGGGGGAAAATTGCGGAACAAAGTTGTAATAATGGCAGATAATTTTCGTCACCTCTCTCATCTCTCAAAACCTTGCACCCCGTAAACCCCTGGAGAGTGGCAGTTTGGAGCATTGGGACACAGTACCCTTGGTTTGGACACTTGCAGTCTCATGCAAAACAACCTCTTGGGTGTGAGTGGAGAGTGAGAACACGGAATACATGGATGGGGAGCTGACCATAGCCAGTTTGTAAGTACATGAATAAACATCCCTTTTAGTTATGTTTTCTGCACAGAAATTTGGCACAGGGGTGCAGGCAGCCCTCAGGCAGGCAGCCCTTGATGGCTCAAACCACTTTAACTCGGGCATTAAACATTAAGATGACCTCAGTCTATCTATACTCACAGCCTGGGAAAGCCCAGATAGAACAACTGCATATGTGTAACTGTTTGTCTATATGTGCATGTGTTAAGTATGCATATTTTTTAAAATTATGTCCTACTGTATATTACTTTGAATTCAGTTTGATTTTTGCTGATCAGTGTATTTTGAGCATTTCCTTATTGTCAGAGATTCTTTTGAAACTGTATTTCTAAGATTAGGAGCTTTGCCCAGTGGCTGGGGTCTTGCTACCCACCCCTGAGCTGGAGAGCAAACGACCAGCCCTCCTGCCTCTCACTCCTGTGCCTCCCCCATTCCCTCATGAGCTCTGTTTCTTCATTCCAGAAGCCTTTGGGTCATGACATTATTGGGGCCTGGCTTCACTCCTTTCAGGGGAGTAAAAAGGGGTCTCTTTTCAGAGCCATATCTGGTGCAGTTCAGATATCCAAGAGCAGGCAGGTCAGGTCATCCAATGCACTAGTGTGAAGAACAGCAACCCCAGCATGCTCCCCTCTCCCCACCACCTCTCCAGTTTGCTAAGTAAAGGGACTGAGGTGAGAGGGGTCAAGGGACTTGCCCTGGCATACAGCAAACTGGTAGCAGGGATGGAACTTGCACCAAGTCTTCTGATTCCCCCATGGTCAATGCTTTGCCACCCCTCACCCTGTACACCCTCCCCGTAAGTAACTCCAGTGGAGAAATGAATTTATCAACAAACCACAAACTAAAGCCACAAAAACACTTTTATTTAATTGCTACCACAAATACAGAATAGAATTAAGGCAGTATAATACATTTCCACTTATCCTCACAAGCTTTCATACAGTAAACTTTGCTTAAAGTATCTATTTGAATCAGCAATTGAAATTTTTATTAAACAGCCATTTTCTTGAATTGTAGAGAAAAATCATTTCCTGGTCTGTCAAGTGTGCTAATATAAGACATCTACGACTTAACATCGTGTATCACTGAACCTTGGCCAAGTGTGGTGGGATTGGCTGATGTTGGATGTGTGGTGGGATTGACTGGTGTCGGCATCTTTCTCCTCCTTGCCTCCCTCCCCATCCAGGAGGAATGCTCATTTACAACCTCCCAGCAGTATTCAATTCACTTCTTGCTGCCAGTCATTACTTCAAATTCCCTTTTGAATGAAAATAATAATGTAAAAACTGTAAAAAATACCAGGTTGTTTAAAAAAAAATCTGTGGTAAAGAGTAGTTATGACTTATAATATTAAAAATATTACCATAATTGATCCTAGCAACCATAAGATTGTATTTTAGGAGAAGAAACTAGTTTATGAATGGATTTATTTCTCTGGAACTAAATGAAAAAAAAATCCTGGCAAATGCTTAAAAAGGTAAATAATTACAAATAAAGTAAAAACCTCTTATCATTTGCAACCATGTTTGACTATAAAAAGTACCAATGTTCGAATTTTCAAAAATTAGAAATAATTTTGTGTGCCCATATCTTTCCTTTTGCCATTTGATCTCATAGGCATAAAAAATGTATTTTAATAAGAGCTTATCAAATTGTATTCTCCAAATAGGGGTCATATGTTGTTGCTGAAATTTAGGAAGAAACTTTCCAGTACTTGTACTTGACTACAATCGCTTTTCTGACTGCTATTAAAAGTATAATATAGAGTTACACATTTAAGAACATAAAGCTGTGCAGTCACATTAATGGAAGCCTTCACCACAACACACCTTTAGCATTGTGCATGCGCCCCTCTCCCAACCCCTCAGGGAATGGGAGAAGAAAGCAGGAACAAGGCAGAGGAAATGAGGAAAGGGGAGGAGGGACACAAGAGTGGGAAAAAAATCAAAGTCTAAAATTTCAGGGATCACTGAGGACTGAAGGTTGACCATAGTTGGAAAGGGAGGTTTGGAACAACAGACATCAAACTTGAGGGAAATTAAGGTCCCTAAAATAGCAAGCACACACACACTCACGCACACACTTTAATAGAGTACATTAAGTAAAGGAGGAGTACGCCTGAAAGGTGGACGTAGCTTACACCATTTCTATGTGTCAGTGTCTGTGTCTAGGTGCAGTAAGGTATCTCACTTTGGATTACATATGCAAAACAAACTAGAAAGGTGACCACTGCCTGGCTACCTGTGAGAGCATTTTCACACAGCCATTTCATCGGGATCATCTTCAACATCAATAACCACAACATCATGGTAATCATTGGTATTGGTAGTGACTACAGTAGTGTCAGGAAGGTCAGCGATGGTGTCAGGCTCCAGCTGGCTGGCAGCAGGCTTGGTGGGCCCACCGGCAGGGCTAGAGGCCGACGCAGGGAGGTCACTGTCGTCAGACTCAGGGTGGGCAATGGCAGGGATCTCAGGGCAGTGGGAGGCAGAGAGCTCAGGGTGGTCAGCAGCAGTGGGCTCAGGGTGGCTGGTGGTGGCAGGCTTGGGATAGTCAGCAGTGGTGGGCTCAGCATGGCTGGTAGCTGGCTTGATGTGGCCAGTGGTGGGTTTAGGGTGGCTGGTGGCAGCACTGAAGGCAGACTTGGAGTGGCTGCCAGCAGAGACATGGTGACCAGTAATGGGCTTGGGGTGGCTGGAAGCAGGCTTGAAATGGACAGAGTCACCCTTGAAATGGACAGAGGCAGGCTTAAAATGGACAGAGTCAGCCTTGAAATGGACAGAGGCAGGCTTAGGGTAGACAGTGGCAGATTTTGGGTGACCAGAGGCAGGCTTGGAGTGGCCAGAGACAGGTTTGAGGTGGCCAGAGGCAGCCTTGGAGTGGCTAAAGACAGACTTGTGGTGGGTAGAGGCAGATTTGCGATAGGCAGAGGAAGATCTGGAATGGGGCTTAGGGTGGCCAGAGGCATGGTCGGGGTGGCCAGCTGCAGCATCACCAGGTAATGGAACATTCCGGACATTCATCAGGGTTTCCTCCACAGTAGGACAGGCATGGGCATGGTCTTGTTCAAGGGCTTGTTCACGGGCTTGGTCACGAGCATGGGCACGGGCACGGGCCAGGGCATGGGCCTCCTGCATCTCACGAATATCACTGATGAGGCCAGAGAAGAATATGATAGGGTGCCGCATAGCATGGAAGATGGTCCAGTATTCTCTTCGGAAATTCTCATTGAGGAGCCCGTAGATCACAGCGTTGAGGCAGCTGTTGAAGTAGGCTATGAAGTAGGCTGCAAGATAAAGCCAGTTGGGGATCTTGCCTGCCATCTCCTTCGGACTGACAGCCACCAAGACAGTGAGCACATTGATAGGGCACCAGCACACTGCAAAGAGGAGGAAGATCACAAACATGGTTAGAAAATTTCGAACCTCAGCAAGTTGGTTGTCATGATTCTGCCCTGCAGGGTCACGGGCTGCCAGCACTTTGGTCCAGATCCTCACGTAGCAGAAACCCACGATGAGGAGAGGCAGGACGAAGTGGATGCAGACGACAGTAACAGTGAAGACAGGGTTGTTCAGATAGTTGAAGACGCAGGTGTAGGTGCGAGGATCATACTCAATGGTGCCAATGTACATGTTGGGCAGGACAGCCAGGATGGTCATGATCCAGGTGACGACCAGGTAGATGCAGGTATTGCGCACACTGAAGATCCGCTCATACTGGAGGCTGTGGCAGATGTAGCAGTAACGGTTGATGGCGATTGCCACAATGTTGAAGATGGAGCCGACCACACTCAGCCCTGTGACGAACCCGACCATCTGGCACTGTAACTGGCTCAGATCCCAGCCCCAGTGGACATGGCATGCAGCATCAAAGGGTATGGGTAGATGGCCACCAACATGTCGGCCACAGAGAGACTAACCACGAAGATGTTGCCTGAAAACATATCAAGGGAGGGAGAAAAGGGAAAGACAGAGAAGAATAAATGGTTTAAGTACAGAAATCTACACATTTAAGGTGCAGAGGAAGGCCAGCTGGATTATGACCATTTATAATTCTAGAATTATTTTAAAGAAATGCAGTTGTGTTTTATTTTATTTACAAGCAGGTCCCACATGGCTCTGATGAACAGCCAGGTTTGGGAGACCTGTACTTTGCCCACCTTTTTTCCTTTCAAAACAACGTCATCTCTGCTCTGAGAAAGAAGCAAACATGAGACAGACAGCAGTGAGCACAAAATCCCTGCCAGGAGCCTTCACAATGAGACAGGGTCATGCTGCCAACATCTTAGAGAAAACAAAATGCAAACATCTCCTTCACTGGAGGTGAGGGGGAGGGAGAAGTAGGGGAGTAGAGGTAAGCTAGAGGGACTTGTTTTTAGGAAAGAGGCTGGAGAGTGGGGGGCAAAGAAAGACACTGGAGGGATGTCAGGAAGCCTCAAACTGAAAAAATAAAGAATTAGAAAAAGATAAATTAGCTATCTCCCTCCTATAGCGCTAGCATTGGCAATTTAATAATAAACACATGACTAGAGAGAAGATTCTGAGAAAAGGCATTTAGAGGCCTCTTCTTAAACAGTCCTTTCCGATGGGATCAAGCAGTAACCTAAAACCTTGCCAAGTCACCAAAATAACCTTTACCGTTCGAGGTAACCTAAGAGTGAAAAACTGAGGGGAAGCAGGGAAAGCCCTGTAAAATTTAGTCTGAGACCAAAGAAGTAGTGAGAGGGCGGGCCGGGGAGGGGTGACGCGAGGTGGGGGGGGGGAGACAAGAGGGGGATTGGGGGAGAAATTCCTTGCAAGATTAGAAGAAAGCCTGTTTTCAGTTTCTGCCCGCGTCCCACGCCAAGAGCCGAGCACTGGCACATTCAGCGCCTGCAAGAGCTCCCAGCTCCGGGCACTGAAACTTTACTGGAGCCTTCAGGTTAAACAGGATAAAGAAGGATCACTCCACTCCGGTCTTGTAGACCTGAAGGTGGAACTTTTTTTAAAACCTTTCACAAAAAAAAGACGAAGGAAGAGGCAAGGTGCAGGCGCAGAGCCCCCTCCTTTCCTTTGGAAACACCTCGTTGCTAATTAGCATTGGTTGCAAATATTGCACTTCATCTTGGACTAAGAAAATGAGCGCTTTTGTAAAGGGCAAGGTATGGGGCTCCTTTTCCTCCCTTCCTCCAGCGCTGTCAGCACTCGGCCCAGCAACTTTCTAACTGAAAGAGTTCTTTCTAGGGTTTTCCCGCAAAGTAATGAATTCAGGGACCTACCAGCCCGAAAGAGAAGGGCAAAGCCTTAAAAACAAAACCCCAACAACCCATTAAAAGCCTTTATTTGAATTATAGTAGGAAGGAGGAAAAGGAGAAAAAGAAAGAAAAGAAGAAACTTAAAGAATAAAATGGGCTTCGCAAGGTCGCCCCGGGACTCCGTAGACTGCCACCTCGGGACCGCAATCGCGGGGATGAAGGGTGAAGACCTAGTGGGTATGGCCCCCCACGACTCCGGAGAACGAAGGAAGAAAATCGGAGACACCCACCGAGACTTTGTAAGAAAAACTTTTGAATGACTTGTGCCAGTCAGTGCGTTTTTTGAAACCTTGTTCAGTGTTCGTGACTCCCTTGCCCAAGCCAAGTAATCCCCAGACTCTTGGCCGCACCTCCTCCCCACGCCCGGGCCTGGGAGAATACAGTTGGGGGGGGGTGTCCCCACCCTCTCAGACCCCCTTAGGTCCGCCACTCCTCGCCACAGCCGATCGAGAACCTGGCCGTGAAAATTCGCAGGCGCCACCCCTCCCTCCCCCCTGCCTGAACCTCGGAGTTTGCGCCTTCGCCTTTTTCCCTCCCTTCCAGAGCCCTCTCCCGCCCAAACCCTGTAAACGGACTAGCCTGCTTTGGCATGTCTGTCCGCCCCCACCCCCAGCACGTGTCGCAGCGCCCCGGCAATCCTCCCACGCTTCCCCCTCCTGCCCTGCTCGCCGCCGGCCGGCCCCGGCCTCCCCTTCCGGCGGTGGCTTAGCAGCGGGGAAAGTCCCGCTTGCGGGCTCCCGGACTCCAGCCCTTTGCAGGCCTCTCTGAGTCCCCCATCGCCCCCTCTGAAGCCCCGTCACCCTCCCGCCAATTCCTACTCGTTTTGCTGCCTTCCTATCCCTCCAACCCCCAGCAATGCCCCAGCTCCCAAGCCTCTTCGCCTGCCCGCCCTGCCGACCCCCAGTTCCCCGCTACGGACCGTCGGGATCTCCCGCTGCCCGCCCGCGTCGCTGCCACCGCCCTGCTGTGGCCCGACCAGCCGCTTCGCCTCCTCTCTGCCGTTCGCCCTGGGACCGGCGGACGGAGCTCGGCTCCGGCCGGGCTCAGACCCTCCTGTTCGATTCCTCGGGCGCGGGGGTCCTGTGCTCCGCCGCCCGGGAATCTTGCCGGGAGCCCACTTGGAGCCCCAGGGCAGCGGCGAGCGGGGTCTTGGCCCAGCTAGGGGAGAGGCCACCTGCGTTGCGCTCTGGGTAAGAGCCGCCGCGGCCGCTGTGAACTTAACTTTCACAGAGCAGGTCGCGCCCCGCTGCTCCCTCCGCGTTCAGTCGGTCCGCGCTGACCTTCCACCCTCAGCCGGCAGGCCCCTTGCGGCGTCGCGGCCTCGGCTTGCCTGTAGCCGGGGTGACATCGGGCCTTACTCTCCCCCGCCTCGGTTGCCCCGGTCACTCCCGCATCAGGCCGCGCGACGGGACAGGGATCCTCGGGGCTGCCGGCGACGCACGGGAACGCTTTGCACTTGGATGCCGCAAAGCTAATTCTCTGTGCTCTCTCGGCCTTGAGAACCCTCGTAGCGTTTGGGGGGCCCGGACAGAAGGAAACACCTCCGACCCCCAGGCTTGCGGGAATTTGGAAGGGCAGGGATGTTCATATGAGGGCACTGTCCCATAGAAGTCTTCTATTTGGCGCTCAAAAGATAACGCCTACGGGTTGCAAGTCTCTGCACACTGGATAGGGAGAAAGAAAGGGATGGCTTACAGAATTCGCGGAGCTTCTTTGTTTTTTTTGTTCCCACCAGCCAAAAATGAACCCATGGAGTTGCCAAGTTTTAGGTCTTATGATGATGGTGATAACCCATGGGCGCAGAAACAATAAAGATGATTACAGAGCCGGTGGGATAGCTCTGGGCTAGGGGGGTAGGCTTACTAGCGCAATACCCAAAGCCCGTAGGGGTTGGGAACCCGGCTAAGTGTCGGTCCAACATGTTGCCTCGCTGGAGATCCTTACGATCATCCCCCCAGGGCCAGGCCTCAGGATCAGCAGCCCCCCAGGTCCCAAGACAGGCAAAACAGCCTGTTCAGTCCCCACCAGGAAAGGCCCTAAAACAGGAAAGCCTGCGCTCCCTTCTGAGAGTTCCAGAGAGCAAAAATGACCAGCATCCCCCGCCTCCTCTCCAACGATGAAGGCTTTTAAAAGCCTCAAAGAAGGGCGGCCTAGCCCCAAAACCCCAAATCCCTCCCCCCGACCAATCAGAGCTCCCTGAACACCACCACCTTGGCCACCCCCTCTTATTGGGCAAATCCACATTGAGGTGTCATCTTGCTTCCCACTGCCTTGTATGTGCTTCCCTTCTAGTCAGCCCACCCTGCCCTTCAATCTCCCAGGTACCTTGGAAGCATCCTGACTAGCTCGCAGTTCACCCCCCCCCAACCCCTCCACCAGTGGCTGCGCATCCGTTTCTAGCAAGTTCTTCTCCCTCCCTCCTCCAGTGCAAACACCTGGCAAAGAGATGTAGATTGCAGAGCGGGAGCACGGGGTCTTTCATAAGATCCAGTGCTAGACCAAGCCAGTCCACAGCCCCCAGGACGGTGTAGGGGATAGCCAGTGGCCCCTTCAATGCTAGATACTTGCCTCTGCAAGTATCCTTGTGAGGTCCATCCCACGTCCCATGTCCTTGCCTGTCTAGAGCCTTCTGTGTCCTGCGGGGAACAGGGGACTACTGCTGGGAGCTCCCACCCCCAATGTGGGTCCCTAATCCCTAGGGAACTTATCCCCGCTCCCGTTCTCGCCAGGAGCCGCTTGGCTCCCTTAGCGGCAGCTGCGAGGAGCTGCTCAGTCCGGTCCAGGTCTTGCACTCTCCATAAAGAGATGTACCCTAAGCCCGACTCTGGAAGTGGGGAGCGGGTCTGCACCCTGGGACCTAGGGAAGGCAGCGGTGGCCACTCGGTCCTCAGTTTTGGGGCTAACGGGAGCGGGAGCTCGTCTCCTTCCCAGCTGCCGGCAACCTGGCGGCGGGAGCCAAGGGACGCTTTGGGAAAAAGTAAAACAGGCAATAAAGCTCTTCTCTTGGGTCCCCGCTTCTCGAGGAAACCCAGGACGAGAGGCTCCGACGCCTCTCCCCTCTCGGGATGTTCGGCACTCTGTACCGAGCGGCACGGGGCAGTCAGGAAGGTCGAAGGAGCTGCGCGGCAGCAGCGGGAAGGGTGCAGAGGTGTCAGGCGGCAAAGCCAAGAAGCCGCTGGCTGCCGGCGACCCCTGCCTCAGTAAGGATTCATCTCGGTCTTTCTCCTTTCCCATCCCCTTCTGGGGTTCTCGTTTCGACCCCATCCCTGTCAGGCCGTCCCCCTCGCCCTCCACACCGAGGATCTCTGTCGCCGTGCGTCACGGTTCCCTTGCGGTGCGCCCAGGATCTCGCTGCACGGGGACCACGGAAAATTCGAATATTCGGGCAAAACTAAAGGGGCGCGATTCGGACACTCGTTCCCTCAATAACCTTGGTCACCGGAATGGATTTCTGCCGGCTACTAAAAGTTACGGCTCCTGTCGAGAAGCCTTCCAAAATCTCAGTAAACACCTTGAAACTTGTTCCAGACTAGTCTTCTGGCCACAGTAGGGGAGAGGGGTTGCACTGGCCGGGAGCGCCATCGTCTGGACACAGCAGCCCCCTTGCCCCGGGATGGGTAGGGGGACGGACAAAGTGGTAGGGGCCCGTTTCGCGACGAACTTCAACATTCAGATACCTTTAACGAAAAAAACAGACTGTCGAAAACCAAGATTGCACACACTGTCTCCACCTAAAAAGCCTAAAGTGGGAATGTGTCCGCTTGTTTGAAAATGAAGCCCCCACCTCAATCCTGCGGCTTCCGCCTCTGTTAACTGAATCGGGCGCGAATTACAATCTCCCGCCTGGAGGCTTTTCACATTCATTGTCTCACTGCCCCTCGCTAACTGGAACTCCCGGCCGCGCGCTCTCGCAATTTTTTTTTCGTAAGTGCAGACAGTGAAGGGGCTCCGCTGTCCTCCCTGCACAGCTGTGCGCCCTGTAAAGAGGCCGGCAGTCAAAAGCCCGTCCGCGTAGTGGAGTATTTTGTAGGATGCACATCGGGCTGTTCTTGCTGATTCCCCGAGGTTTGGATCCCTTCACTTGTGGGAAGGGGCGATTTTGAATTCAAATAAGTAAACAAAATACATTTGAAGGAAAAAAGGAAACAAGCACTCTAGTGACTTAAGACACTAGACTCCCCCGCCCCAAACAAATCTGTAAGGAGAACTTGCAAACCTACACTGCAGTGTACTACACTTCTCAGATGAGGTGGCTAGAGCCCCCGGGAATTCCCCGCCGCGGTGGCTCGAACATCCCTGGGATTAAGGAGCAGGCAGGAGAGCGAGGGTGAGCTGACCCCCTGGCCCCTACCCCTGCTTGGACTCTACTTGACTGTGACCTGGTAGGACTTGGTTTTTCAATACTAGACAAGTGGAAAAGGTGAATATTTTAATAATCTAGGGGACAGAATTATGTATCTGGTTAAAATAATTTTCTTATTTTATGAACTCATCTTAATAAAGATACTAAACATTGCCCCAGTACTAAGAAAATCAGATACTGAATCAGTTATAAGGATACATATGAGGGAGAGAATCGGTCCCTGTTTGCAGAGGCAAAACAAGTCTCATGTGAAGTAAGTTCAATTACTTTGGAAAAGTTAAGGGGGAGTCCTTTATTGGACAGAGTGTAGTGTGCATGGTTTAAGATTCCACAGGATTTTTAATTAAGTCTCTTTCTAAAAGGCTTGTTAGGAGGCCCTAAAGAACTGGAGTGGACATAAACCCTTTATTTGAGATTTTAAAGCTATTAAGATATCCAATCCAAATAGAGGAAACCTAGAACATTTCCTGAGGAATGAGAGGGCAAGTGAGCAGTTTCTGCTCA
Organism: Rhinopithecus bieti; assembly: GCF_001698545.2. Taxonomy (NCBI): domain Eukaryota; kingdom Metazoa; phylum Chordata; class Mammalia; order Primates; family Cercopithecidae; genus Rhinopithecus; species Rhinopithecus bieti. Next base: position 101,361 of record NW_016819971.1, read on the forward strand.
GGAATGGGTAATCCTTCTGATCACATGAGGGTACTGCCTGCATCTTCAGTTCTCTGATTTACATCAGCAATAATGGAAGGTTACCTTTTTATCAAACGTCCTAAGCTCTCTGTTTAACCCTCCAGCACTATAATAATACCTTGCTTGTAACTAGTGAGTACAGTTTTAAATAAGCATATTATAGTTTTCAAAAGTTCATTGGGAAAATATTTTCTCACAACAATGTCATTAAATAGTTGGGAAAACTGAGGCCCAGAGAGGTGAAAGAACTTGTCCAAGGTCATGCCAAGGCTTAAATCCAGGCTGAATTCCCTCTCAGCTCAAGGTCTTTCTCCCATAACCCAGCTTCATAGGACGGTGTTTTGCTCTGGGCCTTAATAGTGTGGACTTCGTGTTCTCTTTTTTGTTGCTGTTGTTCTGAGTTTTTTGTTTGTTTGTTTGTTTGTTTTTATTGATATATAATTCATATACCTCATATACCATAATATTCACCCTTTAAAGTGTAGAATTCAGTAGTTTTTTGTATATACACAAAGTTGTGCAATCATCATCACTATCTAATTTCAGAATATTTTCAACACCCCAAAAAGAACCTCATACCAATTAGTAGTCACTCCATACTCCCCACCACCTTCCAGCTCCTAGAAACCATAAATCTGCTTTCACTCTCTATGGACTTGCCTATTCTGGACATTTCACAAAAACAGAATCTTACAATATGTGGCCTTTGCATCTGGCTTTTTTCCCTTAGCATAATGTTTTCAGATTCATTAATGTAGTAGCATGGGTCAACACTTCATTCCTTTTCATGGCTGAATAATATTCCATTGTATAGATACACAACATTTCATTTACTCATTCATTGGTGGATGTTTGAGTTCTTTCCACTTTTTGACTATTGTGAATAATGCTGCTATGAACATTTTGGGTTCTCTTTTAGCCCCAAGAAACCCTGGCCCAAGTTAGACAGGCAGAGGGCCTCTTAGTGCCAGCTCACACTTCCCCTCCACCCCAGGTAGAGCTGGACAGCCAGCCAAGGCCTGTCCCATGCACTCCAACTTTCTCTGGCCAATGCTTCTCTGAATTTATTAGATCATTTGTTAAAGCTGCATGGGACCATTGGTTGATACTCTAATGTATAAGACTAGCAAAATGAGAATTTGATGCAAACCCAATAAGAATGAAAATGTCTTTCAGTTTGAATACAAGCAGAACATTCTCAATTTGTTTCCACACATTTGGGGACATCTATCTCTTCATAGGAAGTTACATAGGAGCCTGTTGGCTGCTTCACCCATCCAGGGCCTGCCCCTCCTGCTGCTCCCATCCCAGCAGCTTGATGAAGGGGGAATACATTTGACCCAATTCTTGAAAATAAAAACAAGCCCAGAACCCAGCTTTACTACTAGTCAGATATGTGACCTTGGGCAAGTTACTTAGCCTCTCTGTGTCTCAGTTACCTCCCTATAAAATGCAGATAATCACAGTGTCTTATCATAGGGTTGATAGGAAAGTTAAATGAGATAAGGCATGTAAGCACTTAGAACGCTACCCAGAACAGAGTAAGCATTCAAAAACCACTGGCGATTATCATGATTATTATCCTATAAGTTTTTAATACTCTGTCTAGACTCTACTCTGTTGCATTTCCGTTGAGAACAGGGGCTCTCTGCGATATCAGGAGACTCTGCACCCAGCACACCCAGGCTCCAATTCCTGGCAGAAGCCAACCAATGGGCACTCACTAGCATCCCAGGCCCCTGTGAGTGTGTCAGATGGAAAGAGACATACAGAGTGACTTGCCTTTTCACTGTCCCCCACAACCCCCGAGATGCTTCACTGACATAGTTTGTATCTTTTTCCACAAGAAAGAACAATCAAATTCCTTTACATCGTTTCAGTATGAAAGTAGGAAGTATGGTTGGCCTAGAAATAGGTGAGATCCCAAGTGCATAGGTGGCTGGGAGAGCTCAGGCAGGAGAAGCTGGGTTTCAACGGAGCCTGGGGCCAGTCCAGGCTAAGGGAGCTCTGGTTCCAGGTCGAAGGTGGGGCCAGGACTCCAATGGTAAGGTTGAATCTTCAAAGGAAATGAGTAGGGATTTAGGCAGGAATCAAGTCATTGGAATTGAGAACCAGCCAAGTCACGACATTAGCCAACTCAAGAGCAGTTTGGGACAGGTACTGATTTTTTTCCTAATCAGACTGCGTCTAGTCACATTTACTTTACCAACTTGGAGGCACCGTTCACATTTATTAAGTGAACAGAGAGAATGATTGTCCTCTCCAACTCCTCCAGGCTTAATTCATCATAGTTAGAACCACTTTATCTTCTCCCTGTGCTTGAGTCATTAGAGAGAGCAGGACACATCCATTTCGTTTAGTGCAATGAGGGGCTCACCAAAATAATTAGAAGCCAGTATTTCCAGGATCTTAGTGTCTGATAAAGACTACAGGTTAGGTGGTTCAAATCAAAGGGTGACCAGGGAGAGAAGCAGCACATTAATTACTTATAGTAACACTTGGACTCCCTTCCCCTTGTACAATTTATCCACTAATTAGAGCTTAATGAACAATATCCATTTTCTTAGCTTCTCATTCTAGCTGAGCATGATCACCCGTGCATTTAACAACTGTCCCTTTTATTAGTCATCCTCATGACTTCTCAGGCAACAAGCCCTCCTCCACTTGCTCTGTGAGTTCTGCTTCAGCCCACCCCACTGCAGGACATAGGCCATGGGTACCCTTTAAGGACAAACCAGTCCTCTTTCTGCAAACCCTGCAAGTCCACTCAGTACCTAATAATAGCTAACACATATGAATGTGTGCTTCCTAGATGTCAGACTGTTCTGAGGGCTTTGTTTATATATTCTCATTTAATCCTCACAATAGCCCTATGAAATAGGTACTATTATTATGCCTTCTTCACAGATGAAGAAAGTGAGGCCCAGAGAGGTTAAGTCACTTGCCCCAGGTCACACAGGTAATAAGAGGTAGAGCCAGAAGTGTAACTTGGGCAGTCTGGCTCCAGAGTCTGTGCTTTAACCACTGTGCTCATGGCTTATTTCAGGCCACACCTGGTTCCTGGCTCTAGAGCACTAGGTCTCACATTTAGTGTATGATAGAGCAGCCAGCAGTACTTAAGAAACTGCAGCTTTCTAGGCCTTCCCCTAGAGAGTGTGACTTGGCAGGTCTGGACGGGGTCCTGGAATCTGCATGTTTCCCAAGTGTCTCAGGTGATTCTAATGCAAGCAGCCCAGGGATCCCTTCTAGAGAAATTCTGCTCTTAACTCAGCCCTGCCCCTAGCCCTTTGCAATTGAGGGATGTCTAGGTCTGTCATCCAGTGACACCTGCTGAGTTTCCTCCTGAGGGTTGATATGTTAGTCCCTGCTGGGACTTTATAAACTTGTTCTAGTCTATAAGATCTTGCTTTGACCCTCAGACTAAACCCTACCCTCTATCACAGTTCTGGTGATGGGGTTCCCAGCCCAATGCCTGATAATAACCTGACCAGCTCCCTGAAAACAGGGCAACCAGAGGCCTGACTACGGCCGCCTTCCTGCTGCCAGACTCATCCTGATGGCTTGCCTGAGTAGGGTTGCCTGTTTATCAAAAATACAGGATGCCCAGTTAAATTTGAATCCCAAGTACACTCTTAGTATAAGTGTATTCCATGCAATATTCAGACATACTTGTACTCAAAATTATCCACCGTTTATCAGAAATTTAAATTTAGCCAGCTGCCGTGTACTTTATCTGGCAACTTTATGGCTGTGGACCACCTGTAGCTGATCCTAAATGAGCCAAATATGAGGACTTTGCATTGGCTGGCAATGGGATTTTCTTTCTCCCCTTACCCTCAACAAGGGGCTCAGTCAACCCTGGGGAGCAGGAACTATTGATTCAGGATTGGAGGGGCCCAGTTCTGGCTACCAACTTGCCATCTGCCTCTGGCAGATACTGGTTTGGTATATTTCCCACTCACTTTAGCCAGCCTCCTCTGTTTGCTCAGGAGATTCATAACTCATCCTTAAAAACATACGTGTCTCCTGTTTGCCTGAGTAGTACGCTACTGTAGAATTGCCCCTGTACGTAGCAGTTTGACTGCAAATTGACCCCTGGCATTTGAGGAATGTACATACTGTTTTGAATTGGGCTTATATTTGAAACCACTGTGTGTGTTTTGTATCCATGCCATCTCATAGGTATGGTGAGTCTCGCTCAGAACCTCCATTTCAGCTGCCCTGGAAGACTCAGCTTTTGGGGGTTCTTCCCAGGACTCCCCCAAATCAATTTTGTATATTCCATGTAACATATCTTCTGAGTCTGACCATTGTAAAGCTACCTCCAAATGCAGAGAACATCTATCTAGCCATTTTCACATGATGTTATAATGCACGAGCAGTCAGGAAAAAAAAAGTATATTTTTATTGAAATAACTTTGTCACCTAAGCCAGAGGGTCGAGACTTTCTTATTACATCTATAGCCATTCCAGTCACAGGGAGGTCCATGAGTGAAAGGTGGGGAATTGTATGTACAGGCACCACCTCCTCAGCTAAGTATTACTGGAAAGGAGAGGAAAGTGTGTGGAGGGCCCAAGGGGGAGATGTGTCTGTCTGGAATATTAAAGAAGCAAAAGGACAAATTGCAATAAAACACGCTGGCAGGACCATTCATTTGGCTGTAGAGTCACCAAAGGAAATCATTGGAACTTTCTGTAAGTGGATGCAAATGAGGAAACAATCCCACACTAGCCTAGGTCAAAAAGATTCCAAGACTTCACCAATTTTTCTCATTGCTGAGGCCAGGGCCAATTTGTAAGACTTAAAGCCCCAGGGAATTAGATTGAACAGATATTGTAATTCCAGTGACACAGAGTCCACAATGAGCTCCCATTTGGAACAAACACCAAAAACACTTTCTGAGTCTCCCCTCTGGCCTGACCTGCAAGGCTCTGATCTGAGGAGCACCTGATGAAGTAGGTGTCAAAAAGAAGCCCCCTCCTCTCCTGCATCCTTAGATAACTGCCTGCTGACAATTAGCTAGAAGTTCTGGTGCTTCTATCCTCTCTGAAACAAACAGTTCATAGTTAAGTTCCTCTTTCTAGTCAAAATTGCCTTACGTTGCCAGCAAGGCTTCTCACTGTCTGCTTTCTGTTCTCACTGTGTGATAAAGACATATCCGAAACTGGGAAGAAAAAGAGGTTTAATTGGACTTACAGTTTCACATGGCTGCAGAGGTCTCAGAATCATGGTGGGAGGTGAAAGCCACTTCTTACATGGTGACAGCAAGAGAAAATGGGAAGAGAAAATGAGGAAGATGCAAAGGCGGAAACCCCTGATGAAACCATCAGATCTCGTGAGACTTATTCACTACCACGAGAACAGTATGGGGGAACCGTCCCCATGATTCCAATTATCTCCCACCAGGTCCCTCTCACAACACATGGGAATTATGGGAGTACAATTCAAGATGAGATTTGGTTGGGGACACAGAGTCAAACCATATCACTGTGACACATTACATTTTCCAAAATGAAAAAACAAACAAACAAACAAAACACATTCTTATGACTTTCCTTCCACTTGGCATCTCCTTTGGCTTTCACGGAAAATGCAAGTAATTTGATTGGAAAGGATTTTGAGGTGATCACCAAACCCTTTCCTTCCCTCCTTCCTTGCTGTCACATTCTACTGCATCGGGGAAGGAAGGCTTCTGGATCTACCTATCCTCTCCAGAGAGGCAGAATTCAGCTGCCCTCCATGTGTGAAGAGGAGTAATGACCTTAGCTTCTTTCTTTCTTTCTCTTTCTCTCTTTCTCTCTTTTTCTCTCTCTCTTTCTCTCTTTCTTTGAGACTGTGTCTCCCTCTGTTGCCCAGGCTGGAGGGCAGTGGCAAGATCTTGGCTCACGGCAACCGCCACCTACCGGATTCAAGTGATTCTCCTGCCTCAACCTCCAGAGCAGCTGGGATTGCAGGCGCATGCCACCACACCCAGCTAATTTTTGTATTTTAGTAGAGATGGTGTTTCACCATGTTGGTCAGGCTGGTCTCGAACTCCTGACCTCGTGATCCACCCACCTCGGCCTCCCCAAGTGCTGGGACTACAGGCTTGAGCCACTGTGCCTGGCCAGCTGCTCTTTTTCAATAGCATCTGTGTGTTACGCACAGTGCCTCATGTCATTTATTCCTCACAGAAACCCAGTAAGATCACTGGCACTGTTATGAGGGAACAGAGGCTCTGAGAGAAGAAGCCATCTTTCCTATCAGGCACATCTTCTCTTTCCTCGAACTTCCTCTCTCTCGTGTCCACTCCCAGTGAGGATAGACTCAGGAGCTGGGCTTGTGGTCAGCATGATGGGGGGATGGTTTACTCTGGGATGTAACTGACTAGCTGAATGCTTTCCCTGGGCTTAAGCAGGCAGAGAAAGCCCCAGGATCTCAGGTCTTATCCAGGTCCCGGAAGGTAGTCTTAGCTCCACCTAGTTTTCTTTGCACCAGCTGCCCTGGTGTGAAACGCTGAGATCCTGGTAGTGCTGCTGTGCCTCAAAAGCTGAGCCAAAAGGCTGGCTGGGCATGCATGCCTTCCTCTACCGCAAGCACTGCTCCACCAACTCCCACACGGAGACAGGGGTGAGGGAACTTGGAACATACCCTTAAGCATCCCTTTGACCTTGCCTTTGAGCAGGGGTCAGTTGGTCAAATATCTGGGAATATTTGGGCTGTTTTTCTTGTTGCCAAGACAACCAAGCCTCTCTTTTCAGGCTGGCTACCGATAGCTATTCTTGGGCTGCTTTGGGTAATGCTTTTTGTTACTGCTCTTAAGATATTCTTTCCTACCTTTAGGTCATGAAGATACTCTCCTATACTATCTTATAAAAGCTTTCTAGTTTTTTCTTTCACATTAGGTCTCTAGTCTATCTGGGCTTGATTTTTTTATGTACTGTGTGAAGTAGGAGTCTAATTTTTATACATGTGTTTGTGTCTTCTTAATTTAAGCAATACTTTGTAGTTTTTAGGATACAAGCCTTTCACTTCCTTGATTAATTTTATTTCTATGGGTGTTTTGTTTGTTTGTTTGTTTGTTTGTTTTGTTTTGTTTTTTGAGACAGAGTCTCACTCTGTCACCCAGGCAGGCTGGAATGCAGTGGCATGATCTCGGCTCACTGCAACCTCTACCTCCTGGGTTCAGGTGATTCTCCCACCTCAGCCTCCTGAGTAGCTGAGACTACAGGCACGCACCACCACGCCTGGCTAATTTTGTATTTTAGTAGAGACAGGGTTTCACCAAATTGACCAGGCTGGTCTCGAACTCCTGACCTCAGGTGATCCACCCACCTCAGCCTCCCAAATTGCTGGTATTACAGGCATGAGCCACCGTGCCTGGCCAATTTTATTTTTTTTGATGCCATTGTAAATGCAATTGTTTTCTTAATTTCCTTTTTGGATTGTTCATTGTTAGTGTATAAAAATTAAATTGAATTTTATGTGTTGATTTTATATCCTGCAACCTTGCTGAATTTGTTTACTACTTCTAACTTTTTTGTTATGTAACCTTTAAGGGTTTTCTACACATAAGATCATGCTGTCTGTAAGCATAGCTAATTTTACATCTTTTAAAATTTGGATGCCTTTTATTTCTTTTCTTGCCAAATTGCTTCAGCTAGTACTTTCAGTACTATGTTGAATAGAAGCAGTTAGAGTTGGCATCCTTGCTTCATTCTTGATCTTAGAGGAAAAATTTTCAGTCTTTCACATTGAGTATGTCGTTAGCTGTGGGATTTTTACTTATGGCTTTTATTATGTTGAGGTATTTTCCTTCTGTTTTATTCACAGCTTGTTGTTGTTTTTTATTTGTTTGTTTTTGTTTTTTTTTATCATGACATGGTTGTGAATTTTTTCAAATGTTTCTTTCTGCATCATTTGAGATGACCATGTGGGTTTTTTGCTTCATTCTGTCAATGAATATTCCACTGATTGATTTTTGTGTGTTGACCCATCCTTGCATTCTAAGAATAAATCCCACCTGGTCATGGTGTATAATCATTTTACTGTGCCATTGAATTTGGTTTGCTAGTATTTTGTTTACATTTTTGCATCAATATTCATAAGGGATGTCGGCTTATGGTTTTATTTTCTTGTAGTGTTTTTCTCTGGTTTGGTTTTCAGGATAATGCTGGCCTCATGGGATGAGTTTGGAAGGGTTCTATCTTCTTCAGTGTTTTCGAAGAGTTTGAGGAGCATTGGTGTTAATTTTTCTTTAAATGATTGGTGGCATTCCCTATTGAAGGCTTTTGGTCCTGGACTTTTCTTTGTTGGAAGATTTTTGGCTGCTAAGTCAACCAACAGGTCCTCTGGATCTTGCAGTCACCTAGCAGGGGGCAGGTATACTTTTGTTTTACCTCTACCTTGAGGTTATAGCCTGATATTGGAGTCCCAGTGTATTGAGGGAAGATCTCCTATTAGACTGTTCCCTCCAGCCTTTAGCTTCTGAACCCCTTGCCCCATGAGGCTGTCAAATCCTAAGTTCAAGTTTGCCAGGATACCCTCAAAGCAAATGTTTTATTCCATGAAACTTTGTCAGCTATCATGTTTCCTTAGATTTCAGACTTATAATTTCATTCTCTGTTTCAGATGTATGCTTCGAAGATTTTTAAAATAGGTATTCTGTCTAACTTCTCTGGTTGTTTTCAGCAGATGAGTTGGTTCAATTAACCTAGCCTGCCATATTCCTAGAGTTGGAAGTCCTCAATCCATTTCATTTTCTATGAGGAGAGTTCCCAACACCAGAAAACAGACTTATATTCTGGAGTGCATGGTCCAACTGCACTATGTACAGACTTCCAAACCATTCCTTTCCTCCATTTTTTCAGCCTCCCATCTCTCTCTTGTCCTTTGAATCTCCAAATCCTAATTGTCTGTAGAGCTCTTCCACAAAACTGGCTCCCTCCTTAACAGCCCCTTTTTCATATACTCCAGCAGACAGTTCCTTTCATTTCTATTTGTCAGTTGCCGCTCTTTCATCTGCATTATGCCCTGCAAACAGTCACTGAAATCTCTCTACTATGGGACTATCTCATGTTCTCTTTGTGATCCTTGATTTACACTTTTTCCCTTTTATTATTTTTAGTGGCATCTCAATAGGGCTTAAAGATAAACCTGAGTGCTCAGTCTATCATCTTTACATGGTAGCCCTCTTCACTCTTCAGGCTACTATAACCTGGATTTCATCTCCACCACGCTCTTGAAACTGATTTTGGCAAAGTCATGCAAAAACCCCCTTTATGTTGCTAAATTCAATGAATATTTTCCATTAGTCATCTTCTTTGACATCTCCACCATATATGATAAGATTAACCATTCCCTTCTTGAAACACTCTCTTCTCTTTGCTTACGTGACAACATACTCTCTTGACTCTCTAGACTCTCTACTTACTCCTCTGGCCATTTATTTTCCAGCTGCTTCTTTTCCTCTCACCAACATGTCAATGGGCAACTGAACTCAAGTTTCAAGGACGTGATCTCTATTTTTCATGCTATTCAATTTGAACAAATGGCCTTGACTCTGCAGACTTCAGTATATGACTTCTAGAAGCATTGCCAGCTCTAAGTTTTAGAATTTCATATTTTGAAGATCTTTTCAGGAATGTAAATGATAGTAAATAATTTCTATGAAAGCTTAGTAGGACCACACCAGTTCCAAACAATACTTAATGCTCTATTCTGGAGAAAGAGACTCCCTTAGAGGAGCAAATGCCCTTTGGGGCTCAGCAGCTTTTATTTAGCTGTGTGTGATGTGTGACCAAATGCTTTGTCCTAGACCCCCATCTTGTGTGGGACTGTGGGTTTAAACAGAAGTATTTAGTAACCTTACCTGGGGCTATGTCAAAAAGAGGATTAGCAAAAGAATCACAGCATTGGTTCCTTCTTTGGATCACAGTGTGATATCCTAGCTGCAGAGAGATATATTAAGAGGGCCATCTGGAAAAATTAATTCCCAGCAAATGAATCGTGTATCTTCAGTACTCTGTAAGAACTATGGGATATATCCTTTTATAATTTACTGTCTTGTATAGGATCCAAAATCAAACTACTGTGAAATGTTGATGGTGAGGGGAAAGAAACTAGTTTTTTTTCCACCAGTCTTTTATTTTTGTGTCTAAAGTTCCCAGATACACTGCCATTTTCACTAGCTTAATTTTCTTATGTGATATATGATCGTTTGGGAAAATAAACAGCAGTTTATGCTCAAATTGAAGAAAAGACATGTTACTCATTTCTGGAAATGGTTTTTCAGAAAGAATTGAGAGATAACATATATCTGTAGCACTCTCAGGATGACTTAGGCCTGATTTCTAACCCAGCACTGTCCAGCAGAACTTTCTGTGATGAAGGAAGTGCTCTCTATCTCCAATATGGTAGCAACTAGCTGCCTGTGGCTATTGAACACTTTAAATGTGGGTAGTACAACCAAGGAAGTGATGTTTAAATTGTATTAAATTATTAATTAATTTAGACTTAGAGTTAAATAGCCACATGTGGCTCCTGGCTACAGTAGTAGCCTGCAGTTATAGAGAATAGACTTTAGTGTTTTCCATCTCTATGCAATCTTGGAGTCAGAGTGCATATGAAAGTAAAGCAAATGGTTTCCAAGAGCTCTCTTGATTCTAAAGACTGCCCTTCATTCTGGCCCCACTGCTGCCCTCTCAGAGAAGAGTCATAAAAATATTCTCCAAATAGCATGGAGCCAAAGAGGAAGTTAGAATGGCAGGACAGGCTGGCTGGTGAAACAAGAGCTGACTCCTGAGTCCATATCCACCCTAACATTTGTGGGACCCAGGGCAAGAGAAAAAGTGGAGGGCCATGTGCTGTATGTCTAAATATTTAAGTTTTAATGAAGGTAATAAGACATTAAATAAAATTGTGCTCTATTCTCCTAGCTTTGCAATTATAACTTCCTAATGACCAAAAGGGTAGGTCCAAATTTAAAATTCTTAGACTCCTCAGAGTTCTACTCTTAAACTTGGATAGTCATCCCCCAACTCCTGGTTGAGGCTACTCCCTTTCTCTTCCCACTCCCACTCTATCCAACACTGTGAGGGGCTCCCTCTACATGCTTGTGGACACCTGAGCATGCACATCCACACTTTGGCCAAACTCCCCACAAACAGCCACCACTTGGCCACATCTTGCACATTGTCAATGTCTCAGTTCACCTTCAGGAAGATGTACCTAAAAGAAGGCTAAGGGCAGTTTGGACAGGAAATTCTTCCGTCCTGGGCAACTAGAGCATGGTCTAGAAGTAGAGGGAGAGGTATCAGCTCTGGTCTAGTGCAACCTCTTGATCCTCTGGACGCCTTGACCCTGCCACGAGTTATTCACTTTAACAGGTATTGCTCTGGCCTTCCTCCACCCATGCCACCCCTTAAAGGGCAGGTCCCAGGGCAAGGGCCACTCCTGCCTAGTGCTAAGTGCAGTTTTACCTGAGTTTAAGACTGTGAAGAGTTATGATAAACCTTACCTTAAATCAGAGATATGGCCTCCACACTGTGCTGTGGAAGAGCTAGATTTGTGGACAGTATGCCTGGGCTACTTTCAAGATGGAGTAACTGATGTGCCCAGATAAAGTCCAGGCCTTGAAGGTAAGAGAGAGCGAGAGGTGGAGAAGCTTGCCTGTAAGAAAGTGGGGAAAGAAAGCAAGGCATTTCAGACACCACCACCATGTCCTTTGCCAGTCTTAGCACCCTGCCTGGCCTGAGGGGGAAGAGATGTAAAAAGTCAGCTGTAGGCAAGGTACAGGTAACGAACACAAGGATTATGGAGAAGTTGCGAGGTCAGCCAAGGCTTTGCAGTGTGAATACATAACAATTGCAATCAGGTGATAAGATACAAGGCAGTACTTAGGGAGTGCTAGGTGACAGAGGAATGGAGGGAAGCTGCCAGGAAGTAGGCACCACGGGGAATTTCTCAGAGCCAGGGACTGGAAAGAGAAGAACATTGCAAAGGCAGGAGCCAGGGCCCTGCATGTGGCTTCCCTGTGCCAACTGAAAATCCTGTGTTGGCTTGCCATCAGAGAAATGCAAATCAAAACCACAATGAGATACCATCTCACACCAGTTAGAATGGCAATCATTAAAAAGTCAGGAAACAACAGGTGCTGGAGAGGATGTGGAGAAATAGGAACACTTTTACACTGTTGGTGGGATTGTAAACTAGTTCAACCATTGTGGAAAACAGTATGGCCAG
>NW_016819971.1:114031-121094 GCF_001698545.2 Rhinopithecus bieti
ATCTCAAGGATCTAGAACTAGATGTACCATATGACCCAGCCATCCCACTACTGGGTATATACCCAAAGGATTATAAATCATGCTGCTATAAAGACACATGCACACGTATGTTTATTGTGGCACTATTCACAATAGCAAAGACTTGGAATCAACCTAAATGTCCATCAGTGACAGACTGGATTAAGAAAATGTGGCACATATACACCATGGAATACTATACAGTCATAAAAAAGGATGAGTTCGTATCCTTTGTGGGGACATGGATGCAGCTGGAAACCATCATTCTCAGCAAACTATCGCAAGAACAGAAAACCAAACACCGCATGTTCTCACTCATAGGTGGGAATTGAACAATGAGATCACTTGGACACACCGGGGCCTATTGTGGGGAGGGGGCAGGGGGAGGGATAGCATTAGGATATATACCTAATGTAAATGACGTGTTAATGGGTGCAGCACACCAACATGGCACGTGTATACATATGTAACAAACCTGCATGTTGTGCACATGTACCCTAGAACTTAAAGTATAATAAAAAGAAAGAAAGAAAAAAAAGAAAGAAAATCCTGTGTTGGGGTCCCTGGCAAGGGAGGAGCAGTTGGGTGGGGACTAAAAGCCAGGCTGGGAAAACCCAGAGGGCTTGAGAGCTGAGAAGGCCCATGGAGATCGTGAGGGGAGAGGCTATGCTTCTGGCCCACAATTCTTGAGAGCAGAGCAGAGTTCCTAGGTGCAGGGCCCAAGGGGGCAGCTGCATTTATGGACGGTCACAGCAGAGGAGCAAAGGGACTCATGCATCTGGCAAGATGAGGGGCTGGGAAGTGAGGTGAGGCTGGGCCAGCATAAGAAGCCAGGAGGGGAAATGGGGAGAAGAGGAGACTGAGTCAGGGGAGAAGGGATGAATGTAGCTGTCCCAGTGGAGGGAGGCAGGCCAAGCCTGTGCAGACCAGCCTTTTAGAGAGCTCCTGGGAAGGGCCTACTCGAAAGCCCTTTTCAGAGGATGGATTCCGAAGGCTGGATGCCTCGATTTTACTTCCTGGAGCTACCACATAAGGGTCATGTCACTTTGGACATGTCCCTTCACCTCTCTTTGCTACTGTTTTCCTCACCTAAAAAAAAGGGGGATAATGACACAACTAATGCAACAATATGGGATTGTCATAATGAATACAGAAAATAATAATTGAAAAGCTCTCCAAACCAAGCCTGACAAAAATTAGCACTCAGTAGATGCCAGCTGTTCTAATCAGGTATTAGAGCTGGCCCCCCTACAGCCAGGTTAACTTCCTTTGCACCTCTCTAGGATAACTCACAAGCTGCCATATCAGGACTTTGGCCTGGCCTCCAACCTAGAAATGCTCCTGGGCATTGACTGTGGTAGTGTTTTTAGGCACTTTTCATTGACGAGGGTGGAACCCTGTAGTCCTGTGCAACAGAGAGGTTGACTGTGTTAGCAAAACAAAAGGGAGCATACTCTCACTGATAACAAGAAACCAAAGGAAGGCTTAGCTGGGTAGGGATAGCATGGGTGTGTCACCAAAATACATACTCTTGTCCAGTGTTTGTGTCTAGTGCACTTGACCTGCATAGGAAAATGGGATGACATGGCCCTATATCTAGAAAACCCCATCCTCTCAGTCCAAAATCTCCTTAAGCTGATAAGCAACTTTAGCAGTCTCAGGATACAATATCAATGTTGAAAAATCATAAGCATCCTATACACCAACGATAAACAAGCACAGAGCCAAATCATGAATGAACTCCCATTCACAATTGCCACAAAAAGAATAAAATACCTAGGAATACAGATAACAAGGGAAGTGAAGGACCTCTACAAGGAGAATTACAAATCATTGCGCAAAGAAATCAGAGATGGCATAAACAAATGGAAAAATATTCCAGGCCCATGGATAGGAAGAATCGATATTGTGAAAATGCCCATACTGCCCAAAGTAATTCATACATTCAATGCTATTCCCATTGTCTAACTACCATAGACATTCTTCACAGAATTAGAAGAAACTATTTTAAAATTCATATGGAACCAAAAAAGGGCCTGAATAGCCAAGGCAATCCTAAACAAAAAGAACAAAGCTGGAGGCATCATGCTATCCCATTTCAAACCATACGCAGGGATACAGTAACCAAAACAGCATAGTACTGGTACAAGAACAGGCACATAGACCAATGAAACAGAATGGAGAACCCAGAAATAAGACCGCACATCTACAACCATCTGATCATTGACAAACTTGACAAAAACAAGCAAGGGGGAAAGGATTGGATTCTGTATATTTAATAAATGATGCTGGGAGAACTGGCTAGCCATATGCAGAAAATTGAAACTGGACCCCTTCCTTACACCATATGCAAAAATCAACTCAAGATGGATTAAAGACTTAAATGTAAAACCCAAAAACTATGAAAATCCTAGAAGAAACCTAGGCGATGCTATTCATGACATGGCCAAAGATTTCATGATGAAAATACCAAAAGCAAGTGCAACAAAGCAAAAGTTAACAAATGAGAGCTAATTAAACTAAAGATCTTCTGTATAGCAAAAGAAACTATCAACAGAATAAACAAACAACCTACAAAATGGGAGAAAATTTTTGTAAACTATGCATCTGACAAAGGTCTAATATCCAGCATCTATAAGGAACTTAAACAAATTTACAAGACAAAAACAAACAACCCCATTAAAAAGTGGGCAAAGGCCATGAACAGACACTTCTCAAAAGAAAACATACATACAGCCAACAAGCATTTGAAAAAAAGCTCAACATCACTGATCATTAGGGAAATGCAAATCCAAACCACAGTGAGATACCATCTCACACTAGTAAGAATGGCAATTATTAAAAAGTCAAAAAATCACAGATGCTGGCATGGTTGTGGGGAAAAAGGAACACTTTTACAATGTTGGTGGCAGTGTAAATTAGTTCAGCCATTGTGGAAGACAGTGCGGCGATTCCTCAAAGACCTACAGACAAAAATACCATTCAACCCAGCAATCCCAATACTGGGTATATATGCAAAGGAATATAAATCATTTTATTATAAAGACATATGTATGCCTATGTTCATTGCAGCACTATTTCCAATGGCAAAGACATGGAATCAACTTAAATGCCCATCAATGAGAGACTGGATAAAGAAAATGTGGTACATATATACCATGGAATACTATGCAGCCATAAAAAAGAAGGAGATTATATCCTTTGCAGGGACATGGATGGAGCTGGAGTCACTATCCTTAGCAAACTTACACAGGAACAGAAAATGAAATACCTCTTTTTCTCACTTGTAAGTGCAAGCTAAATGATGAGAACACATGGACACATAAAGGGGAACAATGCACACTGGAGCCTACTGGAGGGTGGAGGGAGGGAGGAGGGAGAAGCTCAGGAAAAATAACGAATGGGTACTAGGCTTAATACCTGGGTGAGGAAATAATCTGTACAACAAACCCCCATGGCACACGTTTACGTATGTAACAAACTTGCACATCCTGCACATATCCCCCGAACTTAAAATAAAAGTTAAAAAAAATTAAAAAGATGGAATGAGGTCTTAAGGGTGGAGCCCTAATCCAATAGTATTCGTATTCTGATAAGAAGGGGAAGAGACACGAGAGAGAGAGAGAGAGAGAGAGAGAGAGAGAGAGAGAGAATCTGCAGGTATAGAGGAAAGATCATGTGAGGAAACAGCAAAAAGTCAGTTGTCTACAAGCCAGAAAGAGAGTCCTCACCAGACACTGACCCTGCTGGCACCCTAACCTTAGACTTTCCGACCTCCAACCTCCAGAACTGTAAGAAAATAAATTTCTGTTGTCTAAGCCACCCATTCTATGGTATTTTCTTATGGCAGCACAATCTGACCAACATAAAGAGCGTCCTCCTAAAACCTCATGTCCACCTGGAAATAAGGTCTTGGCAGATGTTATTATTTATGTGAAGGTGAAGTCATACCAGATTAGATTGGGCCCTAAATTCAATGCCTAGTATCCTTATAAAAAATACCACGTAAAGACACAGTGACACAGAGACACAGAGGGGAGAACTCCACATGAAGATGGAAGCACAGAGATTGCAGTGATGCAGCTGCAAGGCAAGGAATAACAAGGACTGACGGCCACCACCAATAGCTAGGGAGAGGCAAGGATTCTTCCCTACACTCTTCAGAAAAAGCGCGACCCTGCTGACACCTTAAATGCAGACTTCTGGCCACAGTTAACTAATATAGTGGTAGAGCTCCAAGCTCTTTCTCTTCTTTCTCCTGCTCCACACTGCTTCTCCAGTTAAATTTACCTCCATTTCTGAATTCAGAGGCTGTGTTAAGACTTTTTTCTTCCAACAGCATTTATTTTAAAGAGACAAGGTCTTGCTATGTTGCCCAGGCCAAATTCCTGGGCTCAAGTAATCCTCCTGCCTCAGCCTCCCAAAGTGCTGGGATTACAGGCACGAGTCACCATGCCTGGCCAAGCATTTTTAATGTTCAACATAATTTTTTATTTTCATTTATTTATTTATTTTGAAATGGAGTCTCGCTCTTGTTGTCCAGGCTGGAGTGCATTTGGCTTGATCTCAGCTCATTGCAACCTCTGTCTCCCGGGGTCAAGTGATTCTCCTGCCTCAGCCTCCTGAGTAGCTGAGATTACAGGCCCACACCACCACATTCGTGTAATTTTTATATTTTTAGTAGAGACAGGGTTTCACCATGTTGGCCAGTCTGGTCTTGAACTCCTTACCTCAGGTGATCCACCCACCTCGGCCTCCCAAAGTGCTAGGATTACCAGCGTGAGCCACGACAACCGACAATGTAATTTTTTAAAATCTCTTGGAAACAATTTCAACGGTCAGGAGAGTGTAAGGTGAAACATAAAAACCTTCCTCCTGATCCTCTTGTCGTACTGCCCCTCCCCAGAAGGGACAACGTTTAGCATTCCATTTGGGGTCCCTCCAGGGGCTGCCCATGCATGGGGATGATACAGGTCCTTTTTCTTAACCAGCTGATACCTTATTTTGCACACTAATAAGTAACTTGCTTCTTTTGCCTACCAAAAAGCCTCTGCTGTCTTCCTTTGGCCATCCAGGAGAAGGCTGTTCCAGGCAGTGCTCCTTAGCAGCACCTTAGGGGACAGTCTCTGAAGCTGTACTGCATGGGTTCAAATCTTGGCTCTACCACTTACTAGCTGCATGATTCTAGGCAATTGCTTAACCTCTCTCCTTCTAGCTGGCTCATCTGGGAAGTGGGTACCAATCTCACAACTTTCTACAAGGATTAAATGAGTTAATGTACACAAAACACTTGGAACAGTCCCTGGTGCAGAGAAAATGCTATATACCTTGGTTTTGTTAACAGGTGTGTGGTATTCCCAACTATGAATGAATCATCATTTATATCTACACAGAAATATACACTTCTTCCAGCTTTTCACTGGTGGTTATCACTTCAATTAACATCTTTGTGTGTGCCCCCTTGTGTATCAGTGTCTAGAGGATAAATTCATGGGGATTGAGTTGGTTGTGCCAGTTTTCCCTTTTTCTGTCGCCTCACACCCACACGAACACCAGGTTCCTATAAAATACTTTCAAATTGTAATCAGTAATGGTTTCAACATTGCTGCATATATTGTGGTCTAGTAGGCAGTGTTCTTCCTTTCTTTTGATAAATACTTGCACTATTTGTTCATAAATATATTTCATGGCTGTTTACAAATGGCAAAGTGACAAATATCTTAGAGTTTCCCTTTTCAGGATTGCTTTTCACAGCCATACAGTGGTTGTTCAAAGGCCATTATAAGAGCATCTGGGCTGGGCACAGTGGCTTATGCCTGTACTTCTAGCACTTTGGGAGGATGAGGTGGGCAGATCACTTGAGTCATGAGTTCGAGACCAACCTGGCCAACATGGTAAAACCCCGTCTCTACTAAAAATACAAAAATTAGCCAGGCCTGGTGGGGGGCACCTGTAATCTCAGCTACTTGGGAGGCAGGAGAATCGTTTGAGCCTGGGAGGCAGAGGTTGCAGTGAACCGAAATCACGCCGCTGCACTCCAGCCTGGGTGACAGAGCGAGACTCCATCTCAAAAACAAGTAAATAAGAGCATCTGGCCACATCTGGTACTAGAGACATATGAGCTCAGAGGGCCCTGCTAGTAGACTTTCCTGGCTCAAAATATGTTGGGGTGGAAATTACCTGCACTCCCTTTAGACAAGAAAAGCTGATTCAGAACCTGTCATACTTGGTATTAAGCTAATGGAGTCCACTCTATTTTCAGACAAACCCCAGTGTCTGAACCCTTGGTTAATTTGCAGTGGAGTCATATGGACTCAGGGTGGCTTGCCAGGGGTCAGTCAATACGTCAGAAAAAAAATGAGATTGGTGACGTGGAGAGTATTATTAGCATTCAAGTACTCAGTTCCAGCAGCAGGAGCGTACAGCATGACCAACCAACTTGGCCATTAGTCATCTTGAAATCACCTGAACGGATGACTCTTGATAAGATAGGAAAACAACAACCATTGTGCAACAGAGAAAATATGGTTTTTAGGAAGGCAGAGAGGAATTAGTGGTTGGGTTCACTTGTTTGGGGGTTGTTTCTTGCTGTTCCCCTTCCTCTGTGCTAGAAAGAATGGAAAGAAGAAAGTGATAAGTGAATAAATAAATTTAGTAAAATACAAAATATTCATAGAATTGTGAAATCCTCTTCTCAAAATAAAAGATTTCAGAAGTCATCCAGCTTAGTCCCTTCTTGTGCAAGTGAGACAACCAAGACTCTGAGAAGGAAAATGATCTGATCCCAGTCACCTGCGCAGGGAATCCAAGCAAGTCAATTATATTCATTCAGCCCCAAGTCTCTTGTGTGCTCTGGGCCCTATTCTGGGGACTAGAAACACAGGGAATAACAAAGCAAAGCCCCAGACAGGCTCCTCTTTAGGTTGGGCAGAGGTCTGAGGTATGGAGAGAACAATGATGCACGGCAAGGACTGGGAGAAGAGCAGGGAACAGAACAAGAAGCTTATGGGTGGTTAAGCAAAGACCAAAAATGAAGGCTTTAACT
>NW_016819971.1:121676-125830 GCF_001698545.2 Rhinopithecus bieti
TTACACACACACACACACACCCCACACACACACCAATCAAGCAGGGTGTGCTTAATTATACAAACACAAAAGAGTTGGACGAAGTAAAGAATAAAACAGGTGAGTTTTGGATTTTTATACACTTATCCGATGAAGCCTTACAGCAAAGTTGCAGCGATGAGACGTTTTAAGATAAAAGATTTCCATCCTTTGTGGAGAGAATATTACATCTGAGGCAGTCCCCAGGGCTGTCTGAATTAGAGATGCTCCTGAATAAGAATGAGAGCTCCATGTTCATACTGTCTCCCCGCAGCCTGCCCCCAGCACTTTAATTATAGAGTAGTGGGAAGATTGTCTCTCTTGTTCTCTGAAAATGACTTGCAAACAAGCCAAATCATCTTAACAGGTGAAGCCCCTAGAACTGGTTGCTGCCCTGTGGGGGTGGTGATCAGGCTTGCTGGAAGATTTTTCTGACTTGGAAATGAGCTGATTTGAAAGTCGTATAAAATGCAACTGTGCTTGCTTATACATTGACTGAATCATCTGTGCTGACGAGAACATAATGACACAGTCACGACTTGCTGAGATGTGTGCCTCTGGCACTCTCCACAAAAGATGGAACGGACCACTGGGAAAAGACTTCCTTTGAAGCATTTGAAATCCTCTATCCTCCCACCCCCCACCCATTGTAGTCCCACCCTGTTCTCCAGTAGAAATGTTGCTCCTCCAAATGCAGTCATCCTGTGTGCCAATTATTCCTAATATGGTTTCTATGTTCACATTTTCTCAGGATAAAAACGTGTCCGAGAAAAGCAGAGGTTTTTAATCCATGGCCCATGATCTGTTTAGCAGCAGCGGACCCCCTGAATGCCACATTTCGTGCATCTGCAGTTTTCTGATTCTCAACAGAGCTCACAATTCCCAAATGCTTAAGAGTTCATGCTTTAAGTAACCTGAGAAGGTACCTGAGGGACCAGTGGCCTGTTATTTTGGGCAAAGGCCCAGGAGGGGTTAAGCAGCCAAGTTTAGTCGCACCCGAAAACGTTTGAATAGCCCCAATCTACATCTGGCACCCCCAATGATACAAATGGAAAATAACTGAGCAAATGAGCCTACTAGTTAAACAACAGCACCCCCAGCATGTAGAACAGCACAAGCAATGCAAAGAGCAATTCCTTCGCAAGCAGTTAGGATGGATGGCGAGGGATGCTGGAGCCCCGGAAAAGTACTGGTTTCCAGCCAGCACTAGCAGTGATTTATCATGAGGTGACCAATTATGCCTAACTTCTACCAACCTCCCAGGGTATATCCAAGGCCTTTGTGCTGCATATTGGAGTCGGGAGAACTCTAGACCAGAAATCAGAACTCTGGAATTCAAGTCCTGGCTCTGCCTTTAACTAGCCCTGTGATTCTGGGCAAATCACTTCACTCCTTATGGCCTTTATTTGTTCTAATGTAAAACATTGCTTCCAAGCCTTAATGGATAAACCTTAGTTTTCTTATTCTGACATCTATCCACTCCTTTATTTTTTTTTTCATGTTTCCATAAATGTTTCTTGAGTCACTAATATATGCCAGTAATTAGGTGCCCAAGACCCTGGTTACCATCTCCATGCTCATGCTGAATTTATAGATTCAAATTTTTCTCCTTACCCTCTCCCAGACATTCTCTTTCCAGACAGGAGAGGTCTAATTAGGCTAACTCCTTGCATACAAAAAATTCCAAGGCCAGGTGAGGTGGCTCACGCCTGTAATCCTAACACTTTGGGAGGCCAATGTGGGAGGATCACTTCAGTGCAGGAGTTTGAGACCAGCCTGGGTAACATAGTGGGACACTGTCTCTACAAAAGATTAAAAAAAAAAAAAATAGCTGGGCATGGTGGTCCACGCCTGTAGTCCCAGCTACTTGGGAAGCTGAAGTAGGAGGATCACTTGAGCCTGGGAGGTTGAGGACACAGTGATAACACCACTGCCCTCCAGCCTAGGTGACAGACTGAGACCCTGTCTCAAAAAAAAAAAAAAAAAAGAAAAGAAAATTCCAGCCCCCATCACTACCCCTGCTCTCCCCATGCTCTTGCTAGACATTGTCATACCTACCTGCCTCAATATACAAATGAAGAGGCCAAGATCCGGATAGGGGTAGAGACTTGTCCCAGGATGATCCAGTGGGTCACTTCTCACAACTCCTGGGTGCCCCCCAGAGAAGCTTTGTAGCATATAGAATTGTTGGGGAATCCATTTCTCTGATTTTAAATCTGTATAATGGACCTTAGAGAAACTTTCAGCATGAAGAGGAATACCCAGTGACCCAGACCTCCTTCCTCAGTGACCACTGGCTAAGAGGAAATAAAATAGGGTAGCTCTGGTACTAGGAGATATCCTGGGAAGCCAGGCTGAATCATTCTGAGAGTGGGGATAGGAGTGGAAAGAAATTTGGCCTTTGAAATTGATAGGTCTGGTACTGCAGAGATGGGGGAACAGGCCACTTGGGGCCCTGTGGCAAGGCAAGCCGGGTCTGAAACTAAAGAACTAAGATCCAGCAAGATTCAATCTCAGAGCTGGTGCAAGCGGAGGCAATTGGTAAGGGAGAGTATGTCATTCTCAGTGAAGGAGCGCCCTCTAGTGTCCATAAGAGACCTTGGCACCACTAAAGAATTTGGAAAGACTAGGAAGCACACAATCTCAGTAACCAGATGAGACTCAACTTGCTACCTTTCCTTGATTGTAGCCAAATTTTTCCTGCAACACATAGATACTTTCAAGTAATGAAATGCAATTAGTCATGAGGTAAATTTGTGGATTTCCAGGAATTATGAGCATAGGTCTGAGTCTGAAGCCTGAAGGAGCACAGACAGCACCCATGGGCCAAACCTATGCTCTGGAATATTCTTCATGGTGTGTAGGTGTCATGCACATGTGCGCATGTCATTTTTCTTTACAAGGTAATTTTTAATATATTTTTTAGAAAATTGAGTTATACTTATTTCAAAAAGCTTGGAAAACATAAAAGTAAATTTCTGGCCTTGAAGAAGTAACAGAATCTGGAATTACTCGTCCACCATAAGCAACTAGAAGTTGGATACAACATATGAAAGAACTAATTTTAGGCACTAGACAAGAGGCAACACACGTGGCATCACAGATAAGGAAAGAAATGAGGTAAGCCCAAACCTTGGAGCAGGGAAGAGTGACTCAAACAGAGCAAAGAAGTTTCCGTGAGTTGAAGAATTGGAGATTAAAGTTCAAGGAGGCTGAAGTAGCTAAAGTGTGTGGGACAGAGTACTGGAAATGAGGCAACTGCGTGGAGAAAGAACTCCAGAAATCTGACATGGGCTCTCCTTGGGTCTTTACTGAGTACTAGAATGAGCAAAGAACAACTGGGAAGTTTTAAAAGAACAATGCTCAGAACTCACACAAGACTAGCAGGCATTCAAACTCTGGCCCAGAGGAGTAAAGAATCCTCAATCCAGGTATTCAATGGAGACCCCAGAGGGATCACACATTAGTAATAAATCTGAGGTATCCCTGGAGAAAAGGCTACTCTGGACCTCCTCTAGCAAAACTTAAAAACAAAACTTAAATAGACAAAACAGAGTGACAAATAACTTGCTTCTCTGTCAAAACAAAGTCCCACAGTCTTTGAAGAAGATAAAATCCATTCAATGATGTAACATTGACAGTGTGGACAGAACTAGAGGGGCATGCCCAAGATGGCCGAATAGGAACAGCTCCAGCCTCCAGCTCCCAGCATGAACGACACAGAAGATGGGTGATTTCTGCATTTTCAACTGAGGTACCTGGTTCATCTCACTGGGGCGTGTTGGACAGTTGGCGCTGGTCCATGGGTGCAGCCCGACCAGCGAGAGCTGAAGCAGGGCGAGGCATCGCCTCACCTGGGAAGCGCAAGGGGGAAGGGAATTCCTTTTCCTAGCCAAAGGAAATTGAGACACACAACACCTGGAAAATCGGGTAACTCCCACCCTAATACTGCGCTTTACCAAGGGTCTTTGCAAATGGCACACCAGGAGATTATATCCCACACCTGGCCGGGAGGGTCCCATGCCCGCAGAGCCTCCCTCATTGCTAGCACAGCAGTCTGCGATCTAACTGCAAGGCAGCAGCGAGGCTGGGGGAGGGGCGCCCGCCATTGTTGAGGTTTAAGTAGGTAAACAAAG
>NW_016819971.1:128351-157532 GCF_001698545.2 Rhinopithecus bieti
AGGAAGGAAGGAAGGAAGGAAGGAAGGAAGGAAGGAAGGAAGGAAGGAAGGAAGGAAGGAAAAGAAAGAAAGAGAGAGAGAGAGAGAGAAAGAAAGAAAGAAAGAAAGAAAGAAAGAAAGAAAGAAAGAAAGAAAGAAAGAAAGAAAGAAAAGAAAGAAAGAATTACAACTCAGCCATAAAAAGACAAACAACCCAATTAAAAATTGGGCAAAATTTCTGAATAGACAATTCTCCAAAGAAGATATACAAATGGCCAATAAATAAATGAAAACATGCTCCACATTACTAGTCCTTAGAGAAGTGCAAATGAAAGCCACAATGAGATACCTCTTCACACACACTGTGATGGCTCTAATTTTTTAAAATTTGGAAGATAAATGTTGGTGAGGATGTACAGAAATTGGAACTCTCATACATTACTGGTGGGAATGCAAAATTGTGTAGCTGTTGTGAAAATGTTTGGCAGTTCCTTAGACACTTGAACATAGAGTGTTACCACAAGACTTAGCAATTTCATTCCTAGCTATATACCCAAGAGAAATGGAAAAAATATGTCCACACAAAAACTTTTATATGAATATTTATAGCATCATTATTCATAAGATCCCTCAAATGGAAACAATTCAGATGTCCACCAACTGATGAATGAATAAACAAAATGTGTTATATACATACATTGGAATATTATTGAGCCATAAAAGGGAATGATGGTCTGATATACGCTACAACATAGATGAACCTTTAAAACATTATGCTAAGTAAAAGAAGCAAGACACAAAAGGCCACCTATTGTATGGTTTGTATAAAAGTCCATTATATAAAGTGTTGAGAGTCAGCAAATCCACAGAGACAGGAAGAAGACTAGTGGTTGTCAGGGCTGGAGGAGTAGGAGGAATGAAGGGTTACTGCTAAAGAGTATAGGGTTTCTTTCAAAAATAAACTAATGGGATTACATCAAACTGAAAATATTCTGCACAACAAAGAAAGCAATCAATAAAATGAAAAGGCAACTTATGGAATAGGAGAAAATATTTGCAAGTCATATAACTGATAAGGGGTAAATATCCAAAATACACAAGGAACACGTACAACTGAAGAGCAAAAAGCAAATAAACTGATTCAAAAATAGACAAAAGACTTGAATACACATTTCTCAAAAGAAGACATATAAATGGCCAACGGGTATTAAAAAGGTGCTCAACATTATTAATTGTCAAGGAATGCAAATCAAAGCTGCAATAAGATATCATGTCACATCTGTTAAAATGGCAGTTATTTTAAAACAAAACAAAAGATAACAAATGCTGGCAAGGATGTGAAGAAAAGGGAATCCTTGTACATGGTCAGTAGGAATGGAAATTGGTACAGCCATTACAGAAAACAATATAGAGGTTTCTCAAAAAACTGAAAAGAGAACTGCCCTATGATTGAGGAATCACAGCTCTGGGTATGTAGCCAAAAGAAAGGAAATCAATACCGAGGCACAGTGGCTCACATCTGTAATCCTTGTTACTTGAGAGGCCAAGGCAGGAGGATCTCTGGAGTCCAGGAGTTTGAAGCTGCAGTGAGCTATGATTGGACCTCTGCACTTTAGCTTGAGTGACAGACCGAGACCCCATCTCTAACTATAAAACAAAACAAAATACTGCAAACAAGAGAGTGAAAATGAATATGTTGTAGAGATATCGGTGCCCCTGTGTTCACTGCAGCATTATTCACAATAGCCAAGATATGGAAACAACTTAAATGTCTATGTATGAATGAATGGGTAAAAGAAGTGTAGTACCTACATACAGTGGAATATTATTCAGCCTTTAAAAAGGAAGGAAATCCTGCCATTTGCAACAACATGGATGAACCTGGAGGGCATTTTGTTAAGTAAAATAAGTCAGGCAGATAAAGACAAATGCTATATGATCTCACTTACATGTGGAATCTAAAACAGTCAAACTTTTACAAGCAGAGAGTAGGGGGAAGAGAGAAGTAGGGAAGTGATGGTCAAAGGGTACAATGTTTTAGTTACGCAAGATAAATAAGTTCTGGAGGTCTACTATACTATGCTGTAAGAGACTAGATCTTATGAAGTGTTGTTACCACACACCCAAAAATAATAATAAAGAGGGCAGGAGGAAACATTGGGAAGTGATGGAAATATTTATGGCCTTGATAATGGTGATGGTTTCACATTTCACAGGTGTGTACTTATCCCCAAACTCCTTGAGAGGTACACATTAAATTTGCACAACTTTTAATGCAATGTACCTCAATAAAGTGGTTGAAAAAAGAAAATATTCCAAAATTGATAGTGGTGATGGTTGCACAGCTGTGAATGTACTTTAGAAACCACTGGATTGTACCCTTTGGAAGAGTGAATTTTGTGGTGTGTGAATTATTTCTCACTAAAGCTGTTATTTTTTAAAATGCAGTCAGAGCTACAGCGAGATGCTATTTCAGATTCCTGAACCCATTAGAATGATTTTTTTCGATTTGCTTCCCTGGACTATTGGCATCATAGCGGTAACCTCCCTGAGCCCTGCTCATCCTCCTAGCCCTCACTACCCAGGTCTGTGAGTCAGGCTTCTTTCTCTGATGCTTTTGCCACCACTGTTTGCTAATTTTCCAAGAACCCTGCTTTCACCTGCTAAAAGGATCCCACTCTGCCCTGCCCTTCATGATATTAGGGTAATTTCTGCTATCTGCTTGCCTGATCCCCTCTTGGATCACCCTAACCAATGGCAAAGGAAAGCCCATAGTTACTGGTTGTATGAATATTTCCAGATATTTACTCTATTGGTTTGGGAGTTTCTCATACTTCAATTTATTATCCTCTTATCAGCAGCTCCAGCTACAAGGGCCTTCATTATATACTAATTGCCAGTGCCAATTGTCTTTACTTTTTATATTAAAAATCCGTTTATAAACACATTTCAGCAGCTCCACCACCTCACCATCATTGCTAATTTAATCTCCCTCCTCCTCTATTAGCGCCGCAGGGGGCTAACCAGAGCAGGAGGCACTGGGGCTAATCAGATCACTAGTTTGTCTGAACATTATGCTCAATAGGAACTCAGTGGGATGTACTGGGTCAGGCTAAGGGCAGATTAAATCTTCCACCAGCTCTGAGGACCAACAGGGGAGGGACCTCGAATCAGAGACAATTAAAGGATGAACTCCAGCTTGAAGGGGCTGATGGTAAAGACTGGGTGACTGTTAGGTGGGGTGACTATAACTGAGGACTCTGTGAAGGCATGATTTGATGAGAAGAATTTCCTGGTTTATGCAACACTACTCATCATCTGACCTGTTCATTCACCACTTCTCTGAACTCCTAATGCAGTGAGCAGTGGTAGAAAATGTGTTGGCCAGCAAGTTAGGAGACCAGGGACTTGTTTGAACTCTATTCCTAAGTGTGATTCTTGGTAAACTCCATAACCTCTCTGGGTATCACATTCCTCAACTGGGGGCAATAATCCCTACCTTGCTGACACCTCAGAGTTTTAATAAGAGACAAATTTAAAAAAAAAAACACTTTAGTGAGTATGTATTTCTTGTTAAGCACTACTTTAAGGGAGTATTGTTCTTTGCACTTTGCATGCATTAACTCATTTAATTTCCTCAATAGTCCTATAAGGTAGGTACTATCATGGTCTCATTGTACTGATGGGGACATTGAGGCACAGAGAAGGCAAACAATTCTCTCAAGCTCACGTGTGTATGTGCTGTTTCACACACACATGAACAGCGCAGTGGTGTTCAGCCACTGCACTGTTCAACCACCCCTAGTCTATAAAATCAAACTCTAGTCTGGCTTTCTTAACCGGAGTCTTTCTCTACCTTCTCATTCTGAGCCCTGGCTTTCACCTGCGTATCTTGGGAGCCCCTCACCTAAGAGTAGGAGAAGGGTAAGCATTCTCCTCATTCTATAGTGCTTTGCTCAGGCCACTATTCTGCCATCTGCATGTAAAACCCCCTAATTTTTAGCCACTCAGTCTATCTATTTGGTTCCACCACTCTATTCCCCTTCTCGTTGCTGTCATCCAATGACCTCCTAGTCATGACGCCTCAGTCACTGGAGACTTAGTTTACTGTCTTCCTCCTACTCCAAAGCTGCACTATCCTCTTGGGTGACTTTGGTGTCCAAGATGAACCTAACCATAACAGTACCAGGCATAGTTCAGTCAGGAAAGCAGAGCCACTATGGGGATTCTGGGAAATCCAACTTTGCAAAAGGGTGGGAGGAGCTGGGAAGTGAAGGTCTGAAAAAGAGCATTGAAAGATCAGATCAAGAGTTACTAATGACTCCCCCTAAAGCACTGGTGTGGTGGACAAGTCAGGGCTTGCAGGAAAATCTGGAAAGTTAAGCACATTTAGCTGTTTAAGTCAATGACAAAGAGGAGTTGTGGGACAGTCTATGAGAAACTGTGGCCTCTATGTGGCTATCACTTCTGTGGACCCACAACCAAGGGCCTAGTAATGAGCCTAAGGCCACTGTTGAAAAGACCTGAATTTGGAAGAGAGGAAAGCAAAGAAACACTGGAGCCCTCTTCATACCCCTGCATCTGCGTGTCACCATATATGGCCATGAAGACTTTCAAGGAGTAATGGGCCCTGCTTCATGTGTCAGCCATCTCATTTCAGTAACCTTCCCTCCCTGCTCCTAATCTACCCCTTCCATAGTCATGACCCAAACGTACTCATCCTCTGAAATTCCTCATGTAGTCATCACATTTTCCAACCACAGCCCCTTAACTTTACCTATCTCACCTCTTAAGTTGCTCTCATTGAGGTCACCAATCATCTCTTTGTCATTAATTCATTCAAAAAACATTTGTTTAACTCCCACTCTGT
This sequence comes from Rhinopithecus bieti, assembly GCF_001698545.2. Lineage (NCBI taxonomy): Eukaryota > Metazoa > Chordata > Mammalia > Primates > Cercopithecidae > Rhinopithecus > Rhinopithecus bieti. The sequence goes on from NW_016819971.1 coordinate 133,201, forward strand.
GCCAGACACTGTATTGGATGCTGGAATACAATGGTAAGGAAAGACCGATCACAAAGGCTTCTCAGCTGGGCACAGTGGCACACATCTATAGTCCTAGCACTTTGGAAGGCCAAGGTAGGAAGATTGCTTGAAGCCAGGAGTTTGAGACCAGCCTAGGCAACATAGGGAGACCTTGTCTCTACAAAAAATTTAAAAGTTAGCCAGGTGTGGTGGTGCACGCCTGTAGCTCCAGCTACTTGAGAGACTGAGTGGGAGGATTGTTTGAGGCCAGAAGCTCAGGGCTACAGTGAGCTATGATCATGCCACTGCACTCCAACCTGGTGACAGAGAGAGACCCTGTCTGGAGAAAAATAAAAAGAACCTGTTATAGTAGACTTCTAGTCTGATGGGAAAGATAGATATCAGTTATATTATCCCATGAATAAATGGAGAATTGCAACTGAGAAAAGTGTTCGGAAGGAGAGATAAGTACATGACGTTATTAAGGAGTAGGATGAGAGAATCTGTCTGAATCAGAGAGGTCAGCAAAGGCTTTCCTTAGAAAGTTATGGTCGCACTGAACATCAAGAATGAGGAGAAGGGCCGGGCTCATGCCTGTTATCCCAGCACTTTGGGAGGCCAAGGTGGGTTGATTACCTGAAGTCAGGAGTTTGAGACTAGCCTGGCCAAAATGGTGAAACCTCATCTCTACTAATAATACAAAAATTAGCTGGGTGTGGTGGCACATGCCTGTAATCCCAGCTACTCGGGAGGCTGAGGCAGGAGAATCGCTTGAACCCGGAGGTGAAGGTTGCAGTGAGCCGAGATTGCACCACTGTACTCCAGCCTGGGGGAAAAGAGCGAACCTCCATCTCAAAGAAAAAAGAAAAGAAAAGAAAAGGAGAAGTTAACTAAGCAAAGATGAGAAGGAAAGCATTTCAAACAAAGGGAACAATGTCTGCAAAAGCCCTATAGCAAGATCAAACAGAATTTATTGGTAAACTAGAAGAGGGCCAATACAGAAGTGCAAGGTGAGAAATATGGCTGGAGGTGTACACGGGAGCCACACCATGCCAGAGCTAGATGCCACACAAAAGATTTTTGTCTGATTCCTAAGAACTTTGGAAAGTCATAGAGAATTTTAAGCAGTAATTTGAAATCATCTGATTCACATTTTCAAAAGATCACTTTGGCTGTAGCATGGGGAGTTCTTGGAGCATGCTACAGTGGAAAGGTAGAGGTCAATTAGGAGGCTACTGTTGTTGAGACCAGAGATAATGGTGGCTAGACTTGGGGTGGTTATAGTGGATACTGAGAGAAATTGGTGAACTTGAAATATACTATTTTGGAAGTAAAATTGTCAGAATTTGGTGATGAATTCGATATGGTGGAAAGGGAGACAGCAAGAATGACACTTGGATTTCTGGCTCTGCAATTGGATGAATGTGGTACCATTCATTGATATAGGGAACACTGAAGGAATATAAGGAGAAAGAGTAAGGGAGGAAGAGCAGGAGTTTGATTTTGAGTATGTTAAGTTTGAAGGACTTTTGTGATGTCCAAGAGGATATATGTTCATCAAACCATAAGTTTATGGGTCTGGAGCTCACAGGAGAGGTCTGGGCTGGAGGTATAGGCTTGAAAATTGTCTATGAACAGGGATGACTGAAGCCATGGATGGCTGAGACTGAAAATTTAGAGTGAACGCTAGGAAGAGGAGAAGGTCTTAGGCTGTAATTTGAGAAACTCTTTGTTTAGAGGTTGACTAAAATAAGACCCTGCAAAGGAGCAGTTGGAGCAATAGAAGACAAACCAGAAGAGTGCTGTGGACTGGAAGTCAAGGACAGAGGGGGGTTTCAAAAAGAACGCATGTGAGTGAAGTAAGATAAGGATCAAAAGTGACCGAGGGATTTGGTAACACAGAGAGCCTTGGAACCTTAACAGACACTGTTTTCGTGACATGGTAGAAAAGGAAGTCAGATCAGAGTGAGGTGAGGAATGTGTGGGAAGTAAGAAAAAGGAGACAGCATGTGCAGACAAGATTGTTGGCAGTTTTGATTGGGAAAGAATGACTCATATACATACATATTGATGAAGCTTATAGAGAAAAGCACAGGGAAGATATGGGCTTGGACATGGAGACCTTAACCATGCTGGGATGAGGGAGTGTGGAGTGAGGCATCAGATTTCAAAAGAGTCGGCATAGAAGTGCACTATGAAAAAAGAGTTTTGGTTTGAGACAGGATGTGGTACCCAGTTGATTGTGTTTGAAATGACACATTTTTTTTATTCATGTGTTCATCCAACAAATATTGCCTACTCTGTGCCAAGCTATTCTAGAACTAAGGATACCTCATAGAACAGAACAAGTAAAAGTCTCTCTTCTTATGGAGCTGGTGCTCTGGTTGGAGAAGACAAACGGTAAGTAAGTAAAAGGTAGAGTATGCCAGATGATAAGTGCTATGGAGAAACTGGAAAGGGAGCAGGAGCACAGTTTTAAATTGGGTGGGTCAAAGAAGGACTTTCTAAGAAGGTGACATTGAGCAAAGGCTGGCATACGACTAGACAAAGAGTGTTCGAGCCAGAGGGATCAGCAAATGAGATCACATGAGGCAACAGTGTGTCCAGCGTGTTAGAAGGAAACCAAGGAAGCTGGTACGACTAGAGTGCGGTGAGTAAGAGGCAAATGAAGAGAGATATGTCACAAAGGAGACAATGAGCCATATCAGGTAGGCCATTGTAGGGACTTTGATTATGTCTTTGAAGGACTTTCCATAATCTGGCTTATGTTCTGAAAGGACCCTTCGGGTTGCTGGGCTAGAAATAGACGATGGAGTAAGAGATGCAAGGGTAGAGGTAAGGAGACCATTTAGCAGACTATTAGAGTAACCCAGGCTAGGATTGATGGTGGCTGGTACCAGGGTGGTGGTCATGGAGGTTGTGAGAAGTGGTCAGACTCTGGATATATTGTGAAATTATTAAAGTCAACAAAATGTGCTGGATTGGTCAATGGATTGATTGACAAGTCAATAGATTGGCTGTATTAAGTGAGGAAAGAGGCAAAGACTTCAAGGTCTGGAGGCTTGATCAAATGGAAGAACAGAGTTGCCATTTACTAAACATATAGCAGTAGCATGTTTGGGAAAAATGCCAAGAAAGTGTTTGGCGTGGATGTGTTCTTTTCTGTCTGCTACCAGACAATCCAGTGATGGAGTCAAAAAGGTAGCTGCAGGCAGAAGTCTAGAGTTCAGGGGAGACTTCTGGACTGAAGATGGGCATTCGGGACACAGCTAGCATTGGGTTGTATTTAAACTCATGAGATTGGGTGGGATCACATAGAACACAGTAAGGGAAGAGCACAAAGACTGATTGCTGGAGTCTTCCAAAATTAAAGGGACAAGGTTTACACCCAGAAGAATTGGAAACAGGGATTCAAACATGTATTTGTATACCAATGCTCATTGCCGCATTATACACAGTAGCCAAAAGATAGAAACAACTCAAGTATCTATCAACAGATGAATGAATAAGGAAAATGTGGATATACACACATTATTCAGCCACAAAAGGTTGAGTAACGATCCATGCTGCAACATGGATACACATGAAAAACATGATGTTAAGTGAAATAAGCCAGTCACAAATGATCACATATTATTATATGATCCCATTCATATGAGGTCTTCAGAACTGGCAAATCAATAGACATAGAAAGTAGAATGGGAATTAATAAGCACTTCTATCAGAGAGGCGAGGAGATGGAGATTTATTGCTTAAAGGGTATAGGGTTTCCTTTTGGGATCATGAAAATGTTCTGGAGATGAACAGTGGTAATGATTGCACAACACTGGGATTGTAATTAATGTCATGAACTTTATATTTAAAATATTTACAATGGCAAATTTTATGTTTTATATATTTTAACACAATAAAAAATGTAAAAAAAAAAAAAAGATGAAAAGTTACAGGCTGATGAGGAAGAGCCAACAAAGGATACTGAAGAGAAATAACCTGTAAAGTACCAGGAAAAACCAGGAGAGAGGAGTGTCCTGGAAGCCATTGAAGGGTGTTTCAAAGGAAAAAGGAATGAGCAACTGCATCAAGTGCTGCTCAAAACTCAAGTAAGATGAAGACTGACATTTCACCATTGATGATCCTCATCAAACCAGTTCATTCTAAAATGCGCTCATCTGCTTGTCATTTCAACGGAAACACAAGCCATCATTTGTTTTTGCCCTGAGTTAGTAATCTGAGTCAATTCAATGTTTCCAAAGCCTTCTTCACTCTTTCACACCTCCACACTTTTGCAAGGGATTTGGAATTAGCCGTAGTGGAAATCTCAGCTCTACCACTGATGAACCATGTGACCATATAACTTTGTGTAAGCCACTTCTCTGAGTGAGTTCTTCTCCATGGTAAGTAGGCCCCTCTTTTGCACACTTGCTATGTGGATGGACCTCTCTGAGTGGTCAAAAACTGTGAAGATATTTGCATCTCATGTGAATGCTCAACCAAGGGGAAAAGCCCCTTATAAAACCACCAGATTTCATGAGAACTCACTAACACAAGAACAGCAGTTACCTCCACCCAGTCCTGCCCCTGACACATGGGGATTATTACAATTCAAGGTGAGATTTGTGTGGGGACACAGAGCCAAACCATATCAGTAGCCATAGACTCAATGACATTAACCACTAGAATGTGACCGCCTTGGTCTGAGGCTTTGTTCTGTCATTTCTATCTATGATCCTGGGCAAGTTACTTGATTTCTGTAAGCCAAAATTCCCTCATCTATAAAATGAACATTGTAATAAATACCTAGCTCATGGTATTACGGGGATAACTAATAAATGTACAAAATATTTTGTGGTACTTACTCCATGTCAAGCCCTTTGCAGGTATTTGAAAGTGTGATCCTCATGACAACTCTATGAAGTTGGGACATTCTATCAATTTGGACACCGAAGTGTGGAATAAGTGGTTCACCCAAGGTCACCCAATCAGTCAGTGGCAGTGATCCAATTCAAATACAAGCAGTCTAACCATAGAGCCAGAACAGTTAGCCCAACTCTTGGCAGCCTCCACCTGAGAAGGTGTACGCAGCATGCTTAGCAATATGACCAGTACATATAAAGTATAGTCAACGCTGTTTATTAGTATAGTAAGAGTCAAATGACACTGAATGAGTCTGACCTTCTGAGGGCAGAACAAAAGACTGAACACATATCTCAGGTGATTCTGGAGCACTCCAATGTGGCTAAGAAAATTTGGTAGGGGAATGGCGTGAGTGACTACTTGAGGCATCTGGGTTGATGGGATCACAGGTCCAAGGTCTCCGATTTGTGGCACAACCCTGGAGGAGTCCTGAGGTTAAGTTTTCTGAGATTCTGGAAGAATAAGATATGGCATCAGCAATTAGTTTGTTTTGGAAGAAACATATATATTTCTTGCACATTAATATTTGTGAACTGAAATTCAGACCCATACTCATGAGAGTTGAGAACCTCTGGTCTAGCAAATAAAAGGCAAACAATAAGTGACAGCCACTGACACTATGAGGAGCAAGAAGGGGCAGTCATGGAGGTAGGAAAAGAACCAGAAAACCAAGAATGTATCTGAAAACAGGAACAAGAAGAAAGAAGTTCGATGTCGTAAAGAGGTCAGATTAGAAACAGACTGAAGCCAGGCACGGTGACTCAGGCCTGTAATCCCAAGCACTTTGGGAGGCTGCAGGCAGGAGAACACTTGAAGCCAGGAGTTCAAGACTACCTTGGACACCACAGGGAGACCACATCTCAAAAAAAAATTTTTTTTTAAGTAGTCAGGGATGGTGACACATGCCTGTAGTCCTAGCTACTCGGGAAGCTTAAGGGAGGATCTCTTGAGCCCAGGAGTTCTAGGCTGCAGTGAGCTGTGATCATGCCACTGCACTCAAACCTGGGCCACAGAGCAAAACCCTGTCTCTAAAAAACAACAAGAAGATATAGACTGAAAAGTGACCACTGAGTTCAGCATTTAGAGGTAATCAAAGACTGTGGAGAGTAGTTTGGGAGGTCAGCATCAACGATTGGATGCAATGATTTGAAGGAATGGTGCATGCTGAAAAGGTACAGACAGGGTGTCAAGCTAGTATCTCTCTGGAGAGGCATGAGTGTAAAGGCAGGAACATTAATTAAGCAGTCCTGGCAGAGTTCCAAACTGAAGTGAACCAGAATGTCAACTCTGGAAGGCAAATGGCGCAGGAGGGTAAACCTCAGGGCACTAACTGCTGGGTGCAAAAGCAAGCCCACAAAGATGGTTTTCTCAGCTCCCTTTTCCCCCTTAGCCAAGAGTTCTTTTCCCCTCTGAGCCAAGAGTTCTAGGACGCCAAATGGTATGACTGGGCCCTGTGGTCCCTGAGACAGATCCAGGACCAAGGGAGAGAGCCTCAGGTGGGCTCCTTCAGGAGGCAAGAGCAGAATCCCCTTTACTTGGGAGCTGGACCTGGTACCTTCATACTCCCACCATGTGCTGCTCTGCTGCTCTGGAACCACTGATTTATGCCCTTTCCCTGGCATAAATCCCTGTGTCACTTGCACCCTCTATTTTTCTAATTGTTTTCCCATTTCTAAATGACTGGCATCCTCTATCATTACCTGACCCCCAGTTTGAAGCAGATGGCACAAAGTTAATAAGTGACAGGCAAAAAGCAAAGTTACTCAGCTCTCATTTTGCATCCACACTTCCCCAAAAGAAAGGTCTTCAAACAGGAAAGACTAGAGTGATTCTCAATCAGTAGAGGTACGATCTACTGGGAGCCCAGAGAAGGAGATTTCCCCAGGCAGTATTTGGAAAGGGGCAGGTAGATTTCATGAATGTCATAGTTGCTGGTGTTGAGGAATGTGCTGCTGGCATTTAGAGGGTAGAGGCCAGACATGTTATAAGTCCTCCAAAGACCTTACAATGGGAAATTCTCCCACCCAAAATGCCAGTAGCATTTTATGGAGAAATACTAAAACAAGCTTAGTAGAAAAGGAGTTCTCTTCCAGAAGACAGTGGATGGCTAGTTAGAGTCCTCAAGGCCCATGCAGCAGCAGGACCACCAGGGTAGGGGTGCACTGAAGGTGTTAGAAGACAGGGGTTAAAGTGGTACATGGTGGGGACTGGTATGAATCGGGAGGACAGTGAGGCAGGAGGAGCTGATAAACCCATGAGAGAGGCAGAGGGCATAGCATAGACAAAGAGTGTGTGGCTCTGTGAGGACCAAAAGACTGATGTCAATGGGAAGTTGGAGAATGAGGTAGTAAGTAGGGCCTGGGGCACGAGTGCCTTTGTAGGTCATGGAAAGGAGTTTGCACTAGATCTGAGTGGCCATGAAACCTGTGAGGGAGGGAGAGATCACGAGGTCAAATTTGAACACAGTGAGTGGATGTTGGTTATGGGACATGCATGTGGCAATGCCCCTGTAGCAGTGGAGTATATGGTTCTAGAGCTCATGAGAAAGGGCACAGCTAGAGGTAGAGGTATCAGTTCAGGTTGCACTCAGTGGCAATTCAAGTCCTGGGTGTGGACAAGCTTGGTGGTAAGGCAGTGTGGGCAGAAACAAGGAAGGAGTCCAGAACAGAGACCCACCTGAGGGACAGACAATCCTACAGTGGAGAGAGAGGTCATGGGAAAGCCAAGAGAGGGTGGTGTCCTGGAAGCCTGCAGAAGACAGCTTTCAGAAATTGAAGAGGAGCCATAGACCAGAGCTGTCAAAATGTCTCAGAAGACAGAGGCTCTTTGAGTCTAGAGGCAGGGCCCAGCACCCAGCAATGTGCCTGGCACAGAAGAGGTGCTCCAGATTTGTGGAATGAGGGGATTAATGCTCTGACATTCCTTATCAATAAACAGCACAGGCAGCAACCCCTCACATATTTGTTTGCCACAGGGCACCCCTAAGGTGTACTGGGCCCCTGTCTATATAGACTATTTGAGTCACCAAAATCAGTGTGTCAGTACCAGCCTGATGACCTAATCTGTCTCGCTCCTATGAAAGAAATACCTTGCAGGCCAGCGGGAGCAATCTTTTTTTCCCAAAAACACTCTCAGCAGAGGCCAGGCCATGGCGCCCTGGGGTGATTCCCATAGGTGGGAGTCCGGGAGCTTTTCAGGATATCTAATTGCAGCGAGTCAGGTGGAAAATAGAGGACTGAAGGGAGCTCAGAGAAGGGAAACCAGTACCAGGTTTCATGCAGGTCCGTAGTCCTTATCCCCACCTCCCTCTCCTGACGCCCTCCAACCTACATTCCCCGCCCCGCCCCGCCCCGCCCCGCGTGAAATAAACTCCGAGACCGCAGCGCAATCTGCAGTGCTTAGGCTGACCACAGGGTGGCGGGCGCGTCCAGGGTACCCAGGGTGGCAGCCGCCCCTGCGCTGCCGCCCGCCGCCGCATTTGTATTCCGAGTGAGCCGCCGCGTACATTATTAAAGCCCGACCTAGGCGTGCTCTCCCGCGTCAGCGCCCTCTGCGGAGCTGGCTCAGCGCTGCAGGAGAAACTGGCTTCTGGCTAAGCCGCAGTCCCTCGTGTCCTGTCCCTCGTGTCCTGGCTGGAAGGCCTCAGAAGTCACCTGGCCCACTCCTTACTGAGGGATGGCACCCGGAGGGGACAGGGCCTTGCTCAAGGCCACGGCGGTGCAGCCAGGACCAGAATCCCGGCCTCCTGAATACTGACCCTATGCACAATTCTGGATGTCCCTGGAACTGCACGATAGACTTAAGGCTTGCAAAGGCCCTCCAATTAGCCCTTTCCCTGGAGTTTGCTGCCACTCTCACCCCCAGGCTCCCGAGGTACACTGCTTCCTGCCCCTCCAGAAAGCCTCCTGCCCAGGTGTACCTACAGACCCCCTTTCCTGAGCTCCTCCATGGAGGCAGAGGTAAGAGGCTGCAGTCTTCTCAAATTTCTGTTCAGAGCACGCCAGGAAGGAAAGATGAGCCTTCTCCATTCTCCTTCTGTGTGTCCTGAAGTCTTCCAGAGACTGCCATTAATAACACGCAGCTTCTGAAGGCAGCTAGGCAGTCTAAGAGCAGTTAGCCTTTCATCCCACCTCCCTTCCAGGCCAGGAATCCGACCCCTGCTCCCCAAACACGCCCCTACGTCCTTGGATCCATATTCCCCCACAGCTGTGAAGGATTTTTCACGTTTAGCCTCACTCTGGGAGCAGCAGCCTCTCCTTAGAGTCTACCTTTATAAGAACCTGAAGGACTAGATACCGCGCTCATGCTTCTGTCTCTCTGTCTCCTAGAGTGGAATATACATGGCCAGCTCCAGGGGAGTTGGAAGCCAGATTGAACCCCCAGTAGCAAAAAGGCATTGTCCACTTACAGCTTTAAAACCTACTCTGCAAAATTCCTGCCATTATCTTAGAGGCAGATTTCTCAATTCAGCAGTTCAACCCAGCGAATGGGACAAGTCATCATCATTTCTCACCTGAATTACTACATTAGCTAGCTTCCACACTTGCAGCTTTACAATCTATTCCCAGCATGGCAGCCAGAGTGATTCCATTAAAACACACGCGAGGTCCCACCCCTCCTCTGCTCAAAAGCCTCACGGGCTCCCATCTCCAACAGAGTCAAAGCCTAAGTCCTTGTCATGGCCTGCGAGGCCCAACATGTCATCTGATGCTGTCACCTTTCTATCCACTCACCCTATTCTCCTCCCTTTGCTCTCTCCCAATCAGCCACACAGGCCTCTCTGCTGTTCTGCAAACCTGCAGGCGCTTGCCCACTTCGGGGCTGTGCTCTGCCTATCTCCTCTGCTGGAATGCACCTCCCTTTGATGTCAGCTTCATCCTTCAAGGCTGCTCAAAAGACATTTTCTCATTGAGGACTTCCTTGACCACTCTATTTAATACTTGTAACATTCCCCACATCCTGCTCTTCTCTTCTTTTTTTCATAGCACCTGCTAACATATATACATACTATTTCCTTATTTATGATGCTATTAGTATTATATGTCTCTGTCTATCTGCTGTCCCATAAACCTCAGAGGGCAGGGATATTTGTTTGCGTCACTGGTGTATCTCAAGTGTCTAAGCCAGCATCAAATGAGTGAATGAATGACCATCTGCTGATTGCATCAGCAGTCCTTAGAAGCCCTAAAAGGTTATATATACTTACAACTCCCTACCCTTGTGGCTCTGGGAGAGTCAGAACTGGTTGAGAGGAGCGTACCCTCAAGGGGCTCACAGCCAGGCCTGTGAACGCTTTTAATCAGAAATTGTCTCCAGTCCTTGCCACAAACAAATGTGCATTCATGGTGGTAGAGAGGTTAATGTTGATCGGAGACTCTAAAAACAATTCAGGGGTCAGAAACATGTCTTTTAGCCAGAAGGTGCTCCTGGAAATTCGCCACCATTGCTAAAATTGTTTTACAGTGAAAATAGACTCTAAGGTCAAAAAAAAAAAAAAAAATTAAAAGCACTTTGGAAATGCAACTCCAAATTCTTTAAAATGGCCTAAACTGAAAACATGATGATGGTCCCACTAGAAGGACCCACAACCAGTCTGACACATGATCCAATTATGTGTAGGAAACTGCACTCTAACGGGACAGCTTCGTCGTGAATAATGTCCAAAGGACAGTTTCTAGAGCAATTGATCAACCCATATGCAATGCTTCATTGGGAGCAGATGTGTTCCTTGTTTTTCTCATTACGATGATTTACTGTCTTCTGAGCTTATTAAAGACAGAGACTTGAGCCCACTTTGGTGTGTCTGTCCTAGGGGGACGATGGAGGATGGATAGAGTGAGGGAGGGAGACAAGAAGGGAGAACCAACCAAAGAGCTGGGGAGATTTCCACTCTGCGCTGGTGGCATGGATTCAGCTGCTGGCACCCACAGCTGCCCTCATCCCAGAGGGCACCCAGTTGGCTGAACCTGGACTGACAGGTTGATCCACTTTGTCGAGTGCTTCCCACTGGTCCCCCTTCAACACATCCACACATCCACACATACACACACACACACACACACACACACATACACACACACAGGTGCCCATGTGCATGCATCCTTACTGCTACATGACTACCACCAAATGAGCAGAGAAAGAGATGACATGGCTCTTGTCAGCTCCATTCAGGATATTGGGAATCTGTTTCATCGAATTTAATAAGTTTGTGTGGTTTTGAATTTTCTTGTTCCACTGTCATATGAATCTAGATTTTCTTCCCCAGAGCTTGGGCTGTTTCACACACACACACACACACACAAACTCACAGCAACACACATACGTACACAGACTCAAATACACATGCACACAGTCACACATATATACATTTACACATACTTACACATACACACCAACACACTCACATACACACACACACACAAATCACTCATAAACACTCACACCAAAAATCCCTCACACCAATAATCCCTGGACTTTGGAAGGCCGAGGTAGGAAGATCACTTGAGGCTAGCAGTTCAAGACCAGCCTGGTCAACATAGCAAAACCCTGACTCCACCAAAAAATATTTTGTAATTAAAATAAACAAAACACACATATTACATGATCAAATACTGCAGCTACAAAATTACTTTTGTGGCCTAATGTTTTGGATTCTTGTATTTGAACTTTAAAAATCATGTAGTTATTATTTGAAATCTACAGATCTTGTGTCTACATGATTAGCTAAGAGACAACATTTAAGACTGCTATAGTTATAAGCACTTTTCTCCAAAAACAGCTTGCTAGTGTTTATTCCAAATAAATGAAAGACCAAATCATAGTGGTCTCTGCCACTATATTTTCTCTTCTTAACATTGTTTTGAAGTAATAGAAATTTCTTAGTGTGTTTTATAGGAATTTTGTGAGATGAATGTAACTTATATATCTGCTAAAAATCATCATGAGGTGAAATTGCAAAATCATTATCATTTTATCCTCCTCATTTGTTTGTATTTGAATATCAGGTGGTCCTTATGTTTATGTCTTTAAGTAGTGGTCCTTTACGAATATAAATAGTCAATATTTTCTTTACAGAAGAATAAAATCAATTTACACCTGTATAATGAGTCAAAATGACCATGGGGAATAGAAGTATTTAGCTAAATTATAAACTGATATCAACCACATCTACAGTAAAACCCACATGTTCACTCAACACTCATTGAGATACTTTCAGACTAGTCTGGTTTTAAAGGAGGAAATATTTAAATAATTTTAACGTTTTTAATTTTAATTGAAATTAAACCAGGAGTTATCACCATCTTCAAGTTTATCAAACCCATGAAACACTGTCACAGACCCCTAAATAGGAAATGTTGGCTGAGGCTACGACACTCATTTCACAGGCAAGGACATGTGTTTGAGACTTGGCTCTCCTACTACTATCCTATGGGACCCTGGGTAGATTGCTGCTTCTCTAGGCCTCTGTTTACTCAGAAGTAAAATGGGAAACAGTCCCCTAGGTATCTTACAATATTTTTTTATAATTTTAACCCAAATATGTCAATACACTGATGGCACCTATACAGGCATGGATCTCAACAAGTGCTAAGCAGAATTTTAAAAATTGAATCACACCAAGGCATATAATCAAAAGGCTGAAAATCAATAATAAAGGATAAATCTGAAAAACAGCAGAAAAAAATGATACATTACATGAAAAGGAACAAAGAAAATTTCTACTGATTTCTCATCAGAAACAATGCAAATCAGAAGAAAATAGAAAAACAACTTTAACTTGCTGAAATTAAGAAATAGTCAACCAAGTCAACCTAGGCCAGGTGCAGTGGCTCACACCTATAATCCCAGCACTTTGGGAGGCTGAGGGGGGCAGATCACTTGAGGTCAGGAGTTCAAGACCAGACTGCCCAACATGGTGAAACCCCATCTCTACTAAAAATACAAAAATTATCTGGGCATGGTGGCACACGCCTGTAGTCTCAGTCACTCAGGAGGCTGAGGCAGGAGAATCACTTGAACCCAGGAGGTGGAAGTTGCAGTGAGCCGAGATCACGCCACTGCACTCCAGCCTGGGCGACAGAGTGAGACTCCATCTCAAAAAAAAAAAAAAAAAAAAGAAGAAAAAGAAAAGAAAAGAAAAAATAGTCAACCTAGAATTTTTTATCTAGGACAAAATCCTTCAAAAAATGAAGATAAAATAAGGCATTTTCAGATGAAAGAAAAAGCTGAGACAATTTGTCACCAACAGAACTTCACTGTAAGAAATGTTACAGGTAGCTATTGAAGCAGAAGGAAAATGACACCAGTTGGAAACTTAGATCTGCACGAAGGAATGGTAAGCATCACAAACAGTAAAATGTGGGTAAATATAAAAGACATTTTGAGAGCAGGGTCTTAGGGTCTGTCGTTCACTGCTGTATTTCCATCCCTGGTACAGAACCTATTTGTTGAATGAAATATAGTGATCGATCCCACCTCAAATACCAGGCATGTGAGAAGAAGGCACCCACCTTATTTCCAAAACAAAAATAATTTTATGGTGTTCTCTAATTATAGTGGTAATGTATGATCATGATAAATCTTCTGAAAATAGAGCATATTGTTCAGAAGGAAACTAAAAATCACACGTAATCTGATTATCCACAGAAAATCACTGTTAATATTTTGGTATATTCCTGTCCAGTCTCTCTCTCTCTCTCTCTCTCTCTCTCTCTGTGTGTGTGTGTATGTATGTGTGTGTGTGTGTGTGTAGATAGATAGATATGAATGTATATGTAAAGAGATACAGATATATCGAAAATTGAATTCATAGTGTACAATAACCCTGCACTGAATATCCCTGTAACTAAATCTTTGCCCACATCCTAAATTATTCCCTGAGGATAAATTACTAGAAGCAGAATTGATGGGTCAAGGCAAATGAACAGTCCCACAGCTTAAGCTGTGAGCTGACAATTGCGTTCCAGAAAAGCTAAACCATTTTGACTCTCCTGTACTGAAAGACAGTGCCCACCATTTGTACTCTCGCAAATAGTGTGGTCATTCATACCCGTTGAAAAAGACTTACCATTTGATACATAACACATATGGGGCTTAAAACCTAGGTGACAGGTTGATGGGTGCAGCAAACCTCCATGGCACATGTATACCTGTGTAACAAACCTGCACGTTTTGCACATGTATCCCAGAACTTAAAATATGATAAATAAATAAATAAGACTCGCCATTTGATAGGCATTATTGCTTTCATTCACATTTCTCTGTTAATTAGTGAGAATGAACTAATTTTATGCCTGTGGGCCATTTAGAGTTCATCATTCTGATGCTCATTCTTATTCTGGGGCTCAGTTGAGCCAGACCCTTGCCCTCTGCCAGCTCTGGGTCTGCATCCTAGTTGCCTCCTGTACTCACTGACTTTGGGAAACGGGTTAACTTTGCAGAGGCACCATTATATTGACTGTGAATAGGGGATACCACTGCCCTCATAGGATTGGCATGATGATTAATAAAACAGCATGTATGAGGAACTTATCCCAGTATTTGATGCTCCGTCCCAATACAAGTACAAGAAGAAAAATTAAGTTGGGGCTATACACTCATAGGATAAAGGTCTTCATGTTCTGCCCTGAGTTTAATGAGTATGTCTCTAGGGTTTCACAATCAGCTATGATCTGGGCTATTCGTTTGGAATTGATTTTTTAAAATCAGGAAGTTCATCAAAATCCTTTACTAGGAGTGTTTGCTAGTTTATCAAGCATCTCTTTGGTGTCTATTAAAATTATCATGTGCTCAGTCACCTTTGAACTACTGGCCAATGCGATTAATTATAACAGTGAATTTTCTAATGTTGAATCACCCTTGTTTTGGGGTATTCCTTCATTCATAAAACATGTATTATGCATCTGCTGTGTGCCAGGCACTGTTCTGGGCTCTGGGGATACAACAGCAAAAAAGATAAACCAAGTCTCTGCTCTCATGGAGCTCAAACATTAGTGGTGGAGAGAGGCAATAAACAGAAATAAACATAGAATGTCCATACAAAAGACAAGCATACATTTGGCATGCTTGAGGAATGGCCAGATGACTTTTATGACTGGGAAGCCTTTGGAGAGTTTTAAGTGAGGGAGTGACAATCTGATTATGTGTGAAAAAAAGTACTCTAGCTGTTGTGTAGGAAATAGGTTGGGGAAGGGCACAAGTGGAAGTAGGGATACCATTTAGGAATCTGTTGCACTCATCTCAGTGAGAGCTGATGGGGGAACTTGGCTTGGACCACAGAGCTAACAGTGGAGGTAGCCTATGGACATACAATCATATGTCACTTAGCAACCTGTATACATTCTGAGAAATGCACTGTTAGGCAATTTTGTCATTGTACAAACTTCATAGAGTGCACTTACACACACATAGATGGGATACACGCCTAGCCTACAACACATTTCGTCTGTATGGTATAGCCTATTTCTCCGAGACCACACACCTGTACAGCATGTGGCTATACTGTATACTGTAGACAATTATAACACAAGGGTAATTATTTGTGTATCTAAACATAGCTAAACATAGAAAAGGCACAGTAAAAATGCCATATTGTAATCTATGGGACCACAGTCATATATGTGGTCCCTTGGTAACCAAAAACATTGTCATTATATAGCACATGACTGCATATGGATATATTTTGAAAGTAAAAGCCCACAAGATTCATTGACAGATGGGCTATGAGGCATGAGAGAAACAGAGGAGTCACAGGTAGTAGAATGGAGTTGTCATAGAGTGAAATGAAGATTGCAGGAAGAGCAGGTTTTGAAAGGAAGATCAGGAATTTGGTTTGGGATGTGTTAAATTTGGAATGTCCATTAACCATCCAGAAGGAGATGCTAAGTGGGCATTTGGATAGCTGCATATGGAATAATCCTTGTTAAATGTGTTTCATCATTCTTTTGATATTGTGCTGAATTCTATTTGCTAGCATTTTATTTAGCAATTTTATTCTTTTCTTTTGGCTATCATTCTCAGGCTTTCAAATCCAAATTATGCTAAATACTCTGATCTAAATAGTCCAAGTCAAAACCCAGGAATCTTCCATTTTTATCTTATTGTATCTTTTGCTTTTATTATTTTAAATTGGCATGTAATAATTCTGCATATTTATCGGGTACAGTGTGATATCTCTGTATATAATGTATGTATATAATGTATGTATATAATGTATAATAAACCAGTCGGGGTAATTAGCATATCCATCACCCCAAACACTTATCATTTCTTTGTTTTGGGAACATTCAAAATCCATTCTTCTAGCTGTTTGAAAATATCCAATGAGCTGTTGTTAATTATAGTCACCCTTGCTGGGCGCGGTGGCTCACGCCTGTAATCCCAGCAATTTGGGAGGCCAAGGCAGGTGGATCACCTGAGGTCGGGAGTTCGAGAGCAGCCTGACCAACATGGTGAAACTCCGTCTCTACTAAAAATACAAATAATTAGCCAGGCGTGGTGGCACCTGCCTGTAATCCCAGCTACTCGGGAAGCTGAGGCAGGAGAATCGCTTGAACCTGGGAGGTGGAGGTTGCGGTGAGCCGAGATTGCTCACTGCACTCCAGCCTGGACGAGAAGAGTGAAACTCCGTTTCACTCCTCTGAGAGCTCCTCTGCCCAGTCACTCCACGTCTGGGACGTGAGGAGCCCCTCTGCCCGGCCACCACCCTGTCTGGGAAGTAAGGAGCGCCTCTGCCGGGACGCTGTGCAACCCTCCAAGTGTGAAGTGACAGCCTTGTGTGTGATTTTTTCTGCCCTCCCCAAGTTTGCATTTTCGACACTAAAGTTCACTTTTTAATTTAAAAAAAAAATTGTAGTCACCCTATAGTGCTATTAAACACTAAAACTTCAGGAATCTTCATTTTAGAAGCACTCAATAGTCCGGGTGCGGTGGCTCACACTTTGTAATCCCAGCACTCTGGGAGGTTGAGGCACAACGATCACTTGAGCCTGGGATTTTGAGATCAGCCTGGGTAACATAGCAAGACCTTATCTCTACAAAATAAAAATAAAACATAAAAAAATTATCTGGGCATGGTGGCACATCCCTGTAGTCCCAGCTACTTGGGAGGTTGAGGTGGGAGGTTTGCCAGAGCCTGGGAGCCCAAGGTTGCAGTGAGCTGTGATTGTGTCACTGCACTCCAGCATGGCCGACAGAGCAAGATCCTGCCTCAAAAAATAAAATAAAATAAAATAAAATAAAATAAAAGAAAAGAAAAAAGAAAAGAAAAGCACTCCATGGGATTCCGATGCAGGTAGTCCAAGGACCATTATTTGGAAAACACTGTGCTTTAATGCTTTCGATTTCTTTTAATATTATTCATCCATGGAACTCCCTATGTATCATTGTGTCAAACTTTGATCATTTATGTTTTCCTATAAAGCCATGCATGATTCCCAGCAGTTTCTAAATTAGAATAGAATTTACAAAATATTATATATAATTATATATATATATTTGTTGTTGTTTGAGATGGAGCCTTGCTCTGTCACCCAGGCTTGGAGTACAGTGGTGCCAATCTAGGCTCACTGCTATACTCCGCCTCCCGGGTTCAAGAATTCTCCGCTCACCCCTGGGAGTAGCTGAGGATTACAGGCGACGCCATCACGCCTGGTAACTTTTATATTTTAGTAGAGACGAGCTGCACCATGTTGGCCGGCTGGTCTTGGTCTCCTGATCCTCATGATCACCCGTCGCCTCCCAAAGTGTTGAGATTACAGGCATGACCACTGTGCCCAGCCGTTATAATTTTTTTAAAACGTTCTGTATCTGACTAGAGGTATCATTTGGCATTGAGTCATGTGTACTTGTATGATCTTTCTTTTTTCCCAATATTATTTGCCCAAGTTTAGCCAATTTTATTTATTCTTTCAAAGACCCAGCTCAACTCAATTTATTTTTCTTTTTTCAGTATATTTTACATTTCTCTTTTTTATTTTTTATTTTACCAATAAGACTACCCTGTTAAATTATTTTTCAACTGTCTTCTACTTCAGTGATTGTTTTTGTCTTTAATAATTGCTTCTCTTTATCTTCTTCAGGGTTTCACTGTTGTTGATATATTGTTCCTCTCTAATTCTTTATCCAATGCACCAATCTTTTGTTTTTATTTTCTTTTTACTCAGATCCAACTGGTCTCAATTAATTTTCCCTCTGGTTTAGAGGGACACAATCTAAAAAGTGTTCAGACAGACGAGAAGCCCTCCTCTACTTAATTTTCCCCCACTGAATATCACCGCGAGTGGAACAGAAATCATGGTAGCTAATAGTGTTTTTTTCTTGTTAAAGCCAACTCGTAATAAAAAACAAATTTTAAAGGGAGGTGGTTCTTTGAATCTAAGTTGCGGCTGGAGTGGGAGAGCCGATCAAACACACACAAGCTATCACACCAAAAACAAGAAACAAACAACAGGCAATCACCAAATATATAGGGGGGGGAGAATCAGAAGCAAAAAAGAAACAAACAAAAAAGATAAACCAGCAAAATCAATCTGAAAATGAGTTCAAACCAGTGAAACAGAGTCAATCTAGCAAACCAGGAAAAGAACTTTTCTAAAATCTAATTGGGGAATTAGATTTGAGAGATATGAGATCTGAGGAGGATTTGAGAGAATATGCCAATATTCTCCTGCAGGCCACTGTGAAAAATAAAACAATATTAGACAACAATGAAGTCCTTAGAAATATGCAACAGGGGACCGGGCGCGGTGGCTCAGCCTGTAACCCGCACTTTGAGCCGGATGGGCGGATCACGAAGGTCAGGAGATCGAGACCATCCTGGCTTAACATGGTGAAAACCTCGTCTCTACTAAAAAAAAATACGAAAAACTAGGCCAGGCATGGTGCGGACGCCTGTAGTCCCAGCTACCTCCGGGAGGGCTGAGGCAGGAGAAGGCGTGAACCCGGGAGTGGATATACGTGAGCTGAGATCCGGCCCACCCACTCCAGCCTGGGCGGACAGAGGGAGATCAGTCTCAAAAAAAAAAAAAAAAGAAATTTCCAACAGGATGACCAAAACAAACACAAATGAGCATACTGACAAGCAAATGGATGGTGCTGAAACTAAAATTTATTAATTAGAAGGAATGATCAGAGAGCTGAGATAATGACAAGGAAAATTAGAATTGGGGAGAAAAGAGTTAAAGATTTGAGTCTCATGTGGGAAAGAGCCCACTGAGTGCTGAGCAGGAAAAACAAAATATAACCTCACACGTTAATTTCTTGGGGAAATTCGTGAATTCCAACAATGAAGAGAAAGTCCTACTTGTTTCCAAAAGGAAATCAAAATTATCCACGGGGAAAGATAATCAGATCAGAGTCAAGCTTTTCATTTATAATATTAAATGCCAGAAAACAACGAAGCAATGTCTGTATATTTCTAAGGGGAAATTATTGCATACTAAATTCTATATCCACTCAAACCAGTTTTGTGAATGAAAGGTGTAGCCATTTTCAGATGTTAAACAACCCAAAAAGTACCTGAGTTGGGTATCTACGGTTTACTGTCCATACATTCCCTCCCAGATCCACCATTCACCCTTCTGTAACCTGCTGACCACCTCAAAAGGCTGACTTGCATGAACTTCGTTAGTGTTGCTTCCTTGATCTCTATTTCCCAGTTGGGTTTAGCCAATTAGATACCCCAGCGGGGAATTGGGGGAAGGACAAAGAATCAGGTCACGGTATTTATTCTCCTGACTCCATCCTTGCAAGGTCACCCCTGAGCTGACTGGTCCCTTGGCTGAATGAAAGTCACTGCCTCTCTCAACACAAGTGACTTTATAAACTCTATATACAACTGGGTCCTGGGACACACTCCGTCTACTAATCCCTTCAGGCCTAGGAGTGGTAACAGGTCAGCTGTTACTAAGTCCCAGGTTTTTGCACTTTTTAAATTATCCTCTTTCTCTCTTGTCCCATATGTTTCCTGTTGAGACCCTGTCTAGTACAATCATTGGTATCAGAAATAGTCCCAGGAAACAAATTCTCCTAATGGGATTCTGGGTTTAGCTTTAACGTGTTTTGGAGCAGTACAGAGAATAGTCTTCTTCCAAGATGAAGCAGTCCATGGTAGTCCATGGCATTCAGTAGTATCATGATTACTCACATGATCACCATCCCAAAACTGGGATGAAGTACAAGTGGAGGGCAATGTGATAGGAGATAAAGTGACTATGGCACTCGGTTGGCATGGTAACAACAGTGATTGTAAAGATTGCGGTAGCACTTAGATCCATATTAAGGCTCTAGAAATCACGGGGAAAAAAAAAACTTTGAAACTATGAACATGCAATTGAGAACACAACTAGATTGGGAATGATGGTATGTGGGGGAAAAAAAGAACACAAGTAGAGCAGCAGGCTTCCATGGCATCTTAGAGCATTTCCTACCTCCTTAGGCAAGGGCAGATGTGACTGAAGGCCAAGCTCAAGGTCTCATTGTAATGGTTGCAGAATTGCAGCACCAATTAAATGTTCAGCCTTTGAGTCTCTTAGGTTAAGATAAGGGCACCAATAGGAAAAGCTGGGACTCTGAAAAATGCAATGGACCTTGTGCATATCCTACACCCCAAGGAGTCAGAAAAGGAGTAGATGCTCCATAATCTGCAATTCACAATATCAGCATACATTCGTGTCACTGGAGTAATCCTATTTGATCATATTAGTCTTTGATCTCGCAGTTTGCATGTGCAGGTGGCTAAGACATTGCCTTTCTTATTGGCCACTTCGTATCAGACTCAACATGAAGTCCTCCTGGGGTTTTACATCTACTGCACTGTATTCAGTTATGCAGTCCTTTCATTCCAAAACCTCCATCACACCTCACCAGCTCTCATATCCAGAAGCACAGTGTTTATTGTTAAATATTTTATTTTCTCTATTAAATGTACTTATTTAGTACATTTAATAGTACAGCCCATAGAGCAGGTGCATTGCATGTATGTTCATTTTTCAAAACAATATCTTTTAATTCATTGCCTTTCTCCTCCAATTGATAGGCAAAGAGACTATGCTATGGTGCTTTATTTAAAATGAACATTTTAAAGGACATCGAGAAACCACATTAAAAGTATAGATGTTTCGTAAGGGGTGAGGGTACCCAAACAAAAATAATTCCATAATAAATATTTATCAAAGTCATTTTTTTTGAAGAGGGGGGGACAGAGTCTCGTTCTGTCGCCCAGGCTGGAGTGCAGTGGCAAGATCTCAGCTCACTGCAAGCTCCGCCTCCTGGGTTCAAGCAATTCTTGGGCCTTAGCCTCCCAAGTAGCTGGGATTACAGGTGTGCACCACCATGCCTGGCTAATTTTTGTATTTTTTGGAAGAGACGGGGTTTCACCATGTTGGCCAGGCTGGTGCCGAACACTTGACCTCAGGTGATCTGCTCGCCTTGGCCTCCCAAAGTGCTGGGATTACAGGCGTGAGCCACCGCGCCTGGCCTGTCAAAGTCATTTTTATTGTGGTAAAATATATGTAACCTGAAATTCATGCCTTTAACCATTTTTAGGTGTTTAATTCAGTGACACAGTACATTCAAATTTTTGTGCAATCATCACCACAATTCATCTCCATAGCTTTTTCATCATCCCAAACTGAAAACCCTGTATTCATTAAACAATAACTTTCCATCTCTCCCTCCTCTTGGTCCCTGCCAACCATCATTCTACTTTGTATCTCTGTGAATTTAACCATTCTAGGTACCTCATATAGGTGTAATCACATATCTGTCCTGTTGTATTTGGCATATTTCATTTATCATAATGTCAAGATTCATCCACATTGTAGTGCATATCAAAATTCCATTCCTTTTAAGGCTGAAAATATTCCATTGTACATAATATATTACATTTTGTTCATTCATTCATCAACAGACACTGGGGTTTTCTACTATTTGGCTATTGTGAATAAGGATATTTAGAACATTGCTGTACAAATAAAAGAAGAAAATGGAATGGAAACTTTTGAGAGGTCATGGAAAAACAACCCCTCTCTTCTGTCCCAGCATTAAAGCCTTTCAAGATCACATATTGGGCAGTAAACTCACAAGCTGAGGCCTCTTCTAACCACCTCTCACTGCCTCCAGGCCCATAACAAGAGCTGAATTCCAATATAGACCAGAGGGAGAGGTACAAGGCCTGTTCAGGGAGGATATAGCTCATATTCCAAAAGAGTTACAAGAACCCAGCAAACACTAAATTCATTGCCATGAATGTATTCATCTAGTCTGTAATGTTTAATATGTTGGCTCAAGTTCCTAGGACTAGTGTTAAGGGTTTACAAGATTGGCTAATCGAACTCTTGACTTACCTAATGGCCCGTACATAATGAGGTTGAAATCTTGGAACTTCCTGAGTTATTATACGATGCAGGAGCCCAAAGACTCCAGTTGATGGTATGCTGGATGGATCTATTATGTGTATCCTAGGGGGTCAGAACACTACTGATTATGGAAAGTGATTTTAGAGAACACACAGTTACTTATAATATCTAATACTAAATAAATAAATAAGAACACACGAGACTCAGACAGTCTGACGGGTTTCAAAGGAGGAAGGGAGGGACACCCTCAGAACTTTCATGGATCAGAGGGAAAATAAGAGGGGAGATTCAGGATCCTGCAAAGTAAAAGAAAATTAAAAAATCAAAAAGTCGGCCAGTCGTGGTGGCTCACGCCTGTAATCCCAGCACTTTGGGAGGCCGAGGCGGGCAGATCACCTGAGATTAGTGGGCGGATCACCTGAGATCAGCGAGCAGATCACCTGAGATCAGGAGTCTGAGACCAGCCTGGCCAACATAGTGAAGCCCTGTCTCTTCTAAAAAAATACAAAAATTAGCTGAACGTAGTGGTGCACACCTGTAATCCCAGCTACTCGGGAGGCTGAGGCAGGAGAATCACTTGAGCCAGAGAGGCAGAGGTTGCAATGAGCTGAGATCGCAACATTGTACTCCAGCCTGGGCAACAAGAGCGAAGCTCCATCTCAACCAAAGAAAAAAGAAAAAAAAAGTGACAAATCAGGACCCAAACATTCAGTCTGACATAGTACTATAACTACTAAATAAATGGAGGCAGTGGTTTTAAAATCCCCCTATGAAGAAAACAGTAGGCCCAGATGATTTTACGGGAATATTGTACCAGACTAACAAGAAACAAATTATTCTACTCTTATTCAAACTGTTGCAAGACACAGAAAAAGAGAAAATATTCTCCAAAAAACTCTTATGAAGCTGGTATAAACTTGTTGCCATAACCAAACAATGACATAATAAGAATAAAAATGTCAAGCCTATTTTATGACAAGAAAAAAATAAACAAAATACTACAAAATGAAGTCTAGCAGTTTATAATGAAGACAATATACCTTAATCAATTTAAGTTTCAGGAATATGGGGAGGTTTTAATATTAGAAAATCTACCTAAATTGTTATTCAACATATTAATAGGTCAAAAAAGAAAAGCCTTATGATCATCTTAATAGATACAGAAAAAACATTGATATAATTCAGCACTCACTCGTATTTTTTAAAAACCGTATTAGGTCAGCCACGGTGGTTCACGCCTATAATCCCAGTACTTTGGGAGGCCAAAGCGGGTGGATAACCTGAGGTCGGGAGTTCGACTCCAGCCTCGCCAACATGGTGAAACCCTGTCTCTACTAAAAATACAAAATTAGCCGGGCATGGTGGTGGGCACCTGTAATCCCAGTTACTCAGGAGACTGAGGCAGGAGAATCGCTTGAACCCAAGAGGCGGAGGTAGCGGTGAGCTGAGATCGTGCCACTGCACACCAGCATGGGCAACAAGAGCGAGACTCCATCTCAAAATAAATAAATAAATAAATAAATAAATGTCGTAATAAACTACAAACAAAAGGAAACTTTCTTAATGTAATAAAGGCACTTATAAAAATGTCTCAAGCAAATATCATTCCAAATATGGGAAAGTTAGAAGCATCTCCTTTAAATCAGAAGCAAGACAGTAATGCTGAATTTACCACATCTATTCAACATTGTACTTGATTGAGTTCCCAGCCAGGAAAACAAGACTCTTTTAAAAAAGAACTATAATGGAAAGGATAGGAAAAGAATAACAAAACTATCATTATTTGCAGATGATATAATTGCCTACATAGAAAACCCCAGAGTACAGAAAATTGTGAGGGGAAAAAAAGAGTTTAGCAAAGTGACAGAATATAAAATTATGACATAGAAAACAATTACATTTTCATACATTAGCAACAAACAATTAGAAAATGTTTTCTTAAATTAAAAAATACCATTTATAATAGAAATAAAACCATAAAATACTGAGGAATAACTCTAACAAGAGATGTACACAATTTATATGCAGAAATTTATGAAACTTTATTTTGAAAAACATTAT
>NW_016819971.1:159342-167848 GCF_001698545.2 Rhinopithecus bieti
CATATACTACAAAGATATAGTAATCAAAACAGCATGGTACTGGCATAAAAACAGACACATAGACCAACTGAATAGTATAGAAAGCCCAGAACTAAACCCATATATCTACAATTAATTGCTTTATGCAAATGTACCAAGAACACACATTGGGGGAAGGACAGTCTCTTCAATAAATGGAGTTGGAGAAGCTGGATATCCACATGCAGAAGAATGAAAATGAACTCTTATTTTACCACTTGTATAAAATCAACTCAAAATGAATTAAAATTTAAACATAAGACTTTCAACTATGAAACTACTAGAAAAAAGCATAGGGGAATCTCCGTGACATCAATCTGGGCAGAAATTTATTAGATGTGAACCTAAAACAAAAGTAACTAAAGCAAAATAGACAAATGGGATTGCATCAAACTAAAAAGCTTCTACACAGCAAATGAAACAATTTGAATAGAATGAAGAAACAACCCACAGATTGGGACAAAATATTTGCAAATCATACATCAAGGGGCTAATATCCAAAATATGCAAGGAACTCAAAGTACTCAATAACAAGAAATAACCCAATTTAAAAATGGGTAAAGGGCTTGAATAGAAATTACTCAAAAAAAGAAAACCACACAAAATGGCCAACAGATATTTTGAAACAATGCTCAAAATCTCTAATCATCAAAGAAATGTAGATTAAAACTACAATGAAATATCCCCTCACACCTGTTAGATTGGCTGTGATCAAAAAGACAAAAATAACAAATGTTGGCAAGGGTGTAGAGAAAAGAGAACCCTCATACACTGTCAATGAGAATGTAAATTAGCACAGCCATTTTGGAAACAGTATGGAGTTTCCACACACACACACACAAAGCTAAAAATAGAACGACCATATGATCCAGCAATCCCACTACTGGGAATTTATCCAAAAGAAATGAAATTGGTATGCTGAAGGGATGTCTGCACGCTCATGTTTGTTGCAGCATTATTCACAATAGCCAAGATATAGAATCAACCTATGCCCATCAGTGAATGAAAGGATAAAGAAAACGTGGCATGTATACACAATGGAATACTATTCAGCCTTAAGGAGAAAAGAAAGAGGGAAAAGTGTGGGTGGGGAAATGGGAGCTGTTGGTCAATGGGTACAAAGTTACAGTTAAGAAAAATATGCTCTGGTGTTCTATTGCACAGCAAAGTAACTACAGTCAATGATAATATAGTGTATATTTCAAAATAGTCAAAAGAGAATTTTAAATGTTCTGACTACATGACATGATAAATATTTGAAGAAATGGATATGCTAGCTACTCTGACTTGATCATTTCACAATGTATACATGTATCAAATTATCACTGTGTACCCTTTAAATATAATTATTACTCATCAGTTAAAAATATAATAAAACTTAAAAAACTAGAATGGAATTAGTGCATGGACAAATAGATGTAAATAATCCAATGGAACAGAAAAAAGAGGCCAGTAACTGATTTAGACACAAAGTTTGTGGGTATTTGCCATATGAGAGAGGAGGCATGATAGAATAGTAGGAGAAAAGAAATTATTCAATTACTGGAGCTGAAAACAAAAAGATTATCCACATGAAAAGATTACATTTGAGCACTACCTTACATTGTACACAATTAACTTCATATGGATTTAAAATTTGAATACCAAAGCTGGGTGCAGCTCGCAACTTTAATCCCAGCTACTTGGGAGGCTGAGGTGGGATGATCACTTGAGTCTAGGAGTCTGAGACCGGCCTGGGAAACAAAATTACGACAACCTATCGGTAAAAAAATAAAAATATATAAAATAAGAAAAAATTTTGAGGGGCTGGACACGGTGGCTCACGCCTGTAATCCCAGCACTTTGGGAGGCCAAGGTGGGTGGATCATGAAGTCAGGAGTTCAAGACCAGCCTGGTCAACATGGTAAAACCCCATCTCCATTAAAAATAGAAAAAAATTAGCTGGATATGGTGGCCGGAACCTGTAATCCTAGCTACTCGGGAGGCTGAGGCAGGAGAATTGCTTGAACCCGGGAGGCAGAGGGTGCAGTGACAAGATCACACCACTGCATTCCAGCCTGGGTGACAGAGTGAGACTCCGTCCCAGAAAAAGAAAAAAGAAAACAATTTGAATATCAAAATCTTTAAACTTTTCGATCGAACTGCAGATGAATAGATTTTTCTCTTGGAGTGGGGAAGTATTTGGTATGCATCAAGATACCACTCAGCAGGAGCAGAGACATGGTGGCCTAGCAGGAGCTGGAACTATGGAAGATATATGGCCACTGCCAGAGATGCTATTCGAAGCAGAGAGACGGGGAGAAAATATCCTGGCTTTTCCCTCCTCTTGCTCTTTAATATCATGCCAGTTCATCTCATTGGTCAAACCTAACTGGCAGGTAATGAGCGTCTAAAGGATGCCAGCCCCTAGTGATTCATAGTAGAGTAGAAGGAGGACAGAGAGTGAATCTGAGAGCAAACAGGCAAATGATCAGCACAGATTTCTTAACTTAGTTAGAAAAGTGCTGACTATAAAAGAAAAGTTTACAACATAAAAAAGCAGAACTTTTATTCATCAAAAATCATCTTTAAAGAAAATGAGAAGACGGGCCAGGCATGGTGGCTCACACCTGTAATCCCAGCATACTGGGAGGCCGAAGTGAGTGGATCACCTGAGGTCAGGAGTTTGAGATCAGCCTGGCTAACATGGTGAAACCCCGTCTCTATTGAAAATACAAAATTAGTCGGGCACGGTGGCATGCGCCTGTAATCCCAGCTACTTGGGAGGTTGAGGCAGGGGAATCACTTGAACCCAGGAAGGGGAGGTTGCAGTGAGCCAAGATTGCACCATTACACTACAGCCTGGGCAACAAGAGCGAAATTCCGTCTCAAGAAAAAAAAAAAAAATAGAGAGAGAAAGAAAAAAAAAGAAAAAGAAAAGAAAAAAAAAAGCCACAAAATAGAAGATATTTGGCAATGCATATGATTGACAAAGGATTAGTATATAAAAAAACTACAAATCAATCAATAAGAAGAAAACAAACAACTCAACAGGAAAATAGGCAGACGACACGAACAGACACTTTATAGAAGAGCTAGCGCATATTGCCAACACCCATATGAGCAGATGCTCAACCTCATTAGCAGTCAGGGAAATGAAAAATTAAAACTACAGTGAGATGCCATTTACACTCATTCAATTGGCAAAAAATTAAGAAGTCTGACAAGTGTTGGAGAGGATGAGTGACAACAGAATCTCATACTTTGCTGATGGAAGTGAAAATAAGTACTACTACTCAGCCAAAACAAAACAATTTGGCATAATATTGTGAAGCTGAATGTTTGTATGCCCTCTAATACAGCAATTATATCTCTAGGCACAACAGGAGGCCTGTATGGGAATGTTCACAGCAGCACTGTTTGCAACGGCAGAAGCAAGAACAACCTAAATCACAATCAACCAGAGAATGGAAAAACAAATTATGGTATACGTTCAGCAGTGAAATGAGTGTACTACAATCTTAAACTATAACGTGAAAAAAATCTTTGTAACATGTTAAGTGAAAAAAAGCATGCCCATGAAGACTGCACATACAGTATGACCCTCTTTTTATAAAGTTCAAAGAGAAGTAAAAAGTATAACCTATCGCACAGCGATATATATACTTATATAATAAAATTATATACATGAGTAAATACATGTATACATGTTTTTTGAAACAAGGTCTTGCTCTGTTGCCCCGGCTGGAGTGCAATGGTGTGACCTCGGCTCACTGAAGCCTCAACCTCTTGGACTCAAACAATCCTCCCACTTCAGCCTCCCAAATAGCTGAGACTACAAGCCCACACCACCACGCCTGGCTATTCTTTTTTTCAAACGGAGCCTTGCTCTGTCGCCAGGCTGGAATGCAGTGGCGGGATCTCGGCTCACTACAACCTCTGCCTCCTGGGTTCAAGCAATTCTCCTGCCTCAGCCTCCCAAGTAGCCGGGATTACAGGCACAAACCACCATGCCCTGCTAATTTTTGTATTTTTAGTAAAGACGGGGTTTCACTATGTTGACCAGGTTGGTCTCAAACTCCTGACTTCGTGATCCGCCCACCTCGGCCTCCCAAAGTGCTGGGATTACAGGCGTGAACCACCATGCCCAGCCTCTATCTAGACTTTAAATCACTTGATTTATAAATATAAACATGAAGGAAAGTGGTTATCTTGGAATTGTGGGAGAGAGAAGGATGGAGTATAAGCACAAATTCAGATGTCAGATACAGGTAATGTCTTAGTTTTCAAGTTGGATATGAGGATTATAGGTGTTCCTTATAGCAATTGAGTAATTAAAGTGAACAAATAAAGGGCATGCAAAAACCAGTGGTGATAACACATTATACATCAACGGTTTTAACTTAATCCAATTCTTTGTAACAGAGGTCCTAAGGAAAATAAAAAGAATTAGTTAATCATTCTGGATAAGTGCAGCAGATTGAACAGATGAGTTTGTTATTGTTTCCTCCAGAAATCTCACTCAAATTGACTATGCAGAGATTTTTTAAAATATTATAAGCTCACAGTGGCAAAAGAACAAAAGAAAAGAGCTCCAATGGTACTGTCTATTTTTGGAGGTTGGAAAGTGGAGAGAGGAATGGTAGCTAACTTAGCTAGCCAGAGGAAGCCATCAGAGGGGAGAAACAAGTTGATTTCCACAGAACCCAGAAAGCCTTCAGATCTGGAGATGTCAGACATGAAGGAAGGCGAAGTAAAAGATGGGGCTGAAAATAGAAGAGTCAATTCAAAGTCTTTTAAGGAACAGTTCCCCACATCTATAACAGCCAGTCAGGTATTACACCTCCAGTAAGGAGAAAGGAGATTTATTCTCTGGCAAAAGGGGATACGCCAGGCACTGTGCAGAGGGATTAAGCAAATCTACCCACTAATCGGTAAAACTCCCCCTGCTTCAGTTCCCAGAACTCTGAATGCTAGGACTACCAGCTGACAAGCTTCTTCTAGTCTGTCCCACCAGATACACCCCATAGATTCCAGTGAAAGCAGAAAAACCATACCTCGTGCAAACATTAATAGTCTCAGAGAGATATGGCAAGATATTACGGCAATTAAAGAAGAGGTTATGGAAAAAGAGAGAGGAAAAGAAAGAGTTGTTGGTAATTTCTAAAATAATGATCACTGAAATTTATACTTCAAGAAAAAGATTGAAAATAAAGTTGAGAAAATCTCCCAGAAACAGGGAGAGAAAATGAAAAGGGAAAGAAAATGTTTTTAAAACTGGAGCATCAATCTAAGAAGTTCAAAATTCAACTAATAAGAGTTCTAGGAGGGGAAAAAACAGACTAGAGGAGATAATTTTTAAACAATTTAATTAAATTTCTCAAAACTGAAAGACATGAGTCTTCATGAAGGATATGAGATTGAAAGAGGCTCACCAAGTGCACATCAAAATAAATGAGAAAAGACCCACAGGAAGACGCTGCATCATGAAAGTTCAGAACACTATGATAATGAGATCTTAGGAGCTTCAAGAAAGGAAAAGAAAAAGTAAGTCAAAAGATTGATAGTCAGGATGGTATCAGACTTAGTAACTGCAACAATGGAGACTAAAAGACACTAGAAGCATATCTTAAAATTTTTGAAAGAAAGTTGGTCAGGCACAGTGGCTCACGCTTGTAATCCCAGCACTTTGGGAGGCCGAGGTGGGCAGATCATGAGGTCAGGAGTTCGAGACCAGCCTGGCCAACACAGTGAAACCCAGTCTCTACTAAAAATACAAAAATTAGCTAGGCATGGTAGTGGGTGCTTGCAATCCCAGCTACTCGGGAGGCTGAGACAGGAGAATCTCTGGAACCCGGGAGGCGAAGGTTGCAGTGAGCCAAGATTGAGCCACTGCACTCCAGCCTGGGCAACAGAGCTAGCCTCCGTCTAAAAAAAAAGAAAGGAAGAAAGAAAGTTATTTCCAACTTAGAATTCTATATCCAGCAATGTGTCAATCACATGCATAGGAATAATAAAGCATATACAATGTCCTGATGCAAACGTATACAATCCCCTGAAATATGTAACTCTCATGCACCCTTTGTTCAGAAGCTACTGGAAGATGCCCTCCACCAAAATAAAGAATTAAGACATATACATCATGGAATACTATGCAGCCATAAAAAAGGATGAGTTCATGTGCCTTTGCAGGGACATGGATGAAGCTGAACCATCATTCTCAGCAAACTATCACGGGGACAGAAAAACCAAACACTTATTCTTACTCTTCAGGTGGGGAATTTCAACAATGAGACCATGGACCAACAGGGCAGGAACATCACACACTGGGCTGTCCAAGGGTGGGGCTGGGAAAGGGATAGACCTTGCATAGCATATAGCGAGAAACAGCCTATAGTAACAAATGAAACGTGACAACTTGATGGGTGCAGCAAACCAACATGGCACATGTATACCTATGTAACAAACCTGCACGTTGTGCACATGTACCCTAGAACTTGAAGTATAATTAAATAAATAAATAAGAAAAAGAAATAAAGTTCTCCTTTCCAAACTTAAAAAAAAAAAAGAATTAAGACAAAAAGAACACAATATGGGATCTAGGAAAATAGGAAAGAAAGAGAGAGAAGGAAATGCCCAGTATGACTAGTGCAAACTGGAGCAGGAAAATGGAGAAGCTGTTAAAAGAAGGCATCCTCCAAGGGTAACAAATAAGCAATCTAACTTAATGTGCTTGGCTACATTGGAAAAAAAATTACATCTCTGCCTAGAAAGTGTAGAAGAAAAACTTCATCATAGGTGCAGAGAAAGCAAAAGCAAATGAATTAAATGAGCAAATATTGACTCCAGGAAAAACCAAAAAGTTTATTGGGCAGTAAGTCTTCACTTAATGTCATTGATAGGTTCTTGGTAACTGTGACCTCAAGTGAAATGACATATAACAAAACCAATTTTCCCACAGGCTAATTGATATAAACAAGAGTTAAGTTCCAATGCCATATTTCTGGTCACAAAAACATCACCAAACTTCTAAATAAAGACTCAAAACACTTCTAATATTAAACATTGAAATAAATGTGAGCTATTCACTTATTTGAGAAAAATTAATTAAAACAAATGGAATAATTATTTACTCAATTATTCCGGTTCAGGGTCGTGGATGGCTGGAGCCTATCCTGGCAGCACAGGACACAAGGTAGGAACTCACCCTGGACAGGATGCCACCCCTTTGCAGGGGGCACTCACACCCACACCCACACTCACTCAGACTGGGACAATTTAGAATTGCCGGTGACCCTAACTAGCACATTTGGGGATGTTAAAGATAACCAGAGTACCTGGAGAAAATCCACGAAGACATGGGGAGAACATGCCAACCCCACACAGATTGTGACCTCAGTCGGGGACCAATTATTTTTCTCTTTAACATTATAACGAAACATCATTGAATGAAAGGATGTTATTCAATGACCTGCTGTAATATGAAAGAAAAGATCATTGTAGTTCACTGTGTGGCTCACCTGTGAATAGTATCTACATAGTCATAATAATTTAAACACTGAATATTTATTTCGCCAAAGATCAGGATAGAACTATATTTGGTGCAAGAGGAAGAGGGATTATGGGGCAGCAGCATCATGAGAGAGATAACTTCTCGTTTTATATAGTAGGATCTTAATAAATGCTATCTAAAACAGCACAGGAATATTCTTTTAAACATATGGGGTTGATATCTGTAGAAACAGCTATGG
Organism: Rhinopithecus bieti; assembly: GCF_001698545.2. NCBI lineage: Eukaryota > Metazoa > Chordata > Mammalia > Primates > Cercopithecidae > Rhinopithecus > Rhinopithecus bieti. The sequence goes on from NW_016819971.1 coordinate 167,091, forward strand.
TTTGAACTTTACTATCTCTGGAGAGCATTGCTCAGGAATGCGGAGGAGAGTGAGATCTGCTGTTTTTCAGTGTCAGTCCACTTATATTGAAAGTGCTATGATTTTAATTGCATGCACATATCACTTTGATTAAAATACATTTTATAAAATGGAGTCTCGGTGTGGTGGCTCACACCTGTAATCCCAACACTTTGGGAGGCCAGGGCAGGAGGATTGCTTGAGGCTAGGAGTTCAAGACCAGCCTGGGCAACATAGTGAGACTCCATTCCTATGAAAGAAACGAAAAGTAGCCAGGCATGGTGGTGCACACGTGTAGTCCCAGCTGCTGGGGAGGCTGAGGCAGGAGGATCTACTTTAGCTCAGGAGGTCGAGGCTACAGTGAGACACAATGGCAGCACTGCACTCCAGCCTGGGTGACAGAGTGAGAAACTGTCCCTAAAAAGATAGAAATTGCTGGATGTGGTGGCTCATACCTATAATCCTAGCACTTTGGGAGGCCAAGGCGGGTGAATCAGTTGAGGTCAGGAGTTCGAGACCAGCCTAGCTAACATGGGGAAACCCTGTCTCTACTAAAAATACAAAAATTGGCCAGGGATGGTGGCATGTGCCTGTAATCCCACCTACTCGGGAGGCTGAGGCAGGAGAATTGCTTGAACCGGGAGGCAGAGGTTGCAGTGAGCCAAGATCACAACATTGCACTCCAGTCTGGGGGACAAGAGTGAAACTCCGTCTCCAAAAAAATAAAAAATAAAATAAAA
>NW_016819971.1:169840-178831 GCF_001698545.2 Rhinopithecus bieti
TTTAGTAGAAAATAGCTTTCTGACTTTGGGGGTAGGGAAGACTTTATTAAACAACACTCAAAATGCACTAAGAAAAGATTGATAAATCAAGAAATTTTGTTCCTCAAAAGACACCATAGTAAAAATGAAAAGATAAGTTCCAGACTGGGAAAAGATTTTTGCCACACATACAAACAACAAAATATCGAAGGCAAAGAACCAGAAATCATTAAGAAATAGATAAGCATTGCAATGAAAATAGATAAAGGATGTGAACAGGCGTTTCACAGGAAAAAAAAAAACACATATCATCAACATACAATATCTACTTTATTATTGAACAGGGAAATGCAAATCAAGAAAACATTAGATATTATTTTATATCCATTCAAACTGACAAAAATTAAGAAGTCTGATAATACCAAGTGTAGGAGAAGATGCAGTTCAATAAGAACTCTTATGTATTTCTGATAGGAATACAAATTGGTACATCACTTTGAAAATTAGTTCAGCATCATTTTGTAAAGCTTAACATTTCACATAGCCTTTGACAACAAATCCCACTTCTCAATGATTGTGTGCATATGTACCTTTGCATCAGAAGACATATACAAGAATATTCATAGCAACACCATTCATAATACCAAAAATCTGGAACTACGATCTAAATGTCCATAGACAGGAGCAGGAATATATATATCATAGTTGCTTTTACTCAATGGATTATTACTATACCGCTATTTTTAAATTAGCTATAGCCACACACAACAATATGGATGAATCTTAGCAATATATATTAAGTGAAAAAAGTGCCATAAATTGTATACAGCGTAACATTTTTATTAAGTTAGAAACAACTAAAACTAAACAATATACTTCTTGGGAACACGCACAGATAAAACTATATTTTTACTTTTTATAAAATAAAATTATAGAGATGAGCTCTCATGATGTTACCCAGGCTGATCTCGAACTCCTGGCCTCAAGAAATCTTCCCACCTCAGCCTCCCAAAGTGCTGGGATTACAGGTGTGAGCCACCACACCTGGCCTATAATTTTTTTTAAATAAGGGAATGTTAAACACGAGTTTTGAATGGTCATTATCTCTGGCAGAAGATGCTGTATTTTTTTTTTTTTGTACAAATTGCATAACGTCTAATTCCTATAATAAACCTTTTATTCTACATCACTTATAGTGGTTCTGCTTCTCTGATAGAACCATGTATTTACAGGCATAAACCACAAATGGTGATTAATCAGTTTTGGCACTGAAGTTCCAAAATATGCACATGCTCAACACACACACACACACACACGCACACACACACACACACACATTTTCCTTTCTTGACAAAAATGGAATCACATTACACATGTTGTTTTAGCAGCATATTTTTAAACTCAATGTATTGTAAACAAGACATCACAAGAAAAAATCATAGACCAATATCTCATATAAATGCAAATGCAAAAATTCTCAACAAAATGCTAGTAAACTGAATCCAGCAATATATATAAAGAATTATAGACTGTGACCAAGATGTATTTATCCCAGGAATGCAAAGTCAGGTTAACATCTGAAAATTCACATAGTGTTATAGACTAAATCAATAGAATAAAGGATATAAACCACACAATCATCTCAATAGGTACAGAAAAAGCATTTAACAAAATCCAACACCCTTTCGTGATAAAATACTCAACAATTTAGAAATAGAAGGAAACATCCTTACCCTAATAAAAGGTGTCTATGAAAAATCCACAGCTGACAACACCCTTAATGGTGAAAGACTGAAAGGAAAGCTTTCCTCCTAAGACCCACTTCTATTCAACATTGTACTAGAAGTTCTTGACAGGGCAGTCCGCTATAAAACTCTCAGAGTTAGTAAACAAGTTCAACAAGGTTGCAGGATACCTCATGAAAGCTTCCTGGCAGTTCTGACAGGTGGGTGCTGCTATCTTGCAAATCAGGAACTTGAAATTCAGAGATGTTATCCAATTTGTTCTAATACACATATTTTTAAAAAACCACAGCTTGGATTTAGACCCCTCTTTCTGACTCCACAGCCCATGCTGTTTCTACCACACCATTAAGCCCAAGTGGTAGACTTAGTATCTATTGAGTGAGGGGGTCCAACTTTCATTGTCTAAATATGGATACTGGGAGCAGACTGAACAAGACCACAGAATCTAGTATTGTAAATAGCATCTGGCCAGGTGTGGTGTTTCACCCCTGTCATCCCAGCACATTGGGAATCTGAGGCAAGAGGCTTGCTTGAGGTCAGGAATTCGAGTCCAGCCTGGGCAACATACTGAGACCCAGTCTCTACAAAAAAAAATTTAAAAATTTAGCCAGGCGTGGTGGTGCACACCTGTAGTCCCAGCTACTTGGGAGGCTGAGATGGGAGGATCACTTGAACCCAGGAATTGGAGGATGCAGTGAGCCATGATTGCACTACTGCACACCAGCCTGGGCAGCAGAGAAAGACACTGTCTCAAAAAAACCACCACCAACAACAAAAAGAATAACATCTCTCTATCACCACCCACAGGTTGGTTTTTATCTATTGATGACAATGGGAGATTTTGTTTTATAAGTGGGTGCGGAAAGAGCTGCTGACTGGGAAGAGAGAGGAAGCATCTTAAACTGGTCCTGAGCCTCTGAGCCAGAGAGGTGATGGTAGAAGCTGGTGGAAGAGTTTTCTTAAGAGAGTTTATGAGCCCATGAGCATAAGCTGAGCTGCTTCAGGCTCCAAGGAATGAAGGGTGCCTCTGAGTCAGGGAGAAGGCCACAGTCCCTACCCATGTACACAATCCCTTTACATTCTGGCACTCCAAGGATTAGTGGCTTTGGGAGCACCAGGAAAAGGCACTTTTTGCATGGGCGGTGACAGTTTCATGATGGGCATCACTAGGAACAGTGGCATCAAGACCTTCCCAGGGGCCCTGTGGGAAGTAGATGGCCCCATGTGGGAAGCAGAACCACAAAGAGAAAGCATAAATCAGATGCCACTGGGTGGGGCTGGTTTGTGTCACATGTGAGGGAGACTTCCTTGGGGATCTTCCAGAAATATTGGTGGGGGGGAACATTTAGAACAGGGGCAGCTGGGAACTGGAGCCTGTATCGTTGATAACAATGAGACTTTTTCGTTTGTACACACAAGCTGCTGAGGCTCACATACATGGAAAGGAAGTAGTTGCTTATGTTAGTTGCTCCCCAGAAGACAGTGATATCAGGACATATGAAGCCTCCTCCATGATTCCAAAAAATAGCCAGGGAATGTTTGAAGGGGCTATGTTTCTGCAAAGGCCTGGGGCATAAACTGTCATGGAAATCTCAGCATAAGTGGCAATGTGGTTCCATCCTGTCTGCCTAGTGAAGCTAGGAAATATTTGGGTTTCGGAAAGTAAACTAGAAAACTCCAAGTATGCTGTGTGACCATGAGGTAATAATACAAATATAATGTTAACTAATGCAAATCTGATCCTGCCTCTCCCCTGCATAAAACCCTTCAGGGACTCCCCTTAGCTAAATTCTATGTAAGGTCCTGTTCATCCACCACTCTGTGCCCTCTCTGAAGGGAGAGTAGTAGTACCTTCTCCAGGTCAACCGCACTGGACTCCTTTTAGCGCCAGGACACTCCATGCTCTCCTTTGCCTCCAGGCCTTTGCACATGCTGTTCTCACTTCCTAGAATCCTCACCCCACACCCATCCTTGTTATCTGACTAATTCCTATTTCCCTTTCTCCTCTCAGATTAAATGTCATTGCCTGAGAGGTCTCTCCTTGACCCTGACTCCAAGACTAACTTAGGTCCCAAGTGCAAATGCTTCCTGGTCTTCCCTTTTCACAGCACTTGTCCCACAGGTAATTCTTTATCAATCACCTCTTTTCCCTGCTGGAGTTTTACAATCTGTCCCAGTGAGGATAACATCAGTTCTGATTAACCCTGGATCTCTGGTGCCAAGCACAGTGCTCAGCACAAAGTAGATGCACAATACGCATGTGTCAAATGAACAGATGAATGAACGTACTCATTGGTTAGGTATTCACTCTGTGCCAGAAACTGTGCTAATTACTCTACATGGATTTATGTCCTCCTTTTATCCCTGATTAAAGTGAAAACCAATGAAGTTATATAACTGTCCCAGGTCACACAGCAGCTGAGTGGCAGAGCCAGGACTCAACACAGGTCCATGTAACTGCATAGCCCCTCCCCTTAACTAGTTAACCAGCATACTGAATCATATATGGCAAAGAAATTCCTATCCCTTTCTAATCCTGTTCAATTGGGAGATGCTCTTGAGATGTGGATTTAGACTTAGCAGAGAAGAACAAGGTCCTAAGTTTGCATATTCCAGACTAGTTTACCAGAATATTATAAATGAAATGGTGCTTTTTTTGACCAATTTCCATGATTTCCTGTCTCTAAATCTCCAGGAAGCTCATGAAAAAGGATGCCTAGAAGCAAGGAGACCAATCAGGAGTCCATGGCAGTAATGAAAGGTGATAATGGCTTGGACCAGAGTAGTTGGCGGTAGAGGTAGGGAGAAGTCACAACAGACACCAGACAAACCAACGCTGCTGATGGATTGGATGTAGAATATAAGATAGAGAGAGGAGTCAGCAATGACTTCAACTTTCTCGGCCCAAACAGCTGGAAGAACATGGAGTTGCCATTAACTGAAATGAAAAAAATGGCAAGTGGAGCATATTGGGGAAGATGGGAGTTTCATTGTATATCAGTTAAGTTTGAGGTTCTTGTTAAACATCCAATTGGAGATAATCAAGTAGGCCACTGGATATGGTGTCTGGAATTCAGGGGACAGATCTGAGCTACAGTCTTTCTTAAACGTCGCCTCCTGCACAGTCTCTTCCCTCACCACCTGCTGAGAATTCTAGCTCTGTATATTCCCTGCTTTGTGTAGCACTTATCACCATCCAATACATTCTCTACTGTACATGTTTGTTTTGTTTATTGCTTGTTTCCTTCATCCCACTAGAGTGTCAGATGCAGGAAGGCAGGGGTTTTTGTCTGGTACAATGCTTGTGCTATGATTGGATATTTTTCCCCTCCACATCTCACATTAAAATGTGATCCCCAGTGTTGCAAGTGGGGCCTAGTGGGAGGTGTTTGGATCATGGAGGTGAATCCTTCATGCCCAGCTTGGCACCATCCTCGTGATAATGAATGTATTCTCACTCTTAGTTCCCACAAGATCTGGCTGTTAAAGAGTCTTGTACCTTTCTCCATCTCTCTCCTCCTGTCTCCCTCCTCCCCCTTGCCGCGCTCGCCTCTCTCTTCTCTCTTCTCTTTCTCTTTCTCTTTTCTTTCTTTCTTTCTCCTTTCCTCTTTCTGTTTCTTCTTCGCCTCTCTTCTTTTCTTTCGGTTTCCCATCTTTCTTTGGCCAGAACACTAAGCTTCCTTCCCTCTCACTTGTGATGCTTGTTTCCCTGTTCTCCTCCCACATTGAGTGGAAACTTCCCTGAAGCCCTTACCAGAAGCAGCATGCTGGTGCCCATGCTTCTTGTACCAGCACTACAGGAACTTGTGAGCCAACATAAACCTCTCTTCTTTATCAATTACCCAAGCGCCTCAGGTATCCCTTATAGCAATGCAAAATGGACTAAGGCAGCCTGGCACTTGATAGGCGCCTTAATAAATGATTTGTTGACTGGTGAGATGAATGATATTAATAAAGAACCCAAAGAGCTCAAAGAGACTCAAACAACAACAAGAAAAATTCAAAGTCTTTGTGAATAAATTTTCTCAAAATAAAGCAAGATTTAAAATCAGCAAATTGCGTAAAAGCCACCATAGCTATGATAAAAACTGAATATAGGAATATTAACTGGAGATGCTGTCCTGGGTTAAATTATTTAGAAATTGAAGTATAAAAAAGGTCTATCAGATATGCAAACAGAAAGCAAATTGTCAAAGGAATAAAAACCAGACTTTTATTGTATGTTTTCAATAGAAATATCAGTGACAGAAGACAGTGGACTAGTGTCCACAAAGTTCTGGAGGAAAGTATGGACCCCAAAATATTACACCGCCATGCAGTAATTATTAGTTCAAGGATACATTGCTATTTCACGAAACAGGAAAGACTCAGGGGATTAGACCACTTCATTGCTTCTTTCTAGAAAAAAACAAAAAAATATATATATATATATGATACACTACCCAATAAGAAAATCCTGCCAACCAAGGGATATACCAGAACTCAGAAATAGCTGTGAGCATTGAAGCCATTAAAATATAACAACACTAAGACTAACTATAGAACCTTCACTAAATGACTCGCTGGCAATTACATCATTGCAAAATATAAGGCCAATATAACCAACGAAAATTGGGAGGTGGGAGAACAAGAAAATAAACGTCTTCTTCCACTGTGAGTATTCCATTGACAGTCTCTACATAGATTTACCAAAAAAAAGGAAAGGAAAGGGAAAGGTGGGGGAGGGGAGGTAAAAAGTTGGGGGGGAGAAGAGAAAAGAAAATAATTTCTCCAATTGTGTAATGTTCTTTATGCTGTTTGTTTGTTTGTTTTTTGTTTGTTTGTTTTGAGACAGAGGCTCGTTCTGTCACCCAGGCTGGAGTGCAATGGCACTATCTTGGCTCACTGCAAGGTCAGCCTCCCGGGTCCAAGCGATTCTCCTGCCTCAACTTCCTGAGTAGCTGGGATTACAGGCATGCACCACCATGCCCAGCTGTTTTTTGTATTTTTAGTAGAGATGGGGTTTCTTCATGTTGGTCGGGCTGGTCTGGAACTCCCAACCCCAGATGATCTGCCTGTCTCGGCCTCCCAAAGTGCTGGGATTACAGGCTTTATGATTTTTTTTAACCCCAGGGCCTTACAAAACTAGTAGACCTTACGGGGAAGAAACATTTACATCAAGTTCAGTAGTTCCTTTTTGTATATTTTAAATTCAAGTGTGAATGTCTTCTTTTGAGAAGTGTCTGTTCATATCCTTTGCCCGCTTTTTGATGGGGTTGTTTTGGTTTTTTTGTTTTTTTGTTTTTTTTCAAGTAAAGCCAGATCTGACACTTTTTGTTAAAAAAAATTAGCATGACTGATATTATCCCCTTGTTAGAAAAGTATTTATTGATAGCTTGATGCTTTCTACCTTTACATGTATATAAAGAGATGGTTGGTGTCTTAGTCTGTTTTGTGCTACTACAGCAGAATATCTGAGACTGAGTAATTTGTAAAAACCGTAAATTTATTTCTCACAGTTCTGGAAGCTGGGAAGCCCAAAATCAAGGTGCTGGCATTTGGTGTCTAGTGAGGGCCTTCTTGCTATGGCCTCATGTGGTAGAGGGCAGAAGGGCAAAAAGGGATGAACTCCCTTTGTCTAAGTTCTTTCATAGAGGCACTTAACTCCATTCATGACAGAGCCCTCATTGACTCAATCACCTCCCAAAGGCCCCACTTCCCAATACTGCTGCACTGAGGATTGAGTTTCAACATAAATTTTGGAGGGGGCACAAACATTCAAACCATAGCAACTGGGCTGTTGTTCACCAGATGTTAACTGTATTTGTTTCTTTTCTGGGTGATAAAATCGTTGGTGATTTATTTGTTTCTTCATTGTAATTCTTAAATTGCTTCAATTTTATAATACGCATTATCTGCTTTATAAAAACAAAGTCATTATTCTTCTTAAAAATTAAGAATAAAAAAAATTCTCCCTTGTGTGCCAGCCAACACATGGAAAGCTATTTATCCTGCATTGTTTATAATAGGGAAAAATGAAAACAACGTAAATGTTCATGTTGGAGAAATAGTTAAACAAACCTTGTAGTATTTCCAAAATGAGCAACAATTTAAAAGAAGAAGTAGAATTATGTGTATCCAACTGGAAAGATTTCCAGGACAGACAGGTGAATAAGGAAGGCTGTTGAATGATGTTTATACTAAGATGCCATTTGTGTGTGTGCACATAGGTTATTGCAGAAGAAAAGGTCAGGACAGCGATGCACCAACTGGATAACTAAGACTCCTCCAAAAGCAGCTAGGGATATGGCCAAGCCCGAGGGGGTGGCTTTATTTGTAAAGGATTAAATTTTTATAAGCAGGATTTCTTTGTGTATTAATTTCACAATTTAAAATCCATTTATTTTTAAGACAAAGTGTTCAGCTTTGCCTGAACACTTTGATAGTGTGAGGCTCATAGAAGGGTCAGCTTTGATAGTAGAAGAAACATGCTTGACTCTAGATCCAGCAGCATGCCAGGAGAATTCACAGCTGTCCCTCCTCAAGATGGGATGTAGTAGAGGAGATTGCACCCTAGAGGAGGGAGGCATTTCCAATTAAAGCTGCACGACGATGAAGAAAGTATTCTGGAAAGAGGAAAGAGATCGAGAAGGTACTAACATTTGTTTGCAGTGGAGTTCTAAAAAGTCTTTGGGAAGAGCTTGAGGGTGGGAGTAGTTGAGAGGAATCGGGGTTAGACTGCTTATAGCAGTAAAGGGATGGGGATTTGAGTTGGGGAAGGGGCTTGTCTTTCCTAAAGTATCTAAGGATGACCCTGATGAGAGATCTAACTGGAATAACTGGCTATAGTCCCCCTGCTGCCTAATAGCCCCAAATTTCCAATGCACTAGCAAGGAATCTATTCTCAGCAAGGGATGCCAGGAAGTTTGTGGAAGGATGGCAAGAACTTTGCTTACCTGGTGAAAGGAGTGGCAACAAGGTGGTTGGGTTGGTGGTAAAGGCCTTTTATTTGTGTATTAATGGACAATATATTTCTAAAAACTAAAAATAGCAAACACATATAGCAGTTTCTATATGCCAGACACCATTTTGAAATGTTTTACATATATACTCTGTCCCCACTACAACTCTAGGCAGTAGGTCAAGCCCCACTATGCAGTTGTGGACACTAGGGCACAATGATGGCAAATGAGTGAGTCACAGCCTCACAGCTTGTACATAGCAAAGCAGGGATGTAAACTCAAGCAGCCTGGCTCTAGTATATGAGTTCTTAACCATTAATAAAATG
>NW_016819972.1:0-3061 GCF_001698545.2 Rhinopithecus bieti
AGAGAGAGAATTGTCCGTTCATGTCCTTTGCCCACTTTTTAATGGTGGTGTTTTATTTCTTCTAAATTTATTTAAGTTCCTTCCAGATGCTGCATATTAGACCTTTGTCAGATGCATATTTTGCAACTTTTTCCCCATTCTGTAGATTGTCTGTCTACTCTATTGGTAGTTGAGTAGTTTTTTGTTTGTTTGTTTGTTTGTTGCTGTGTAGAAGCTCTTTAGTTTAATTAAATCCCACTTTTCAATTTTAGCTTTTGTTGGGATTGCTTTTGGTGTCTTTGTTGTAAAATCTTTGCCTGTTCCTATTTCAAGGATGTCATTGCCTATGTTGTCTTTTAGGGTTTTTATACTCTTGGGTATTACATTTAAGTCTTTATCCATCTTGAGTTAATTTTTCTGTAGGATGTAAGGAAATGGTCCAGTTTCAATATTCTGAGTATCGCTAGGAAGTTATCCCAGCACTGTTTATTGAACACGGAATCCTTTCCCTATTGATTGTTCTTGTCAGGTTTGTCAAAGATCAGATATTTTTAGGTGTGTGGTCTTATTTCTGGGTTCTGTATTCTATTCCATTGGTCTATGCCAGTACCATGCTGTTTGGTTATTTAGCCCTGTAGTATAGTTTGAATTTGGGTAGCATGATGCCTCCAGCTTTGTTCTTTTTGCTTAGGATTGCTTTGGCTATTGGATCTTTTTTGTTCCATATGAATTTTAAAATAGTTTTGTTCTAGTTCTGTGAAGAATGTGAATTGTAATTTAATGGGAATAACATTGAATCTACAAATTGCTTTCGACAGTATGGCCATTTTAACGATATTGATTCTTCCTTTCCATGATCATAGCGTGTTTTTCCATTTGTTTGTGTCATCGCTGATTTCTTTGAACAGTGGTTGTAGTTCTCCTTGTAAAGATCTTTCACCTCCCTAGTTTGCTGTAGTCCTAGGTATTTTGTCATTTTTGTGGCAACTGTAAATGAAAGTTTATTCATGACAGGTCTTGGCTTGACTGTTGTTGGTGTATAATAATGCTAGTGATTTTGCATATTGATTTTTCATCCTGAGACTTTGCTGAAGTTATTTATCAGTTTAAGTAGCTTTTGGCTGAGATGATGGGGTTTTTGAGAGATAGATTCATGTCATCTGCAAACAAGGATAGTTTGACTTACTCTCTTCCTATTTCAATGCCCTTTAATTCTTTCTCTTGCCTGATTGCCTTGACCAGAACTTCTAATACTATGTTGAATAGGAGTGGTGAGATGGGGCATCTTTGTCTTGTACCAGTTTTAAGGGAAATAATTCCAGCTTTTGTTTATTCAGTGTGATGTGGGCTGTGGGTTTATCATATATGTTTCTTATTCTTTGAGGTAAGTTCCTTCAATACTTAGTTTATTGAGAGTTTTTAACATGAAGGGATAAAGGTAAATAATTTTAATTTTTCATATGTCAGTGAAATTATGTGACATACACATGATGGTATATATGCCATATGTTCACCAGTCTTGTCTAGTCAACATCTTAAGCAAGGAGGCTAAATTATCCCACAGATCAGCTGGAAGTTCATATCTGCCCTTGTTTGCCTAAAATGGAAGCTGCAAGGTCATATTTTCTATTCATTCTGGATACTCATAAAGTCCTTTTCAATCCCCACACAGTTCCTTTGCAGGAGTTCACCTGACTATACTCAATGCAGTGTTCCACTTCTCTGTAGTCAAGAAAGAGAAACAAAATGTCATCCATTCACCACTGCTTAAGAAAGACATAGCCTACATGGACAGCAAATGTCCAGTTATATAAAAAACCCACACAGCTGCACTGAGCCCTGGGAAAGATGCCAGTATTGCTAATAGAGCAATGCTTCTCAATGTGTGGATACACTACCATTGGTGGTCCACAAGAAAATTTGTGAGGACACACTGGCAAATGTTTTAATAGTTATGTATTTGTTTTCCTGTGTATTAAGAAAAATATATTTAGCACACAAAATCTGTGTTCTCAAAATATTACTTTTGAGGATGGGTAAAAATTATGGTATTATTAATAATTCCTTTACTTAAAATGCTCATCCATCTCCCTTGTTTGTCTTTGCCTCCTTAGTAAGTCCTTCCCTGACCCAACTTTCAGACAGTGTTACTTGATTCTTCCTCTGGTCCCCATACTATATTTCACATATCTCGTTTATATCACATTTCAGATTACAGTGTAATTTTATAAGCACACTTATTTTATTAGAGTGTGAGCCTCTCAAGAAGTAGAGTCAAATCTTTGTATCCTTAGTGCCTGATACAGAGGTTGGACCCTTGTAGTGCTCAATTAATATTTGTGGAATTAATGCATATGAATTACAACTGTGGTCAGAATAATTACATTCTACAAGCATTGATCTAGTAACTATTTCTCATTTGGAGGCACGATGGCAGGGTATCTCAGGGAGAACTGAAAATGTAAAACTATGAGACAGGAAACCAAGCATAATTAATTCTCTATCGGATTAATTGCATTAGCAAAATTTTAAATGATGAGTTTTCTTATAATAATGGATTTCTGAACTAAGATTCAAAAGCAGAATCACTGAAAAAAATAAAGGTTGAAAGAACTGAAATTTAATTAAGAGAGCAGAGGCTCTGGAATCAAACTGCTCTGAGTTTGAATTCTTACTCAACAATTACTAGCTTTATCATCTGTAAACTTAGGACCAGAGATAATTCATATAAAGCCTAACAAAGTACCTTATACATAGTAAGCCCCTGATAAGTGGAAGCTATTATTACTAATTTAAAGCATATGTTAGTAATTATCTACAAGTAGTAATTCTGTGAGATCTGGCCTAAGGGAAAAATATAAAGAAGTCCAGTTCTCCCCTCTTACTTTGTTACCATTCCTACCCCAACCTTCTCTCATGATAGCATTATGATCATTACCTTCCAGACTTATGCCAACTACCAGTCTAAAGCACACCTGGTCTCTCTCTCTCCAAAGTTCCTGGAATAAATCTTCCCTTTACAAGGAAATAAATCATTTTCTAATTCACACTTTCCTGGTAGCAAGGAGATAATTGTTTAAAT
>NW_016819973.1:0-2018 GCF_001698545.2 Rhinopithecus bieti
AAAAAACTTCTCACAAGAAGAACTGCTGGCTCCAGATATAGCTTCCCACCGCATCGTCACAGGAGGTAACATTTATCGCGTGCTTACTCTGTGCCTAGCTTGATGTGACTTACCTAATCCTGAAAACATCCCATGGCGTGCGTGTCCTCACCATCCCCAGATCACAGATGAGGATGCTAGCACCCAGGGAGGTTACACAGCTTGCCAAAGCACGAGACTGGGCTGCAGAGCCCACCCTCCACACCCTGCTCTCTGCTGGACTCCCAAACCCCTCCCTATTAGTCTTGGTTGGAAATGCAAACTTGTGCAGCAGCTTTGCAGGAAGTGCTAGACTTTGGTCAGTCCTCATAGGAGAGCTGGAAACACACACATCTCTAGCAAGACAACAGGGCACCGTCTCCAGTCAGACTCTGAAGGCGACCACAGGTGCTGACCTGACTCCAGGGCAGAGACTTCATCACATTCTCTTCTTTCCTGCCTAGTAACAGTTGAATAAATACATACGCATGTATTTAAAAAAAAAAAAAAAACACACTTTGTTTTGTAGCGGCAACTAATATAAACCCAACGTGTCACCTTTTGGTTTAGTATGTCAAAATCACAGTTTTAAGTCCCACCCTGCACCATCGCAAAACCTATGTTTATTGATTCCCAAACAGCATTTCTATCTGCTGGCATCAGGTCTGATTCACAGCCAGTGATCCCAACGTATAAGAGGACAGGTCACTTCTATTTTCTCCCTACCGTCAAATGGTATAGTGTTTCTCTGGAATAGACACCCAAATAGACCAGCAGAAAAGCTGGTCATGAGGCCTGAGTACTTAAAGCTTTCACAGATGCTGCCAAAGTGCTTTTGCCACGTCCCTGATGGGACCAAGCCTAACTCCTGCCAGGCAGACAGTGGGAAAACGGTTTCTCGTTGGTGGTGGTCACTTGCACTAACCTGATTTTACTGATGATGCTGATTACCTTTTTCATAAGTTTGAGGTATTTCCTCTTTCGTGAATTGCTTTTTCAAAGTCTTTGCCCACTTTTCTATTGCTTATCATTTTTTAAATCATTTGTAGATTACAAATCCTTTGTATTAAATGTTACGAATATTTTGTCATAACCTGTCACTTGTTTTTAAAAAGTTTTACAAAGCTACTTGTATCATTTATCTGTTGCATTCAACATTCACTGAGCACACTAAGTGCCAGCCACTAGTGAGACATCAGAGGACCAAAGAGACAAAAATGCCTGCCCTCATGGTGTCTCCACTCTATCAAGATGGGAAAGGCAGGGAAACAAGTAAGTAAAATATGCAGTATGTCAGACGGTAGTAAGTGCTGCGGAGTGGGGGAAGTGGAGGTGCAGTCAGGGAAGGCCTCTCCTGAGAAGGGCCAGGAGGCTACGGTGGCCGGAGCAGGAAGAACAGTGTAGGGAGGAGTGGAAGATACGGTCGCAGAGGTGAGGAGGGTGGTGGGCGAACTGCATGGGGCCTTGGCAGCTATTTTAAGGACTCTGGTTTCCATTCTGGGTGAGATGCATAGCTGCTGCCAGGGTTCGGAGCAACACAGCATTTTGTGGCTTCCTTTGTAACAAGACCACTCTGGCTATGGGGAAGAACAGACTGGAGACAGCCAGCACAGGAGCTGGAGACTATAGCAGCTGGGGGCTATATGACTATATAGCCTATATATATATATATAGACTATAGCTAGATGACTATCTAGGTGAGATGGGTTGGCGGCTTACTTGATAAAAGTGGCCATATTCTTGCCATATTTACTTTCAGGGTACAGCCAAGGATGTGCCAATGGAGTCCATGTGAGATGTAAAAAAGAGAAGTCAAGGGTGATTCCAAGCTTTCCGCCCTGGCAAATGAAAGAATGGAACTGCTATCTTTTTTTTTTTTTTTTTTTTTGAGACCAAGTCTCGCTCTGTCGCCCAGGCTGAAGTGCAGCGGCGCGATCTCGGCTCACTGTAACCTCTGCCTCTGGGGTTCAAGTGATTCTCCTGCCTCAGCCTCCCGAGTG
>NW_016819974.1:0-1292 GCF_001698545.2 Rhinopithecus bieti
TTTTGAGATGGAGTCTTACTCTTGCCCAGGCTAGAGTACAGTGGCATGATCTAAGCTCACTGCAACCTCCACCTCCTGAGTTCAAGCAATTCTCCTGCCTTAGCCTCCTGAGTAGCTATGACTACAGGCGTGCACCGCCACACCTGGCTAATTTTTTGTATTTTTAGTAGAGACAGGGTTTCACCATGTTGGCAAGGCTGGTCTCGAACTGCTGACCTCAAGTGATCCACCTGCCTTGGCCTCCCAAAGTGCTGAGATTACTGGCATGAGCCACTGTGCCCCGCCCCTTCCTATAAATCTTTAGTATTTTGCTAGTACACGTTTCATTAAAGGGCTATATATGCAAAGTGACCCCCAAACTCAGAAGGGGCTGAGAAACCAAAGAAGGAGGCAGAGAAGTCCAGCTTGTTATCACAGGGTGATTTTATCGGGGAACTTATGGACAGAAGTATGGTCTTGAGCAGCTACAAGGCAGGTAGATCTCCATGCCATTAGCCCCCACCCCCAGACCCAGGGATTATATACCAAAGGAAAAGGTACACGTGCTTCAGAGGAAATGAGTAGCAGTTTGATCTAAGAGCAGAATTTATGGTAAGGATGTGCTCTTACACAAGGAACAATAGATGAACTGGAAATCTCAGAGGCATTCCTGGAACCAAGGTTAATCACAAGTCAACATAGTGGATTAGCATCCAAGATGGAGTTACTTTAGCCTCCACAACAGGTTACTTACATAAAGAAAGAGCCACCATGTCAAACTTCAGTCTTTAATAAAAACCAATTTCCAGATGGGCCAACTTTTTTTTTTTTTAAAGACAGAGTCTAGCTCTGCCACCCAGGCTGGAGTGCAGTGGTGTGATCTTGGCTCACTGCAATCTCCACCTCCCGGGTTCAAGCGATTCTCGTGCCTCAGCGTCCCGAATAGCTGGGATTACAGGCATGCACCACCACGCCCAGCTAAGTTTTGTATTTTTAGTAGAGACGGGGTTTCACCATGTTGGCCAGGCTGGTATCGAACTCCTGACCCCAGGTGATCTGCCTGCCTCAGCCTCCCAAAGTGCTAGGATTACAGATGTGAGCCACTGCGCCTGGCCAGATGGGCTGACTTCTAGTTGACAAGATGGAATCAGGCACTTCTCCTTATTCCTCTCACAAAGTGTATAACTAAAAACTCCAAATATTATGTATAAAACAAAGATAAGAGTCTGAAGGGCGGAGAGAAGAAGGCCGACTGACTGGGAACCTTGGCAACTGAGGAATACCGTGCCCCTGAGTTTTCGTTTTGCCACCTC
>NW_016819975.1:0-3045 GCF_001698545.2 Rhinopithecus bieti
GATTACATCTTCATTTTTTTCCTCAAAGGGATTTTACTTTTAATGACTATTAAAAGATTTTCACACAAATACATCTAAATACACTGAAATGAATTATAAAAGGGTGCATACACAACAGGAGTAACTTAAAAGAATACTTCATATTTCTTTCATTGAATATTGAGAACAGAATCAGTTTAAGACTGATCATTCTACGTTAAGTTTTTATTCGGGAAATTTCATTTAGGCACTCTAAACAGGATAATGAGTGCCTAAGGATTGTGTGTCTAACTGAAATCTCTCCTGTGATTTAAAACTCTTGTTCTTAAAATATATAGCTATATTCTATTTAGTTTACTTTAGACAACAAAATTGTAAAACTTTTAACTATTTTCTAATACTTTGATCTACATTTTGCCTTTCTGTAGTGTTTCTACATTTTTTAATCTCTTTCAAATTATTTAAATCTAAATGGCAAATTATGGTTTTAGGCAATGTACAATCAAATAACAGAACAACTTGAAGCTTCTACATGCTATAATTCTATGGAAACACCAACATTCTTTCTTCCTAGCACGTCATGTTATTATGCTGTGTCTCTTACAATAACCACATTATTTGTACCCACGTATACTAACCATATGTAAACTAATTCATACTCTGAGCAGCTTATTCATTATCTACACTAAGTGGAAGTCCTGGCCAAATAATATGAGCAGTATTTCTAACTACTCATCCAATGTTTTCTACCCACTCAATTTGATATTACTCAACTTTAACAAGCTTACTTTCTTAACCTATTATGAACTCACACATGAAATCTGAGTTCTAGTCTTAGATCTGCCCCTCACTAGTTTTGTTACACTGGTAGAGTCACTTAACTTCTCTAGGTTTCAAGGTTTTCATCTATAAAAAGAGGACAGGAACACTGTGGAAGACCTATAAAGTCTGTTACAACACAACTTTTATTATCACTGTCAGGGATCAGGTTCCACTCTAATCACTCTTATGAAATTAGTGCCTACTATGTGGAAATGCTATGGGGAATACTACAGTAAATAAGTGAAATAGTGAAATTTTTTGAACTAAAATGCCCAGACTCAGATATTTTGTGTATAGTACTCTATTAATTATCATTAGCATAATTCTCTCCAATTCCATGAACACACTGGCATTTCTTACCTAATCATGCTATTATAAAAACTCTCCCTTACCTGCTAATGCCTTTTTAAACTGTAGCCTATCTAAATGACTTTCTTTTATCTCTGTTGCTCTCTACTGAACTGTAAATTAATTGCTCAAAATTGGAGTTCTCACTACTCCCAAACAATGCGATGTTTTCGGTCTCTTTTGTTTAAAAAACCCTTTAACTTTTTTTAGAAAAAAAAAATCATAAGAATTGATGGGAATCTATGAAAAGATTTCAAGGAAAATTCAAATATTATAGGAAAACATAACCATGTCTTGCCAAAGGCAGAAAACTTTCAGGAATATAAGGACTGCTTTCATGGGCCAGGATCACCCTTCCGCAAATGCAGCGTGCTGTCTCTGAGGTAGTATGAAGGGTGGTGCAGAGGAAAGTCATCACTTCAAAACTACATGAATACCTTGTATTCCCTCATTAGTCTGTTAAGGAAACATCACACATTTATTTGCCCAATGTGCCCTTTGAAAACCAGCAAGACATCTTTGGATAATTAGTCCTTTAACATTCCCTACTTCAGAAAACCTTTAGAATTTTAGCTCTAAAAGAAACCTCAGCCTGGGCAATGGTAAAACTCCGTCTCTACAAAAAAACAAAACAAAATTAGCCGGGAAGGGTGATGCGTGCCTATAGTAGTAGCTACTCAGAGGGCTGAGGCAGGAGGATCGCTTGAGCCTGTGGGGTAGGGGTGGGAGTTCAAGCTGCAGTGAGCTGTGATCGTTCCATTGCACTCCAGCCTGGGTGATAAGAATTAAACCCTGTCTCAAAAAACAAACAAACAAACAAAAAAGAAACCTCATACATCTTCAAGTGCCTCATTTTATAGATGAACCAATTGACAAAGACTGGCTAAAATACTTGCCTACATCACACAAGTTTAATGACAGAATCTATTCTCTTGATCTTCAATCCAGAGTTTCAACATATCATACAAGTTTACCTGATTTCTATAACCTTTTACTGAAATCAAATTTGCTTCTTTGAAGTTTCAGAGGGTTCTATTTTAACTAACTTGAATTTAATGAAGAATCCATGCTTACTCTAAGTGTGTGTGTGTGTGTGTGTGTGTGTGTGTGTGTGTGTGTGTTTGTGTGTATGCTTAATAAGGGCAAGGGCTGTGTCTTTTACAATTTTATCCTGAGAACTTATCACAGGGTCTGGCATACAGGTATTCAATGGATTGCTGTAGACTGAATGAATGAACAAGTTGGATCACATGCACTCTCAGTTTTAACCTTTATAAAGAGAAAATAAATCTAGAGTTCTTCAGTTTAACTTTGTTCTCTTGATCATTTCAGATACTTTTATCTAGACTTTCTTCTAGCTCCATTGTGTTTCTTTTGGTGAGGTAGTAAGAACTGTGAATAGATACCAATAATCTCAGTAAATACAGTTTCCTTTGCGTTACCTTATACTGGTTAGCAATAGCACTTATTTGACACTTTTCCCCAAATTTGCAAGTACAACACATTAATGCTTGTTGGTTTGACACTTCAGTATGCCCCAAATTTGGTTTTATTTACTCTGCTGGAATAAATTCCTCCTTCCAAATCAATTATAAAATGTTAAATGAGACTATATTTAGCACCTATTAACCTTTTCTAACCCGAAGGGCTCATCAGCCTCTATATTTTGTATCCTGGATTTAAATAAATTGTAAATGCAACCTAATTTGAGTGTCTAATATGTGCAAGTCACTGAACTCTCTTGTCCTTGATAAATAATATACAATATTCTTTGGTATGGAGAAGAATTAGAAGACTTTTAGATTCATGAAAAGGGCCTTTAAAAGTCCAAGTGAAAATCATGTTTTAGTTTTCCTTATGTATTGATTTATTTATTGCCTTCCACTCTCTAACCCC
>NW_016819976.1:0-911 GCF_001698545.2 Rhinopithecus bieti
TGGAGGAAGTCACTGCAGATGTGGTAGAAATAGCAGGAGAACTAGAATTAGAAGTGAAGCCTGAAGATATGATTGAATTGCTGCAATCTCATAATAAAACTTGAACAGATGAGGTATTGCTTCTTATGGATGAGCAAAGAAAGTGGATTTTTGAGATGGAATATACTCCTGGTGAAGATGCTGTGAACATTGTTGAAATGACAACAAAGGATTTAGAATATGACATAAACTTAGTTGATAAAGCAGTGGCAAGGTTTGAGAGGACTGACTCCAATTTTGAAAGAAGTTTCACTGTGAGTAAAATGCTATCAAATAGCATTGCATGCTATAAAGAAATCTTTTGGGCTGGGTGCGGTGGCTCACGCCTGTAATCCCAACACTTTGGGAAGCCGAGGCGGGCAGATCACGAGGTCAAGAGATCAACACCATCCTGGCTAACATGATGAAACCCTGTCTCTGTTAAAAATACAAAAAAATTAACTGGGCATGGTGGCGCATGCCTCTAGTCCCAGCTGAGGCAGGAGAATCACTTGAACCCAGGAGATAGAGGCTGCAGTGAGCCAAGATTGCACCATTGCACCCTAGCCTAGTGACAGAGTGAGATTCTGTCTAAAAAAATAAAATAAAATAAATAATCTTTTGGGCCAGTCGTGGTGGCTCATGCCTGTAATCCTAGCACTCTGGGAGGTTGAGATGGGCAGATTACCTGAGCTCAGGAGTTCCAGACCAGCCTGGGCAACACAGCGAAACCCCATCTCTATTAAAATACAAAAATCAGCCAGGCGTGGTGGCGGGCGCCTGTAATCCCAGCTATTCAGGAGGCTGAGGCATGAGAATTGTGTGAACCGAGGAGGTAGAAGTTGCAGGGAGCTGAGATCTGCCACTGTACTCCAGCCTGTGAAACTCTATCT
>NW_016819977.1:0-909 GCF_001698545.2 Rhinopithecus bieti
AAAATAAATAAATAAATAAATAAATATAAATATAATGTTCAATATGTTATTGTTAAATATAAATGTAATGTCTCATGTTTCATCTTTATAATTATATAATTTATTTTGATACATACAGAAAACTATATTCTAAGACAGAGATATGTGACTTTAAATTTTATGTCTATGAAATATTGATTTCAATGCTCAACATTTAATCAAATGTATATTAGGTACATCTCTAAGTGGGAATTCAATGATGACTTAATTAGATGGAAACCTCATTCTGCTAAGAGCGGAGCATTTGATGATGTCTTACCTATTTTGTTAAAAATAAGAGAAGTAAGAGTAAAAATGTCTGCTTTCAAGTTAATTCTGATTGAAAACAGAAACAAAAGCTAATGGACAGCATGAAACCTATAGGAAGCTTGGAAACTGTGTTAAGAAGAAAAAATTAAATGCCAGAAGCTGACATACACAATAAAGATTAGGAAAACACATTCAAGAGAAAGTCAGTTAAGGATAGGCTGAAATGGCCGGGCGCGGTGGCTCACGCCTATAATCCCAGCACTCTAGGAGGCCAAGGCGGGCAGATTACGAGGTCAGGAGATCGAGACCATCCTGGCTAACACAGTGAAATCCCATCTCTACTAAAGAATACAAAAAATTAGCCAGGCGTAGTGGTGAGCGCCTATAGTCCCAGCTACTCGGGAGGCTGAGGCAGGAGAATGGGTGAACCCAGGAGGCAGAGGTTGCAGTGAGCCGAGATTGCGCCACTGCACTGCAGCCTGGGCGACAAAAAAAGACCCCGTCTCAAAAAAAAAAAAAAAAAAAAGATAGGCTGAAAGGTATAAATGGGCAAGTATCATGAATATGGACTCTGAAATATTTATTATATATATTTTGTATACTATATATATTTTTAATATT
>NW_016819978.1:0-4025 GCF_001698545.2 Rhinopithecus bieti
GTTTGTATAAATCTGTTAGTTAGCTAACAGAATCATTTATGTATCTTCCTAGACTTGTTCCTGTGGATATCCAAATCTACAGATTTTTAAAATATTTTTTAAAACACCAATATAGCATCATGATCTACATAAATGTTTATTTAGTTATTTTATTTATTTATTTTTTTTTTTTTGAGACAGCTTCTCACTCAGCTGCCTAGGATGGGGTGTAGTGGCACAATCTTGGCTCACTGCAACCATCATTTCCTGGGTTCAAGGGAATCTCGCATCTCAGCCTCTTGAGTAACGAGATTATAGGCACTCATCATCATGCCCTGCTACTTTTTGTATTTTTAGTAGAGATGGGGTTTCACATTGGCCAGGCTGGTCTTGAACTCCTGACCTCAGGTGATCTGCCTGTCTCAGCCTTCAAAAATACTAGATTTACAGGCATGAACCACTGCACCGGCCATAAACGTTCATTTAAAAAGCTGAAAATAAATACAGACTGAGTCTCCATTTTCAAAAATTCCTGGGAGTAGAAGTGATTTGGATTTTGGATTTTGGAGAACTTTATAATATTTACAATATACTTATTTTGAGTATCTATACTCTGAAACTCCGAAATCTGAAATGCTCCAATGAGCATTTCCTTTGAATGACATATCAGTGCTCAAAATATTTTGAATTTGCAAGCATTCCAGATTTCAAATTTCAGATTAAGAATATTCAACTTGTATATCATAATACATGATAACCCTTTAAAGGTGATAATCATTATATTTTAAACCATCAGAGTAAACAAAGGTAGATGCCATTTATCTACTACCTGTTGTGAGTGGGTTATGTTTCCTACAATTATACATCCAACACATACTGATTTGTGTAGCTATATAGATCTCATTGTTAATG
Source organism: Rhinopithecus bieti (assembly GCF_001698545.2). Classification (NCBI taxonomy): domain Eukaryota; kingdom Metazoa; phylum Chordata; class Mammalia; order Primates; family Cercopithecidae; genus Rhinopithecus; species Rhinopithecus bieti. Next base: position 892 of record NW_016819978.1, read on the forward strand.
AATACATCATCTTGATTTGAGGGTCTTGTTCTACTAAATTGCATAAAGAGAAGAGCACATACATAATTACACATTGTTCTTTATGCCAAAGCATGGCCAGTAGTGTGAATAGAACTTAAAATAAATCCAATAACAAGTGTTAAATAACTCAGTAGAAGGTAGACTTCACTATAGTGTCAGATCTTTAAGCAGTAATGCTGACCAATTTATGTTAGGAGAAATGAAAAAATATTCCACGTCAACAAATTGTAGACAATTTTTTATGATGCTTATACAACTCTGAAGATTTATGCTTAGTAAGTGACACAGTATAGGCTTTGGAAGTGCATGGGGTTCAAACAGATCATCATCTCCAGGTGTTTCTATTGCTTTTATCTATGTAGATTCCATGAAGCATCTTTGAACTCATTTATATATGTCTCTATTGTATTTGTGGAAAACAATGTATATCATTTCTTTGTCTTTCTGTAACACTTTCTATATGTTACTATTGTAAAATGAGTGGAGTTCAGGTTTGTTTTTTTTGTTTGTTTTTTTTTGTTTTTTTTCTTTTGTTTTTTGCCTTTTGGTGTCATACAATATTTCCTGATGAGTTCAAATAAGAAATATATATTTTGAGGCATACTCTCCCTCCCTTCATCCAGAACCAAATCCACTAATCTAATTTATAACAGACTCCTTGAACCTGTTAAATGGTTTTCATCCTGTTAAATGGTTTTATGCTTCCCTGCTCTCTTGCCTTAACATTTTTCTGAGATGTTAAATTAGAACCTGGTAAAATTTTCTCTGGGATTCATAATAAGAGTCTCCCAAAAATATCCTTGTGCTATTGCCTGGAACCTGTGAATAGACTAAGTTAGGTGACAAGAAGAGAATTCAACTTGCAGATAGAATTAAGGTTGTATATCAGGTGAGTTTGAGACAAGGCACTAATCCTGGATTATCTGGGGAAGTTTACTATAATTATAAAGTTCCTTAAAAGTAGAAGTTGGATGATTCACAATAGCAAAGACATGGAATCAACCCAAGTGCCCCTCAATGATAGACTGGATAAAGAAAATGTACATAAACCCCATGGAATACTATGCAGCCATAAAAAGGAATAAGGTCATGTCTCTTGCAGGGACATGAGTGGAGATGGAAGCCATTATCCTCAGCAAACTAATGCAGGAACAGAAAACCAAACACTGCATGTTCTTACTGAGAAGTAGGACCTGAACAATGAGAACTCAGAGACACAGGGAGGGGAACAACACGTACAGGGACCTGTGTGTGAGGGGGATGGGGTGAGGGGAGGGAGAGCATTGGCAAAAGTAGCCAATACATGCTGTGTTTAATACCTAGGAGATGAGTTGATAGCTTCAGCAAACTACCATGACACATGTTTATCTATGTAACAAACTTGCACATCCTGCACTTGTACCCCAGAACTTAAAATTAAACTTAATTTTGTAAAAAAGTAGAAACCAGAAGTAGAAAGAGGCCTAGAGTCAAAGGGATGGGATGTGAGGATTCATGGGTCATTTTTGTTGAAGAAGGAGAAAGGGTTCATGAAGCAATGAGTGTGAGTGGTCTCTGAGAGCTGTAAAAAGAAGGGAAAAGGTTCTATGCTAGATTATGCAGAAGAAACATGGGTCTGACCACAACTTGATTGAGCCCTATGAGAAGGGAACTCATTTTTGATCTACGGACCTGTAAAGTAATTAATGTGTGTTGTTTCAAGACATGAAATTTGGGGTAATTCTTTATAGCAGTCATAGGGAACAAATACATGAAAAAACTTCCTGTGGCTACTTCAAAGCTAATTTCTGTCTTCAAACATGAATGGGGGATGTTTTACCTTATTTGAATATGTTGTCTTTTTGTTTTCTTAAAAAATTTTATTTAATTTTAATTTTAGATTCAGGTGGTACATGTGCACATATGTACACATTATCACTGGTTTTTAGTGATATTTTTCTGCTGACCCCAAGTTTTAGACAAAGCTTTACTCTTTTGGCTAAGTGCAAGTGAAAAAATCTCTGAATCCACCTATGATTGCTAAGCCTCTATTTCAAGATGTACTGCCTTTTAGGAGCTAAACTATTGTATACCTTCCATGTGTTAATTAATGACTTTGCCTACAACTTCTGCTTCTCTAAAAAGGATAAAACAGTGTTGTGATTTATCAATCTCAGGACCACTTGTGCAAGGTTTCTTGCATGTGGGTTTTCTCCAGGCAGTGGTCATTCTTATAGCCTCAGAATAAATCACATTCTTCTCTCCCTTGCTCCTTCCTTCCTTCCTTCCTTCCTTCCTTCCTTCCTTCCTTCCTTCCTTCCTTCCTTCCTTCCTTCCTTTCTTCCTTCCTTTACCGATGATTCATTGATCAAGTTATTTCAGTTAAAAAAGAACATGATTATTTTCCTCCTGTCACACTCTATCCCCAGAACTCTACATTCAGATTATATTCATGCACTTCTAAGCCATTTATCTGTTTTCCTTTAGCTGTAGACTCTCCAGTATTCTACCAGTCACTAGCTCATCCTTGTAGCTGTGCTCATGGCCAGGCAACAGATTAGCTGGCAGGTCCTGGAGTGGCTGCCTTAAAAGACAGGGTGAGGTGACGTCAGATATGGTGGCTTAGGCCTGTAATCCGAGCAGTTTGGGTGGCCAAAACGGGTGAATCTCTTGAGATTAGGAGTTCCAGACCAGCCTGAACACATGACAAAACCCTGTCTCCATAAAAAATATGAAAATGAGTTGGGCATAGTGATATGAGCCTGTGATCCCAGCTACTTAGGAAGCAGAGGTGGGAAGATCACTTAAGCCCGGGAGGTTAGGCAACAATGAGCCAAAATCGTGCCACTACACTCCAATCTGGGCAAAAAATCCAGGTCCTGTGTCAAAAATAGAGATGAGGCTGGAGAACACAGTCAATGAGTGTTGCTTGTATGCATCCAAAAAGTAAAGTCAAGGAATAAGTAAAATCTCAAATGCTTAGTTTTGAATTCATACACGATATGCAATGGAAAGCATAGAATAAAACAATTGGAAACAACAGACTATCACTACATTTTATTTTATAATCATTATTTTAAATATGCTGGTAGTAAAAAATAAAAAAAATAAATAAAAGTTGAGCAATGGCAGAG